>NC_041227.1:84768030-84891486 GCF_002837175.3 Physeter macrocephalus
GACTTGAATAACTATTTCCTTTCCCATATTAAGGAAGTTTTCAACTATAATCTCTTCAAATATTTTCTCTTGAACTTTCTCTCTCTCTTCTCCTTCTGGGACCCCTCTAATGTGAATGTTGTTGTGTTTAATAGTGTCCCAGAGGTCTCTTAGGCTGTCTTCATTTCTTTTCATTCTTTTTTCTTTATTCTGTTCCATGGCAGTGAATTCCACCATTCTGTCTTCCAGGTCACTTACCCATTCTTCTGTCTCAGTTATTCTGCTATTGATTCCTTCTAGTCTGTTTTTCATATAAGTTATTGTATTGTTCATCTCTGTTCGTTTGTTCTTTAATTCTTCTAGGCGTTTGTTCTTTAATTCTTCTAGGTCTTTGTTAAACATTTCTTGCATCTTCTTGATCTTTGACTCCATTCTTTTTCCGAGGTCCTGGACCATCTTCACTATCATTATTCTGAATTCTTTTCCTGGAGGGTTCCTATCTCCACTTCATTTAGTTGTTTTTCTGGGGTTTTATCTTTTTCCTTCACCTGGTACATAGCCCTCTGCCTTTTCATCTTGTCTTTCTTCTCTTAGCTTTTGCTTGTCTGTAAAGCTTTTGATTTCTCCCTTGAATCTGAATGGGATTCTTGCCAGGTAGAGTAATCTTGGTTGTAGGTTCTTCCCTTTCATCACTTTTAATATATTATGCCACTCCCTTCTGGCTTGTAGAGTTTCTGCTGAGAACTCAACTGTTAACATTATGGGAGTTCCCTTGTATGTTAATTGTTATTTTTCCCTTGTGGCTTTCAGTAATTTTTTTTTTGTCTTTAATTTTTGTCGGTTTGATTACTATGTGTCTCAGCGTGTTTCTCCTTGGGTTTATCCTGCCTGGGACTCTCTGCACTTCCTGGACTTGGGTGGCTGTTTCCTTTCCCATGTTAGGGAAGTTTTTGACTATAATCTCTTCAAATATTTTCCACAGGCTGTGGGGATTGTAGTTCTTCTTGCTTCTGCTGTCTGCCCTCTGGTGGATGAGGCTGTCAAAGTGGCTTGTGCAAATCTCCTGATGGGTGGGACTGGTGGTGGGTAGAGTTAGGTGTTACTCTGGTGGGCAGAGCTCAGTAAAACTTTAATCTGCTTGTCTGCTGGTAGGTGGGGCTGGGTTCCCTCCCTGTTGGTTGTTTGGCCTGAGGCAACCCAGCACTGGAGCCTACCCGGCTCTTTGGTGGGGCTAATGGCGGACTCTGGGAGGGCTCACGCCAAGGAGTACTTCCCAGAACTTCTGCTGCCAGTGTCCTTGTCCCCACGGTGAGCCACAGCCACCCCCGCCTCTGCAGGAGACCCTCCAACACTAGCAGGTAGGTCTGGTTCAGTCTCTCCTGGGGTCACTGCTCCTTCCCCTGGGTCTCGATGCGCCCACTACTCTGTGTGTGCCCTCCAGAGTGGAGTCTCTGTTTCCCCCAGTCCTGTCGAAGTCCTGCAGTCAAACCCCACTAGCCTTCAAAGTCTGATTCTCTAGAAATTCCTCCTCCCGTTGCCGGACCCCCAGGTTGGGAAGCCTGACGTGGGGCTCAGAACCTTCACTCCAGTGGGTGGACTTCTGTGCTAGGAGTGTTCTCCAGTCTGTGAGTCACCCACCCAGCAGTTACGGGATTTGATTTTGCTGTGATTGCGCCCCTCCTACCGTCTCTTTGTGGCTTCTCCTTTGTCTTTGGATGTGGGGTGTCTTGTTTGGTGAGTTCCAGTGTCTTCCTGTCGAGGACTGTCCAGCAGTTAGTTGTGATTCTGGTGCTCTCGCCAGAGGGAGTGAGCGCGCGTCCTTCTGCTTCGCCGTCTTGAACCAACTCTACAATATTTTCTTAATCAATGGAAGATAAAATACCTTTAACAAGTAGTCTTGTTTCCTTTTGTGCTTGTGTGTGCATGTATACATGTGTGTGCACTGGATGTTGCATTTGCAGAATAGTTTGTAGAAGTAATATGAGGCCTTGGAGGACGTTATCTTCTTCTGAAGAATTGTGTTTGCCAGCTGACGGGGAGTGCTGTCAATCCTGGATTACCCTGGTCTAGTTTCAAGGACTGACGTGAAGTTGTGGAGGAGTTCTTGAGAGGGCTTGTCTATTTCTGGCTCAGTGCCTCCTCTATGGATAAAGCCAATTTGGATCTAAACCAAAATGAAGGGCTTCAGTAGTAAGACCGTCTTGGCAGGCCTGGATTGCCAGTTTCTGTCTCCTTAGTCCCACAAGGCTGTCAGAAGCACCGCCTGGCGACTCGGCCTCTGAGCTGCCTTCCTGGGAGTCAACAGACATCCTCAGGTGAGAAGTGGCTCCAAATTCTGAGTTCATCCTACTGTAACCCTGGCCCGACAATGCTTCACTCTCTTGTCATCTCTCCATTGATTTCAAGCAGAATTTTTTCTTTAATTTTATCCAGCTTTTCCTGTTGTCCACAGAAGAGCACTGCTTCCCATCTAAGCCTGGCAGTAAAAGTCTACAACGTTTTTCAGTCTCATTTAGTTCTTTGAATTTTCTAGTTTTTCCCTAAATATTTACCCGTTGCATTTTCACTTTCTTTCATTTTAGGTTCTACAATATGTCACTTCAAACACTCTCTACAAACATCTTCAAATTCTTGTCTCCCTTGAACATTAAACCAAATATATAAAATTGAACTCCAAGTCTTTCCACCAGCCAGTCCTTTTTTTTCTTTTTCTGATTTCTAGTCATTACCAGAAATGCCTTAGTTTCCTTGGAAATGGCTACCCTAAATTGGCAGACTGGGCTGGGAGTCACATGTCCAGTTGAATTATAGAAAACAAGTCACATTTTCTTGAACACTGAAGTGGAAAACAGTTTAGCAGTTCTTCAAAAAGTTAAACATAGGGTTAACATACGACCCAGCAATTCCCCTCCTTGGTGTACACCCCAAAGAATTGAAAACTGGTGCTCAAACAAATGCATGTACATGAGTGTTCCTAGCAGCACAATTCACAATAGCCAAAAGATGGAAACAACACAAATGTCAGTCAAACGAAATAGAGTATATCCATACAATTACATAGTATTCATCCATTAAAAAGGAATAAATTATTGATAACCTGCTACAATGTAGATGAACCTCTAACAGCCTGTGCTGAGTGAACAAAGCCAGACACAAAGTATCACATGTATGATTCCATTTATAGGAAACATCCGGAGAAGGTTAATTTGTAGAGACAGAATGAAGATTGGGGCTTGCAAGGGACTAGGGGAGGGGGAATGGGGAGTGACTGCCTCTTAGGTATCGGGTTTCCTTTTGGGGAGAGAAAAATGTCTTGGAACTAGACAGAGGTGATGGTTTTATAACCTCAAACATGTATTAAATGCCACTGAATCTGTACTCTTTAAAATGGTCAATGGTTAAATTTATGTTATGGAAATTCTACCTCAATTAAAAAAAGAAACGAAAAATGGTAGTCAGACGTCTCTAGGCAGAGTGGGCCTGAGACATTCCTGTGAGACCAAGGAGGACAGTAAACATTTTTGTGTCCTAAATGTGGCTCAGAACTGGCTGAGGGCAGGCCTTTGTGGTCAGGAAGAGAGAGACCTTCCTGGACTGGATTTCAGGATGAAGCCAGCAGTGCGCTAGTTCAGCCATGGATGTGCAGGAATGAGTAGCAATAATCAAAGAGGAACGAGGGTTGTACGTCTCAGCAGAGGCCGGCTGATGAATACTGATGACCGCGAGCTTGTCTCCTTTCTCATGCTCTGGAAGCCCTCAGAACTTAGATCATCGCCCCCGGGAAGAGTGGAGGCAGGGGGATCTCAATCGAGCATGTTCAATACAGAATTGGCCCCAGTTAATTCATAAAGTGCCCTCATGAGGGGGGTTCCCTGGTGGCACAGTGGTTGAGAATCCGCCTGCCAACGCAGGGGACACGGGTTCGAGCCCTGGTCCGGGAAGATCCCACATGCCGTGGAGCAACTGAGCCCATGCGCCACAATTACTGAGCCTGCGCTGTAGAGCCCGCAAGCCACAACTACTGAGCCCGCGAGCCACAACTACTGAGTCCGCGAGCCACAACTACTGAGCCCGTGAGCCACAATTACTGAAGCCCATGCTCGTAGAGCCCGTGCTCCGCAACAAGAGAAGCCACCGCATTGAGAAGCCCGTGCACCACAACCAAGAGTAGCCCCCGCTCGCTGCAACCAGAGAAAGCCCACGTGCAGCAGCAAAGACCCAACAAAGCCAAAAAAAAAAAAAAAAGTGACCTCACGTAGTTCCAGAAATGCCTTAGTTTCCTTGTAAATGGCTACCCTAAATTGGCAGACTGGGCCGGAAATCACATGTCCAGTTGAATTATAGAAAACAAGTCACATTTTCTTGAACACTGAAGTCAGCCACGATGGAATGTGAATTTGCTGTAAATCTTGCAAGTGTGTTCACCTTTTAAGTATTTCCAGCGGCATCTCAGAAGTCCAGGCCTCATCTGGCTGATGATAAACAATGCAGTGGGGAGCTCCTTTGCCCACAAAACAGGGTTTATCTGAAATCTGTGTTTGGGGAGCTTAAAAGGAGAGGTTCTTGGGTCCCCAGGAGGGCAGTTGACGTTTTGAGTGTGGGAGGTGGTGGGAAATGAAGCCCACGATGACGCAGGACTTTGGCAGGCGTGCAGCCGGGGTGGTGGACTAGTACATGGAGAGCACCTGCTGCAGGAGGGCTGTCCCAGCCTGGAGGGCACACTCCACCCGCATCTACAGAGCCCTCCTCGAGGTCCGCTGTTCTGCTGCCTTTGGTGCCCCCCCATTGATTGCTACCAGTCTGTGAGTAGGGGTTAAGCCCTCAAACGACAGGCTGGACTTAGGGTAGGAACAACCTGGACCTGGGAAGGGGGACAACCCAACCCCTGTTTACACCTGGGTAGCCAGCCTTATCTCTTCTGACTCACTTTCCATCTAAGTTTCTGCAGCACAGCTTCTTTCCATTCCTACACCGTGGTGTTCCTTCTGCTTTGAATGTTCGATCATCACTCCAGTATCTTTATCTAATTTCTACCCATTCTGTAGATCCCAGGGCAGTTGCCACTTTCTCCGAGAAGTCTCCACTGATTTCTCAAACCTGTGTTACACACCTCTCTGTTGGACCTGGCAAACCACGCATTTACCCCACCCTCGCCCTTGTCATTCTGATTGTAATTCAATGATCTGACTCTCCCCGTGGAAACTTTCTCTGTAAAAGACCAGATAGTACATATTTTAGAGTTTGTGGGCCACTGGTGGTTTGGCATATGCTCTTTTTCATTTTAACTCTTGTACTTTATTTTTCTTAGTTGTTTTTAACCTTTTAAAATAGGAAAACCCATTTTTAGCTCACTGGCAGTACAAAAACAGGCCATTTGGCCCCGCTGGCTGTAGTCTGCTGACACTTGCTCTAGAGGGCAACTTCTTAAGGATGGAGGTCATATCTTGTTTTGCTTTGCATCCCAGTGTAGGCACCTTCCCTGCAAGGATGCTCAAAATGTAGAATGCTGTTTGTTAAGGCTGACTTTTCCTAAATTATTGTGCTTCCTTGAATCTTTCTCACCTCCTATAACTTTTTGCCACTTTATATGTTTCACTTTGTTAAACTAATTCCTTCAAGTTCAGCCGCTCCTCCGTCAACATGGTACCTTCAGTTCAAGGCTCTGCAGCAAAGTCAGTGAGGTTTTTCTCTTTTCTTTTTCTTTTTTTTTTTCGAGAAAGATTATAGAAGCACGCACATGGCTGCCTGTTTTCACCATGTTTTCCATGGTTATTTTGGCGTGGCCCGTGCTCGTGAGCTAATGAGTGCTGAGAGGGATTTCTTTGTGAAGGCTCCCCCAACCCCAGGTTGTAAAACTTGGTTTCAGCCAGGAATCTGGTTCTTCAATGGATTATACATTTCACTTCCTTCTCAGGTTTAAAAGCATATTTGAATAGAGTTTTTAAAATGGAGATATACTGGATTGACCTCAGACATACGATCCCTCTAGGAGTCAAACACAACTACAGTTTGGGGGCTTAAAGACAACCATGCTGTCTCCTATTATCATTGCATCACCTTACATTTTTGGACACTTTCACATCACCTGAGAAGTAGCCACCTGTCACCATGATGTGGTGAGAAGGGATAAACAGGAACACAGTCTCAGAACTGTGGTCTCATTAAAACAATATATGACTCCTAGCACAATATGGCCATACAAGGCCGTAAAAATCCCTCAGGCCATTTTTACAAATACTCTACATCAGGCATTGAAACAAAGTAAGAAGCAACAACAAAATACACACTTATAAAAGCAGGCTGGGGGTGATGAGAGATTAGTCAGTAGGTAAACCCGCAGTGCAGCCAAAAACACTTGTTGCCCTTCTTTGTAGTTGGTTGGAGACTCTTTCCTTCCGGCCCATCTGTACTGTTTTTACAGCAGTCTTGCATACTTAGAGAGTGAGACCATGCTGCTTGTTGCTACAAACAGCTCCCATAAATGTTGGAGCCAAGTGTGTCTAAACATTACAGCATATTAAACACCTTTAAGCATGATCCATAACCTTGTAATTGGTACCAAAATAACAAGACTTGTGTGCTGTTGTTTTATTTTTGCGGTACACGGGCCTCTCACCGCTGCGGCCTCTCCCGCTGCGGAGCACAGGCTCCGGACGCGCAGGCTCAGCGGCCACGGCTCACGGGCCCAGCCGCTCCGCGGCACGTGGGATCGTCCCGGACCGGGGCACGAACCCCGTCCCCTGCATCGGCAGGCGGACTCTCAACCACTGCACCACCAGGGAAGGCCCAGACTTGTGTTTTAAATGGGAATTTGACTCTGTGATTGCTGTTGTCAATCTGTTCCACGAGCATGCAGCTGGGAAAGTGGGTCAGGAGAAAAGAATGGATGTGACTGAGGCAAGGCACCTTGAACTCTTAGATTCTAAAGATCATCTGGGCTGATGCCCTTCTTTGATTGAGGAGGAAACCGAGGCCAAGAGGGCTCTGTGACTCTCTCAGGGATTCCCGACTCCCTCTGCCATGCTCTTTCCACTTAACAAAATGCTTTTCTAAAAAAAGGAGGGGGCTTCCCTGGTGGCGCAGTGGTTGAGAGCCCGCCTGCCGATGCAGGGGACGCGGGTTCGTGCCCCGGTCCGGGAGGATCCCACATGCCACGGACCGGCTGGGCCCGTGAGCCGTGGCCGCTGAGCCTGCGTGTCCGGAGCCTGTGCTCCGCAATGGGAGAGGCCGCGACGGTGAGAGGCCCGCGTACCGCAAAAAAAGAAAAAATAAAGAAAAAAAAATTTAAAAAAGGAAAACTTTTCTTGGTATAAATAGTAATTGCATTCATTTGGAAGTGACACAGGTTCATGGCAATGTATCTCTGCTGGCACAGGAATAGGATCAATGAGATTTGGCTTTTGTCTTCGATGGGCAGCCCCCGAAACTTTTGTCTTTCCAAATACATCTTTCTGACTCTGTTCCAGGTCTCCACATCTTCACTATCAGAATCGTTTCTTTAATTGTGATCTCCACAAGCCTTGACTAGGATGAACTATGTTATTAAGAGGAATCGTGAGGTGTTAGAAAGAACACAGGCCTTAGAACTAGACGTGGGTGGTTTACATTCCAACCCTGGTGCCTGCTGGACGCGTGATTTTGAGCAAGTCACTAAGCCTGCTCACACACGTTCATTCAAACACTTAGGTAGAGTCCACTCTGTACCAGTTTCCTTATTTGGAAATGAGAACAAACCCTAGCTGTTGGAGCTGTGAGGATTATAGGAAATAACGTTTAGAGCTATCACCTTAGTGTCTTCCACATAGCAGACAGTTAACTCTTACGGTAAATATCAAGGGATGTGAACAGAGATGTGTTACAGTGTATCTAACTATCATACACATAATTTACCTCTGCTGCTGACGGGGGTGGCAACGCCGTCTCTGAATTCACCACCAGGGTAAAGCCCGAGAGCCTTGGCTTAGATCTCTTCGTGACTGACGGAAATCAGGACACACAGTGCTCCAGTGCTGATGTTTATTTGGGGGAGTCAGGTTCTGATTTACCAAGTGTCTTGTGAAGGAGAATTGGTCATTGAAAGCCTTAGTGTTTTTGTTTTGTTTTGCCTTTTAATCTCCATCCAGGCTTGTGATTGAAAAATGCTTTCAGGACCCCTGTTTTTCTGGCCACCAAAAATTTAAGAAAATGATTTTCATGTGGGGAACATACAAGAAAAAAGATCGATGTTTTCTTCAACACCTGTTTTCATTAAATAAGGGGAAGGAAACGAATTCTTTAACGCTTATCAAGTACGTGCAGAAGCATTACCTATGTTATCCCATTGTATCTTTAAACTCAAAGAGGTAGATACTGTAGTCCCCGTTTGGGACATCTACTCTACGATTTTAACTTTGACGAAATAAGATTTTCTGTTAGGATTAAACTTTTAATGAATAAATACAGGACTCAAGTAGAATTGTGAAAAGTCACAAGAAAAAGGTAGACTAGTGTTTAGACCAGTGCCGTATGAGTCGTGTTAATGTTATTGACGTTCTTACTAAAGAACAGTGTCCTTGGATAAAGGTACAGATCAGCCGTAGAAATCCAGAAAAAAGAGGGACACAGAGATAAACAAGAGCTGTCAGAGAAAAAGAAGAAACTCAGTCAATGAATTTGGAGGAGGCTTGGTCCATCGCCAGGTTTTCCATTTTGTAGGGCTGTACACCTGAGGCTATATTAGCTTGATTCCATCAAACACCCAACCTGCTTCTCTTTTTCTGATTTCATGCTCAACAAACAAACCCCTAGTTGTAATTTAACTTCCATGTGGGTTTGCCTATAGGAAAAGAAAGTTGCTGGTCATGGAGCTATGAGGATTCTGGTCCAAGTCTTATTTATTTCGGAAGCTAATAAAACGGCTTTCTGATTTTACATGTTAGTCTTGTGATTGGTTAATATAAACAAATCCTCCTGACATAATCAGTTTTCTGAATCTACCAAGAAGAGACCCACAGCTTAGATGGGGGTATATTTATCATGTAGTTCATGCCAACCTATGTGATCTCACTGGAATAAATACCCTACCTGCTCTGTTTAAGAACTATTTTATGAGACTGACCTCCTGCCAATAACAATGATAAATGTTGTACAAAATATAAGCAGAAACTTTGTGAAAGCGTTCCTAAGGTGGCAGAAACTGGAAGGGAAATGAAATGTGAAAGTGGAGAAGAAAACTAAGTGAGCTTATATCAAAATGCTCTTTTTCCTGAGGGCACTTCCCACTTTTCATCTGCACACAGAAATAGAATACAAGGAGAAAATGGTAATGTAACTGAACTGGAACAAACAGGCATCAACAACAAAACACAGAATCCAGAGTTCAGGGCTGACACAGCTCTTGTAAATGGAAGGGAAGGTCTCTAAAGATGAGAGATACAGAGCCAGGAGCCCTAACATTTGCATAAAAATTCCCCTCACCGAACATATATACAATGGAATATTACCCAGCCATAAAAAGGAATGAAATTGGGTCATTTGTAGAGATGTGGATGGACCTAGAGATTGTTATACAGAGTGAAGTAAGTCAGAAAGAGAAAAACAAATACCGTATATTAACGCATACGTGTGGAATCTAGAAAGATGGTACAGATGAACCGGCTTGCAAGGCAGAAATAGAGACACAGATGGAGAGAACAAACGTATGGACACCAAAGGGAGGGGAGGTGGTGGGATGAATTGGGAGACTGGGATTGACATATAAACACTAGTATGTGTAAAATAGATAACTAATGAGAACCTGCTGTATAGCACAGGGAGCTCCACTTCACTGTACAGTAGAAACTAACACAACACTGTAAAACAACTATACCCCAATTAAAAAAAAAATTCCTCTCACCGACTTCTAAACTATTCCTATTCAGGACAATAACCCCAAGGAACCCATCAGAGAGTAGCAGTTAGAAAGCTAAATAAATAACTTGATAGAGATCTTAGCAACTGTCTGGCATTGGAAGGAGAGTTTGGAGTTGCATTCCTGCCAAGTAGAAGGAACTGGTAAATGCCATGAGCTTTTTTTTTTTTTTTTTTTTTTTTTTTTTTTTACGAACCCGTGTCCCCTGCGTCGGCAGGCGGACCCCCAACCACTGCGCCACCAGGGAAGCCCTACCGTGAACTTTTTAGTGAAACTTGAAAAGGGCCACACGTTAGAAATAAGGATCATGAATTGGGAGATTGGGATTGACATATATACACTAATATGTAGAAAATGGATAACTAATAAGAACTGTATAAAAAATAAAATTCAAAAATTCAAAAGAAATAAGGATCATATCCCAAGATTAATGACTTTTGATATGAGTGAAATCTATAAGACTAAAGGCAAAATGAATTGTATGTTAGAACTGTACTCTAGTTGATAAAGTTATTCCTTCAGCAGTATGAGCTAATGATTCTGAAAAAAATCGTGCATGAATCCTGGAATTGAACAGTTAAGTAAGTTGATGGCTGATGGTGGGAGCCAAGTTTTCACTGTGAAGTGGGAGATGACATATTAACAAGGAGAGGAGATTGGAATGATTGATGCAGTAATGGATTAGAGCTGGGGACATCAGTTTTAACTCATGCTGAGCTTAACATTTTTCTCGCAGTAATAGAAGAGTAGCAGTAAAGGATATAGAAGAGTTGAACAGTACAATTAACCAACGTGGCCTCAATGATAATCTACAGGCTGCTACTCCCTGTATTTTCATTATGTAGAGTATTTGTGTACTTGCAAGCAACTACTTGATATAGATGGTTTTGTGGTTTGAAGAAACAGAAAATAAGCACTATTTTGTTCACATCCATCTCTTCTGGGCATGATTGCCAGAAAGACAGTGAAGAACTGCTATTGGAATAATGTCCAGCACCACCTCTATGGTGGGCCAAGGAATCTGTGCAGATTATGCTGCATTTAGGAAAAAAGGGGTTTCATATTTTCTATACACTATATGTTCTGTAAAAAAAATTAGTGTTTGTTTATGTTGGAAGGTGTGTGTAAATCTTCGGTCTTATAGTTAAGAAAACTGTAGGAAGGCTGGGGAAGGCTGGGGACTTCCCTGGAGGCCCAGTGGGTAAGACTCCGCGCCTCCACTGCAGGGGACACGGGCTCAGTCCCTGGTCAGGGAACTAAGATCCCACGTGCTGCACGGCTCGGCCAAAACAAAAACAAGAATGGGGAAGCTTACCTAGACCTCACGTGAGAGGAGAGGTTTGAATACGAAGGGACTTAAAGGGTCAAAACTCACCCTGAACTGGTCTGATGTGTTTTGGAGACTCATAACTGAACTGCTCGGATGAAACAACCTGTGATGTGATTCTCTGCTTAGTAACTCAGACTTTTGGGAAATACACTGCTGTGCTTGGTATGACCTATGGTTTGCCCTGGAAGAGGAAGGTGATGAAATCTAAGCTAAGATTAACCCTTGTGGACTGTAGATGTGGGTTCTGAAAGACAAGTAGAGGTTTGAAATAAGAATAAAAGAATGTACCTCTCTCGGAGGGAAGGCAGGCTCTGGAGACAGAGAACAAGAATACGAACTGAGAGCTACTTCCTAAAGGATATGGCGAAGAGCTTCCTGTCATCATCCACCCACCCATCCATCCATCCATCCGTCCATCTGTCTTCATTCATTGTCTTATTTGGGGCTCTGGACACAATCATATTTCACATCCCGCTATGCATTATTGTTTCCTCTGTTGGATAGGAGTAGTTCTCTTCAACTCTATAATATAATAACATCTGTTATAAACACAAAGAATCGGGAATTCCCTGGTGATCCAGTGGTTAGGACTCGGCGCTTTCACTACCGGGGCCTGGGTTCAATCCCTGGTCAGGGAACTAAGATCCTGCAAGCCCAGTGACCAAAAAACAAAATAAAACAAAACAAAAACACAGACCCCACGAAGACATGTATGGTTGGAATGGAGGAATTAAGAGTTGCAAGAGGGACGGGAAGTACCACTCCGCTTTTCCCATCCCCTGATGCCAGCACAGCAGCAGGGTCACCTGAAGGAGGATCACAGCGTCAGGGTTTCAGGTAGCGGCTCGCAGCACAGGGAGTGTTGTCCAAGAGGTAACCTAGAGCAGCGGCAGGGAGGATGCAGCCCAGAGAAGCAGCTGCCAGTAGGAGCAAGAAACAGTTTTAAGACAGATTCCCCTTTCCCAAAATATGGAGGAAGGTAAGCCTAGTGTTTGGGTTACACATGGATTATGTCAGATAATATATATTCTGCACATAGTAAGAGCTGGATATATGGTAGCTATTAAAATAATAATAATAAATCTAAACGAATTCCACCTGGAACTATTTATCTGTGGAGGAATCTGGAGAGAGGTATGGCAGATCCAGGGGCCTCTGGGAATGAAGTAACATTATTTAAAACATCAATAAATACTGAAAACATAGAAGCATTGAACGCTAGAGCTGGGAAACCTCAAGTGTTATTTTAGGTCAACACTCTCATTTTACAAATGTATAAACTGACTCCCCAAAGAAGTCAAGTCACTGGCTCAAAATCCCCCCACATCTGTAGCAACAGAGCTGGACACACTGACTTCCAATTGACTGGGCTTTTTAAAAAAACATTTTTCAAGAAATCCTCCAAATCTAATGTCCATACATAAATTCAAGAAAATTCCAAATATTGGCTCTTCTAGATCTAGCTTAGTGGGGAATTACTGGCAGACATCTTCCCAGAAAAGCGGCACCATATTCAGCGGGAAGGAGAGTGCGTTAGGGTTTCAGCAATAGACATTAATTCTTACGGGAACGAAAATTCTTCCCCAGAAAATACTGTAAAGGATGCCCAGTTTTGTGGGTGTCCTGAAAACCTGGTTTTCTGTTTTCCATGTTCATACCCTCAGGAAACCTTACTGAGATGGTAACAAGGGTCCCTGAACCTTCTCCACCCTACAGAGGTGGAGCCCTTTGGAAGTAGGAGAAAGGAAAAAGGACAGAAGCCGGTGTCATGAGACTTGTGGCCGTGGGATAAGGAGGGGGCTCCAGCGCAGCAGGCCCTGAGATCAGCTCCACGCAGAGAAGCTGCACTTGTGTGTTCGTCAAAATCCTCTATCTCTAGTTGGAACCTTTCAACTAGGACTATCTTTTGTCCATAAACGTTCATCCCGGGAAACAACTTTATAAATAAAGAAACGCTGTCACTGTGGGGAAGTGATTGACCTCAAGTTTCAGAACCAGGACTAGAACCTAATAATTTTTTATTCCTAGACCTTCCTGGAAGATCAAGATGTTATATCATCTTTGTCAGTTCCAAGTTCATGAAGATGTGTGATGCCCAAGGGAGTTCTTATGCCTGTGGTCCATCGGGATATTTGCCTTTTAGGTCTGGTTCACGAAGTCAACTCTTTTCTATAGTAGCAGAGCTGGTTTAACATGTTCTCTCATTATTCCAAACCCTGGTCAACCTCCTAAGGAAGGAGTGACCCAGACTAGCCCGTCTCCTAGAGCTTATTATCCTGATCTACACAGTACCCTTAGAAAGGGTGTAGGTCTGAGCTCATGCAGCCTCCCCTAGAGCCTCCATATGTGAGCCTTGTCTCCCATGATCTCCTAGGTTTTCTTTCTATCAACTGTCTTGCCAGGTCGGGGCCCCTTGGCAGGGATCCTTGCTTTAAGTGCTGCCTGGAAACTACCAATTCATGCCAAAGTTTTTTTGTTGTTGGTGGTGGTGGTTTTGCTTTGTTTTGTTTTGTTTTTTAAGGAAACTTTGCTTCTACAACATGAATGTGGGGTCAACACTTGGAATGTCTGGCCTTTTTTTTTTTTTTAAATTTTATTGAAGTATAGTTGATTTACAAGGTTGTGTTAATTTCTGCTGTACAGAAAAGTGATTCAGATACATATATTCTTTTTCATATTCTCTTTTCCACTATGGTTTATCCCAGGACATTGAATATAGTTCCCTGTGCTGTACCGTAGGACCTTGTTGTTTATCCATTCCATGTATAATAGTTTGCATCTGCTCATCCCAAACTCCTGATCCTTCCCTCTCCCGCCCCCCTCCCCCCTTGGATGCCAAAGGTTTTTTCTTCAGGATATGAACAGCCCAAATTCCAGCAGTGGGTGAAGGAGCTAACAACAGAAACTAAGTCTGAAATGGCATGAGTGTTCAGGTCGAGATGGCAAGTGAGGACTAGAGAAAAGAAGAAGAACTGAAGAGAATTCCACTCTTTTTTTTTTTTTTTTAACCTGACAGAGAATAATTTAACTCTAAACAACTTAAAAATACGTAAAAAATTTAAAATACAGCTCATATTGCTTTCAGAGTCAAAGCCCTAATTCAGAAGTTTCCATGTCCTGGGACTTCCCTGGCGGTCCAGTGGTTAAGACTCCACACTTCCAATGCAGGGGGTATGGGTTCGATCCCTGGTCAGGGAGCTAAGAGCCCACATGCCTTGTGGTGCAGCCAAAAAAAAAAAAAAAAAAAAAAAAGAAAAGAAGTTTACATGTCCTGCAATTCCTATAGGAGGGCTCACCGTGACCTGTTCTGATTTGTGAGGAGGAAAGGGTAAGGCTCTCTGAGAACTGTACCACTTTTCCCGGGATCGGTAACTGCATTGTGCCCGGGCCCTACATCCTTATGTGTTATCCAGACAGAAGTCTCCAGGGTTTTCTCCTTGCCATGTCATTATCTCTATGAGACTAAGGAAAGGCTGTGCTTGCTTCCTTCTTAGGTGGCCACTGCCTCCTTCACACCCAGGATTGTCCAGAATTCAGAGTAATCCCCCCACACTTTGCCTGTGTCCCTTTCCCTTCTTAAATCACACTCCAAGAAACTGCTCGCTCCACTATCAAAGGGACAAATCCCATCATGCGTATAGGCCAAAGGTCTTCTCCTCCCTCAACTTCCCCCAGCCAGCTGCTCTCTGCAGGATCAGATTTGGATTATATGAGTTATTTTGACATTGCCTCTTTGGGATCCTTTTTTTCCCCAAGGGGGTAATTGAGTGTGGATATTAGTATTGTATTGTCAGCAGCCAGATGGTCCAGAGGCGGGGTGATGGTGACCCACCTGGTCTCTGACCTTCAGAAGGAAGTAAGTGCTCATTCTTATGGTGCCTGAAGTGCCACAGGTATTGGCAGTATTAACAGCCTCAGTGCCAAGTGAAAGTGACACAGTACAGAGCGTAGTCTGTCCTGAGATGTGTGTATATTCATGAACTAGCCGGCAGAGCTGTGGACAGAGAGTCCTGGAGCTGCAATGGGGCCTCTGGTTCTAGCTCACATCCCCTCAGCTTACAGAGGAGTAGGAGCTAAGAACCCCTCCCCGGGGACAGAAAGTAAGCTACTGGCGGACACAGGACTCGAGGGCACATTATTGATCTACTGGTACCTCTGGATCTCAGTAATCAAAATATAATGCATAATTATTTGGTGTGTATCTGGTGTATCTTATAGTGCAAATGAATATAAAATCAATGTAAAAAGGACATGAGAATACAAATAAGCAAGCATGAAAATGCAAAAATGGCTATATCACTGCATTAATACATGGAAGAATGTCACTTTTATAAGAGAATCCAGGCTCTAAAAAATTATATGACCTGGGGAGGCATGTGTGTGGCGTCCTCAGGCATTTTTACGACTATAACAGCCATCCGTGTTATCCTCTGATTGACGTCTAAGTTTGGTATGAGATCTGGTGCTGGGAAGAAATTCCCGACTTGGCAGATTTTACTGCTGCTTTAAGTTGCCAAGGATTTTGAGGTTACTGAGTGTGGAGGCGAGGCTAGGTGATGCCTTTCTTCCCATCCCCTCTCCTTTGTTTATTCAACAAATATGTGTTGAGCTCTTAGCATGTGTGCAAGGACTTGAAAATGCAACATGGGGTCAGATAGCCTGGAATCCCCCCATGATGGCACCCCGGGGAGTCTGCAAGAGCATTTGAGGCAAGCCACAGAGCTGTAGAAAAAATAAAGTGATTCCTCATCAGAAAACATGTGGAATTCCAAGTGCAACTCATTCACCCATTAGGCATGCTGACATATTTGCTGAGGATTCTAAAATTTTAGTTGTAAATAAAGAGGCTTTCACAATCTTGGAAAGTCTTGTGAAACCTGTCAGATGAAGGTTTGCTGAGTACCTGGTTCAAGGGAAACCATCCTAGGATATAAGAAGACATGGCTCAGTGGACCCAGACGGGAAAGAGGCCGTGCGTGTGAAGGCCAGATTCAGAGAAGTGCCCCTTGGGAACTGCAGGGTCAAGGAAGCAGTCTGGGATGGCCTTGGGAGTCAAGTGAGATTTTAGGTGGGAAGGAGCTCTAGTGATAAGAAAATTTTGAGCAGAGAAATCAGTGAGAATCAGCGGAGACCAGTTTTGGTCACGGGGTGAAGAAACCCTGAGTATATTTGCTTTGAACAGAAGGAGACTGCACGGTCTAACCATGCCTCAAATACCGTGCTGGTCTTTTTTATATACGATCTCAATTTTGGCTACAGTATTGCAAGATAGGGGCCCATGTGATAGACCTGAGGCTCAGAAAATTTAAGTCACTTGCAAAGGGTCACATAATTAGCAGCTTTCAGACCTCAAATACAAATGTAGCTCCTTTCCAGGACACCCCACTGCTAATTAAGATTGGAATATTCCAGTAGTGGGCCAGGAGGGCTCCAGAGAGGGAAGGGTCCGATGGAGTCACAGTGAGTCTCTACAGCTCAGATGCTCTGCAGAGCAAACCCTTTTATCCCCACTATTTCCGATAGTTCATTTGGGATGGCAAATTGGGTTGGTCCTCTGTAAGCAGTGAATGCTAAGAAGTTTTAAAGCATCTGAACACAAATGAAAGCCTTGCCAAAACACATTAACCTATAGATTCCAAAAGTCCAGCAAACCACGTTCAGGATAAATACACATGTAGGCACATCATGGCCAAACTGCTAAGAAACAGAGACAGGCACACACACGCACGCACACACAGACACGCACGCACACAGACACGAGAGAGAGAGAGAGAGAGAGAGAGAGAGAGAGAGAAAATCTTAAAAGTATCCAGAGAAAAATGTCACATTAGAAACAGGGGAAAACAATAAAATGTAATAGTTAACATTTCATCTCAAGAAGCAATGGAGGTCAGAAAAAAAAGGAAGTATCTTAGAATTTTTTGCCCAGAAAAAATATTCATCAAACATGGAGATGAAATACTCTTTCAGAAAATCTGAACCTGAGAAAATTTATCCCCAGCAGATCTGTACCACAAGAAATGCTAAAGGAAGAAAGAAAGGGAGAAAGAAAACACCACGAGATTGGAAGCCTGAGTTGCTGGAAAAGAGACTTGAAAAGGACCAGAGAGGGTAAGTATGTGTGCAAATATGAAATGGCATTTAATAGTCATAGTTATTTAGTCCACGTAAATAGTATATGTATATACTTTATTTAAAGATATATATAAAGAGATATATGTATTTAAAGGATTAATGACTATTTAAAGAAAAATAATAAGAATAATAAAAGTATTATAAGATTTTACTCTTATGCATCATTAGGAGGAATGCAAAATGGTGCAGCTGCTGTGGAAAACAGTACAGTGATTCCTCAAAAAATTAAACTTTAAACGACCATGTGATGCAGCATTTCCACTTGAGGGTGTACTCAAAAGTAGTGAAGGCAGAGACACAGGTGCACCCATGTTCACAGCAGCACTATTCACAGCAGCCAAAGGGTAGAAACAACCCAAGTGTCCATCAACAATGGATGGATAAACAAAATGTGGTCCACACATACCATGGAATATAATTCAGCCTTAAAAAGGAAAAAAATTCTGATATATGCTACGGCATGGATGAACCTCGAAAACATTATGCTAAGTGAAATCAGCTAGTCACAAAAAGGTAAATACTGTATAATTGCATTTATACGAGATACCAAAATAGCCAAATTAATAGAACTAGCAGAATAGAGATGACCAGGGGCTGGGGGATGGGAGAGTGGGGATTATGGTTTCACGGCTACTGTTTGGGATGATGAAAAAGTTCCGGAGATGGAGGGCGGTGATGGTAAAACAGTTCATGCCACTGAATTAATTATACACTAAAAATGGTTAAAATGGTAAATTATATGTTGTATATATTTTAATGCATACACACAAAAATTAATTGCTTGAATTCAGCACCTGGTTCCTAGACATTTCGTCCCTTTGCCTTCCTCCGGTCATAAGGTAAAATCCGAATGTACTAAAGAGACAGGGTGATCCTCATTGCACAGAAAGCCGCCAAAGCCTACAACGCAGGCCCTGTTATCTGTCCTCACGTCTCTGCTTTCTCTTCCAATTAACTGAAGGAAACTTTGTCTTCTCTTTTCTGAGGCTTTTAGAAATTCCCTTTGTTTAAAAAAAAAAAAAATCAGTTTTATTGTATTTCTCTGGGGACCAGCAGAAGCATTGATTACACAAATTTCTATCTTGTGCTGTGTTTTTGAACAAAGTGTAACTTACAAATTCTTAAAAGTTTATTCACCATCAGTTCGGAACAACACCCTGAATAGTCAGTTCCTCAATACGTGAGAGTTTACATGTGAAAACGCATTTTAAATAACTCTAAATGCATTCCTTTCCGTATATCTCAGTGTATTTTTTTTACATCATGTTCAGTTTGGCCTTAAAATGACATTATTAATTTGATGGGAGTAGTGTGGGAATTACTTCATTCATGCGATATAGGTTTAAGGAAAAAAAAAGCTCATTGTTTATATTTTTGACAAGAGAATCATGGAAACAACCACCATGGAGAAGAGGTTTCCATAGAAAGCCTGCATGTTAGTATTTTAAAAGCTTTTCCTACCCAGATCATTTGTTAGTAGAAGGTGCTATGGATGCTAAAGTCTTAACCCCCCAGGGTTATGGTGTTTCGAGCTAGGGCCTTTTTGAAATTAATTAAGGTTAAAGAAGATCATAAGTGTAGGACCCTGATCTGATAGGGTTATTGTCTTTATAAGAAGAGGAAACAAGATTGGAGCTCTCTTTCTTTCTCCACACACTTGCACAGGTGAAGGGAAGGCCATTTGAGGACACAGCACGAAGGCAACCGTCTTCAAGCCAAGAAGAGAAGTTTCATCAGAAACTGAATCATGGTGGCACCTTGATCCCGGACTTCCAGCCTCCAGAACCGTAAGAAATTAACTTCTGTTACTAAAGCCACCCGGTCAAAGGTATTTTTTTTTAATGGTAACACAAGCTAAGACAGAAAGCATTTCAATAAATAAGAATTTCTAGTTTAAGGGTAGTCAATAACTGATAATAGTGATTCAGAAACCTATGCCTGCTTCATAAGGGCTATAAGTCCAAATATACCATGCAGTACTGCTAACATATTTATTTTTAACACATAATATTAATATATATTTCTGTTTACATTTTTAAACGAACTGAGCATAAGAAAATAGCCTTTTCACATGCAGAATATATGCAACATTTTTTAAAAAGAAGGAATCATTTGTGTAACTAAATGATCGAGTTCCATTGGTTGATTTTGGAATCATGGTTCTTTGGGGGGAAATTCTTTCATTTTGTGATTTCTGCATCACTTACCTAGACAAGATCTCTTGAGTGTCATCTTAAGAGCTCTCCATAACATAAATCATGCCAAATGGGTAGTAAAAAATGGTAGAAGGTAATAGGCTGATTTGAACCATTCTTCTTTCTGACAGTTCACTGTGATACCTGCTCTGTGATGGTTATAAGCCACAGAGCTCTGGTGTGCTCATCAAAGCTCTCTGCATATACCTCTGGATGTGCTAATGGGCCCATCAGTACCCACAGAGAGCAGCAGAACTGTAGCTGAAATTTGGCCTCTGTACACGGGTACCGAACAGAATCTTGGAGACAGAGTTTTGAGTGAAGTAGAAAAGAATAGCTTTATTGCTTTGCCAGGCAAGGGGGGGGTCACGGTGCGCTAATGCCCTCAAAACTGTGTGTCCCGACCTGGAGGGGGTAGTGAGGAGTTTTATAGTAATGGTTCAAAGAGGAGGGCGTGGTCAGCTCGTGGACGTTCTTCTGATTGGCTGGTGGGGAGGTAAGTGGGGGTCAGCATCATCAGCCTTCTGGGTCCAACTGGTCTGGGGTCTACTGCTTGTGGGCGGCACACAGTTAACTTCTCCCAGCCGATGGGGGTTTCAGTATCTGCAAAACAGCTCAAAGATCCTGTTCTGTGTATCCCTTGAGGGGGACCCAGGACGCTGCCCCCAGGCTGCACCATTGTGTCCTGACCGCTCCTCCCTTGTCTCCGCATCCCCCCTTCCTGATTAGCAACTGTTGGAACCTGCCCTTTGGAACTCAGGGAGGGTCATGGAGGCTGAATGAAGCCTATTTCCTATAAACAAGAAAGGGGGGACACAGAAGGGCTTTTGTGCCCAGGAGCCCCACAGGGTCTTGCTTGGTTTCAGAAGCACAGGACACAGGAGTAGGAGGATGGGGCGCTGTGGATGAAGGAGCCTCAGCTCCTGTCCACGTGGGCCCCTCCACGGGGCGGCCTGAGCATCTTCACGGCGTGGCAGCTAGTTACAGAAGAGTGAAGGCGGGAGTTGTAATGTCTGTGATGACTAGTCTCGGAAATCACTGCCTGTCACTGCCACCTATCCTGTCGGTCACATGGGGCATCTCGGAATCACACAGCAGTAAGGATGCCAGGAAGCATGTGTCGTTAGGGCACCTTGGAGCCTGGCTCCTGCTCAGGGCACAGCCTCACGCCACTTCCTGTCTGGGGTCCTGCATGAGCTGCCCTACTGTTCTCTCCTCCTCCTGCCCAGAGGCATCTCTTTTCAGGCTACTGCGGGACTTGCAGGAAAGGCTCACATTTCCTGCTGCTTCTAACCAACGTGATTGTCTCTTGTGCCAGAATTCTTTCTCTTACTTACAATTACTCGAAATTCCCCGTAGGCGTTGGTTTTCAGTGCTGGCTGTTAATTACCTGAGGAGTGTGTGTGCGCATGCGTGTGTGTAATAGTCCAACAGCCGTTTCCACTCCATCAAAATTGATGCTCCACCCCCATCCCCTTCCCGTAGGTTCTGATTTGATCTGGAGAAGATCCAGCCAACAGTAACTTTTAAAAGTGTCCTTGAATGTGGGGCTTTAAAGCCACTTCTTATGTTTTTCAAACGCAAAAGCCAGAGAGACTTCTCGGTAAAGTGCATAAATCTGAACCGTATAGCTCAATAAGCTTCTACGCCTGTGTATTCACTGTCCAGATCAGAACAGTGCATTTACAACACAGAAGGCTCCTGTGTGCCCCTCCCAATCAATGACCCCTCTCAAAGGCAGTCCTTACTCTGACTTCTATCACCAAAGGTCAGTTTTGCTTGCTCTTTTTTTTCCAGTTTTATTGAGATATAATTGACGTATACTATTTTTTCCCTACCTCTATGTTTCCCCTTCCCCTTTCCCTCTCCCGCCTGGTAACCACTAGTTTGTTTTCTGTATCTGTGAGTCTGCTTCTTTTTCGCTATATTCACTAGTTCATTGTATTCTTTAGATTCCACATATATGTGAGATCATACAGTATTTGTCTTCCTCTGTCTGACTTATTTCACTTAGCATGAAGTCCTCCAAGTCCATCCATGTTGCTGCAAATGGCAAAATTTCCTTCTTTTTTTTAATGACTGAGTGGTATTACATTGTATATATGCACCACATCTTCTTTATCCATTCATCTGTTAATGGACACTTAGGTTGCTATGGACATTGGGATGCATGTAACTTTTCGAATTAGTGTTTTGTGTGGGTTTTTTTCGGATATATACCCAGGAGTGGAATTGCTGGGTCATGTGGTAGGTAGTTCTATTTTTAGTTTTTTGAGGAACCTCCATACTGCTTTCCACAGTAGCTGCACCAATTTATATCCCCACCAACAGTGCACTCGGATGCCCTTTTCTCCACACCCTCTCCAACGTTTGTTATTTGTGTTCTTTTTGATGGTAGCTACCTGACAGGTGTGAGGTGATATCTCGCTGTGGTTTTGATTTGCATTTCCCTGGTGATTAGTGATGATAAGCATCTTTTCATTTGCCTGTTGGCTATCTGTATTTCTTCTTTGGAAAAATGGCTATTCAGTTCTCTTGCCCTTTTTTTTTTTTTTTTTTTTTTTGTTTTTGTTTTTGTTTTTTGTTTTTTGTGGTACGCGGGCCTCTCACTGTTGTGGCCTCTCCCGTTGCGGAGCACAGGCTCCGGATGCGCAGGCTCAGCGGCCACGGCTCACGGGCCCAGCCGCTCCGCGGCATGTGGGATCCTCCCGGACTGGGGCACGAACCCGCGTCCCCTGCATCGGCAGGCGGACTCTCAACTACTGCGCCACCAGGGAAGCCCTCTTGCCCATTTTTTAATCAGGTTTGTTTTTTTGACATTCACTTGTGTGAGCTGTTTATATATGTTGGATATTAAGCCCTTATTAATCATATCATGTGCAAAAATCTTCTCCCATTCAGTAGGTTGCCTTTTCATTTTGTCAGCGGTTTCCTTTGCTGTTAGTTAAATGGAGTGTTATTGTATGAACTCTTTTGTGTGTTTTCTCTTTTTTTACACTCAAAAGTCTGTGAGATTCATCCTTGTTGCTGCTTGCGTCAGCAGTTCTTTCTTAATGCTGTGTACTAGCCCATTGTTTGAATCAGCTTTACTTTATTTATCCATGAGACTGTTTCCAGTTTGGGGCTAACAGTAAAGTCACTATGATAAGTACTGTGTATGTCTTTGGGGACACAGGCACCCGTCTGTAATGGAGTAGAACTGCTTTTGGACCACCGTTGCAGGAGTAGAATTTCTGGAACATAGTTCAGGTGTGTGCTCAGCCTGAGAAGATCTTGCCGATTTACACACACACCCACAACGCGGGAGAGTTCTGATCGTTATGCATCCTCATCAGCGCTTGGTATTTTCAGTCTTCTCAATTTTATTCATTCAGATGGGCATATAGTAAGACCCCACTGTGGTTGCAGTTTGCACTCCCCGGATGAACGTGAGGTGGAGCACATATTAGTATATTTATTGCCGTTCGGGCAGTCCCTTTTGTACAGTGCACATTTAAGTATCCTGCTCCTTTTCAACTGGATTTTCTTTCTTTTTAAAACTATCTATTTGTAGGAGTTGCTCACATATTTTGGATACAGGTCCTTAACTGGTTATGTGCATTGCAAATATTTTGTCCCAGTCTGTGGCTTGTCTTTTACTCTTTTTACGGAATATTTTAATGAATGAAAGTACTTAAATTTAATGAAGTCCAATTTATCCATTTATAAATAATTTTAATTTATTTTTAGAAAATCTTCTTTTATCATTATTTTTAATATCCTGTTTAAGAAACCTCTGCCTTCTCCAAGAATATGAAGACATTATCATTTTTTTTCTAGAATGTTCTATTGAATCCTTTGCTAGTAGCAATAAAGGCAGAACCAGCTACTTACTTAACTTGGAGGAAGGGGAAAAAAGAAAATAAAGGAGAAAGTGTGCAAACATGGAATAATACCTCAAGATAGTATCTCACTGTAATTTTAGTTATGGGATTTTAGGCTTTTACTCAACTGGGCGTTCTCCTCTTTGCACCCAGTCCGATACCAAGCTCAGCTGAATTCAATTTGTGCTCAAGTTCAGCCTCTGCCCTCCATCCAAAGAAAGAAAAGACAAGAAGAGCAAATATCACAGATGATCAGTCAGAACTGGGAGAAGCCTTGGACATCATAGCCCAACCAAAGCCTCCCCGTCACTGCTGAGGAAGCAGATGAGACTCACCTGGGTCATACACCTAGTTAGTGGCAGGGCCAGGATTTGATCGCAGGACTCCTGCCCTCCTGTTCACAGACCCTTCCCACATCTCACAGCTTCCTGGAAAACCCAAGGCCTATTTTTTTTTCTTTGTTTTCTTGTTTTATTGGAGTATGGTTGCTTTACAACGTTGTATTAGTTTCTGCTGGACAATGACGTGAATCAGCCATATGTATCCATATATCCCCTCCCTCTTGTGTCTCCCTCCCACCCCACCCCTATCCCACCCAACTAGGCTGTCACAGAGCACAAGCCGATCTCCCTGTGCTGTACAGCAGGTTCCCACTAGCTACCTATTTTACACATGGTAGTGTATTTATGTCAATCCTAATCTAAAGAACCCACAGGGGTTTCAGCCGAGAGACTGCTTTACTGTTGACTCGACAAGTAAGCAGAAGACTTATGTGTTTCTTATTCATTTCCTCTATTGAATTATGAACAGCCAACCAGCCAGACATTAAAACAACATAAGCTTGGTGGCAGGAGGGGCAGGGCAGGTGTGGAGAACAGAGGGGAAGAGAAAAAATATTGACATTAGGCGACACTTCAGGGCTTGCGGGTTTAGGACCAATTTTGAAACGGGATTTAATTCCTTCCAGGCAGCCCGTGTTAGCTCCCCCTTGCTCCCCCTGTTTCCACTGGCTCCAGGCACCAGTAATGAGACTGTGAATATCAGCGAGGCACTTGCTTCTTCGTTTCTTCAGGCAAAAGCATTGCTTTAGACCAGAGGTTTCAAACTGGAAGCCTGTGGGCTGGATGAGACCCATAGATGGGATGTTAGGTATATGTGTTTAACAATTAAGCCAATTTTTAAAAAAAGTTTCACACTGAAAAAACCAGAGCTTCCAGGGTCTCCTGAAAAATGAATATATATGGCAATACTGGGTGTGCATTGGGACTTGGCAACGACAGGCTTGAGTTGGTTTAACTTGCTTTCTCTCCTCCACTGCTTCACTTGTTCACATCACTTGTCTCCTCCGTGGACAGTTGATTTGGGGGCCCTGATTTAAACAATGACACGAATTAGATAGTATTATTTTCTGTTTACAAATACAACATGCCCTGAAGTAAAAAACAACTTTTAAATTATATTTCTTCACTATCAGCTGGTGCTGGTACTTGTTCCACTGGACCTGGCCACAGCAGAACTCATACATATATAACACACACACACACACACACGTACTACTGGTTAGATCCTTTCAGCCCCTCTTGATCTGCAGTTGGGGCATCACTGATCCTGGGGTATGTCAGCTTCTAGTCCGTTGCTAGTTGGAATATAGGCATTAAATTCCTCATTGACATCTTCCTGCTACTCCTTCTGAACACTAAATGCCTTCAAAAGGATTTAAAATTATGTGGGCATCGCCCTTTCTCTAACGGAACCAGTGGCTTCATGAGTGTCACTCTCAGTCTCTACTGGATCCGGCTTTCCGCTTTGACATCAACACCAATTTCCCCAAATGACTGAAAAGACTCTTGAAGGGGAACCATGTAGCAGCACCATCTTGACCTCAGTCATGTCCAGTTCCCTCTCTCTGGGCAGTGAGATTCACCAGGAAGGAGATGCACCTTGGGTAAAACAAACCACCGCAGAAAAAAAGATCAGACGCTTTTACTACAATTTACAACAAAAACAGTCCTCTACCGTAAAATCCGAAAGGTTCCAAAATTTCATTATTTGAAAACAAACCAATATGCTTTTCCTTTAAGAGAAAGGAATGGTGACCTATTCACTCTCACCCTGGGGGAAAATATATTATTGGAAAGTTTTTACTTTTTTGAACTCATTCCAGGGATGCGATGAACAAGGCTCGATTCTGCGGCTGTATTTCCTGAAGTGTCGTTATCCTTCTGCCGGAACAACTAATGGATGGCTGGGAGGAAAGATACAATTTGGAGGCAGTTAACTCTGCCTCAGGTCCCAGTTCACCAACGCTAAATAGCACTTGAATCCCGGTTCAAGGGTTAGAGGCCAGTGGAAGTCAGCCTGGGCTGCTCTTCTTCGGGGCTCATTCTGCAAGGATCCTGGCTTGTGTTCTACCTCCTCTTGGTCCTGTGCTTGGGGGCAGTTAGGTGGGTGACGGGGCCTCCCTTGTTCAGCCGACCGGGGCCCTGGGCTGCTTTGTGCCCTGATTTCCGGTGCAGAGGGAGCCCCTGGTGACCTGGTGGTGGTCTTGCTCCACTGAACTGGGCCACAGCACGACTCATGCTGCCGTCTGCCTGCAGCACCGCAACAACAACACAACAAGGAGCCTGGTGTTGTCTCCCTCAGCGACGCTGCTTGGTCCACTCTGCACTGGGAACGGACCCAGCGAGCCAAAGAGGCTTCACGTGGGCTCGCCAGCATCACCCCAAACCCGAGGCAGAGCCAGGGACCAGCCCGCAGACAACCCTGCTGGGGTTACAAACACATCAACTTCCGCTCATGATTTAGAAACAAGTGGAAATTGTTATAAAACAACAGCTGCTGAGAGGTCAGCCTTCAGCCCACCCCTTGCCTTTCTCTTCTTCCAGGACAGGGGCGCTGCAGGCAGCCCTGGGGAGCAGGACTCTGCTAGGAAACCAGCTCAAGGTCAAGTGGGCTCCCCTTCCATCAGCGCCTTCTAGAAAGTTTGCTCGGCAAAACCCCTGCTTGCCCTACCTCCAGGGTCTCACATCAGACTTGGCCGCTTACTCACCACCACGGGCAACTTACTCAGCATCCTTGTGCCTCTGTCTCCTCCTCCTCGCACGGCGTCTGTTGTGTGTGCTCTGGAGGATGTATTAAAGGGCACGCCCATGGCAGAAGCAGGAGGTGTTAGTTATCGTCAGCAGGCGGGGGTCCACTCTGAGCACAATGGGTGAGTCAGGCTGGAAGCTGGGGGTCAAGCAGGTACAGGGGACAGAGCCCCAGAGTTGGGCTTAAAGCCAGTCCTGGTTTTCCAGGCCCCCGCTGAAATCACTGCGAGGTGGGTCCCCACTCCGTGACAAGGGGACCTCGGCTAACACGTGGTGGCCCTCAGTGCTTGGTGTGGCTCCACGCGGCTCACGTATATTGACTCCTTGCAGATGTCACCACAAATCTAGGACGTTGTAACTGTTTGTATCATTATCTCCATTTCTCTGAGGAGGCTGAGGCCTGTGGACGTGCCTCCCCAAGGTCACATGGGATCCTAAGGCTGCCCAACTAGCTCGCAGCGTGTGGTCTTACCCCCACCAGCCTCCACCAGTCAGGGCTAAGGAGATGGAGAGTCCTAGGACTAGATGGTCTGTCCTGGGCTCACCCTTCTAGAGCTCCTTGCATCGGACTCCTTCATTTTGCAGAGGAGGGAACTGGGGGTGAAGAGGCGGGTTTGGAGGAGGCCGTGTAGTAGGGCAGCCTGGATCAGGCTGCCCGGAGTCCTACGTGGGCTGCCAACCAGCTGGTGACATCAGGCAGCTCAGTGATCTCCAAGTCACATCTGGGTATGATCCCACACCTGGGTCTTGCCTCCCGCCTGCCTCACAAGGTGCAGGGAAGACCACCCGGGAGGACCGGGCCTGGTGAGCGCCCCCTGGGTGGTGACGGGGCCGCAGTTCTCGCCCAGGTTTATGCAGCCTGAAGCGGTGGAGCCTGGAGGCCTGACCCAAAGGCCGACTCCAACTCCAGGATTCTTTTCCCTGCTGCTCACTGCCTGGACGGCAGAAGCACAGAAACAAAACCCAACCAGAGGGCTGGTGACGTCCAACCCTGACTCCACCTGACATGGTTCCCAGACCCTCAGAGCCCGGGAGGCTCACAGCAGTCGGGGCAGCAAGAAGCAGGCCTGCCTGCGTAAGTCGGTGCAGCCGCTGTGGGAAACGGCATGGAGGTGCCTCAGGAAGCTAAAGATAGGGCTACCATGTGATCCAGCAGTCCCACCCCTGGGCATAGGTCCAGACAAAACTGTAATTCCAAAAGGTCCATGCACCCCTATGTTCAGAGCAGCGCTATTCACAACAGCCCAGACATGGAAACAACCTACATGTCCATCCACAGATGAAAGGGTAAAGATGTGGTACATAGACGCAATGGAATATTACTCAGCCATAAAAGAATGAAATCATGCCATTTGCAGCGATGTGGATGGAACTAGAGATTATCATACTAAGTGAAGTAAGTCAGGGGCTTCCCTGGTGGCACAGTGGTTAAGAATCCACCTGCCAATGCAGGGGACATGGGTTCGAGCCCTGGTCTGGGAAGATCCCACATGCTTTGGAGCAACTAGGCCCGCGTGCCACAACTGCCGAGCCTGTGCTCTAGAGCCCCAGAGCCACAACTACTGAGCCCGCGCGCCACAGCTACTGAAGCCTGCGCGCGTAGAGCCTGTGCTCTGCAGCAAGAGAAGCCGCCGCAATGAGAAGCCCGTGCACCACAATGAAGAGAAGCCCCCGCTCGCCGCAACTAGAGGAAGTTAGCGCGCAGCAACGAAGACCCAACACAGCCAAAAATAAATAAATTTTTTTAAAAAAAGTAAGGAAGAGAAAGACAAATACTATATGATATTCCACTTATATGTGGAATCTAAAATATGACACAAAAACTTATCTATGAAACAGAAGTGGACTCACAGGCAGAGAGAACAGACTTGTGGTTGCCAAGGGGGAGGGGGAGGGGGGAGGGATGGATTGGGAGTTTGGGGTTAGGAGATGCAAACTATTATATATAGAATAGATAAACAACAAGGTCCTACTGTATTCAATATACAGTATTGAACTATATTCAATACCCTGTGATAAACCATAGTGGAAAAGAATATGAAAAAGAATGTATATATATGTATAGCTGAGTCACTTTGCTGTACAGCAGAAATTAACACAACATTGTACATCAACTGTACTTCAATTAAAAAAAAAAAAAAGAGGGCCTGACTGTAGGAGGAGCATTCACAGGGGGCGAAGTCCTGAGTGCAAGCCCTGCCCCTCACCCCTTGGTGCCCAGGCTCTGCCGCAGAGAATCAGTGAACCTGTAGGCGTTCTCCCACCTGCCTTTCCCAGATCCAGGGGTCAGGTTAAACCGGCCCTGGCAGTTGCCAGATGTCCGTTCTCTGAGGCTCAGTTCATCTCAGTGTTCATTGCCCGGTGCTAGAGACGCACAGATGCACACGGAGAACTTAGAGAGGAGAAGCCTGGAAAGAACCCAATGACCATGCATGGGGGGCGGGAGGAGTTTAAGAGAGCCGTGGGGGAATTCCGAGAAGGGTTTGGTTAACACAGCTTGGGGAAGGGGGGTGGTGACACCCAGCCAAGTGCTGAGCGCGTTGTGTGTGAAAGCGCATTTTACCCTTAAAGCATTCTCAGAGACAAACACAGGTAATTTCACAGATGGAGCCTAAATGACTAGAGACACATACTCAAAAGGGTCAGAGTTAGAAGTTGGAACCTAAGTCTCTTTTGAAGCAAAAATCCAAACCCTTGCTACTATATCACATTGCTCCTCGGCATTTATGGAGCACCTGCTGTGTACCAGGTACCCTGCAAAGGATGTTATTACCTTATTTAATCCTCAAAGAACCCTTTGGAGACAGATGTTATTTGTCCAGATTTCTGGTAAAAGGAGGCTTAAGTAACTTGCCCAGGGTCCCATAATAAGTAAGTAAAAGGGCAAGATTTGAACTCGACGTTGTTGAGCTCCAAAACCTATGCCCCTTTTACTGCACTTTAATTTTTCCCTTTCTCTTTTTTTCTATAATTTTTAAACGAAACATTCCCAAATTTGATCAGGAGTTTGATAATGCATTGCCATCTTTGCAAATGAGCATATTCCTCACTGTCACTCCCAGACCTTTTCTTCTTATCTTAGGGACCAAATACTACCTCTCTGGTCCCGCACAGCTGCCGGATCACATCACTTCCTGTGGTGTAAGACTTCTAGGTCAAGTAGCGTGGCGGTGCTGTAACCTTTGCATACCTGTCCCATAAGTACCCCCTCCAGTCCAGAGTGACCACCTGTAATCCTTCCTTCCACCTGTGTCTGGCATCCCATCAGTTAACAGATCCCTGACTTTCAAAGGCAGCTCTTCCCTTTCCATATACACTCTCAAGTGCAGGGAACTCCCTCAAATTCCATCTCTGGTTTAAATCTCACCTTTAACCTCGGGGCCCAGATACATGACTTCCTAAAGAGCAGCAGAGGAGATAAATCAGGATGAAATAGGACCGCATCCTAACTGAAATATATAGAATGTATAATGGGGAGTATAAAGAATTAACTGGTTTAATGATTTTTCTGCTAAGATTATGGAAAGGTGACCAAGAATATATACCCTGTCATCCTGAGTGCAGGAAGAAGCTTCCGAGCCTTTTCTCTAAAGGCAGCACTTATTGGTCAAAGGAGACATTTTTCATACAAAATCCATGGCTTCTGCATAGTTGCTGCTTTCCTTTCGTTGTTTTCTGAGCCCTCTGTTGTTCTTGCATTATGAGAACTCTCTCCTTTGGCTGAAGGCTCTCTCGCTAATCTCTTTTTCTTTGTCCCCTCCAACCCGGAAGGTGATGGAGCAGCTGGGCAGCAACCGACAGGTGGAAAGGAATGCAGGTCAGTCCAGGAATAATCAAACGGGCCCTGCTCCTCAGACGGGGTGACCAGCTTGTCCCAGCTTTCCCGGGGACTTTCTCAGTTTTAGAATTGAAAGTCCCACTTCCTGGGAAACCCCACAGTCTTGGACAAATCAGGATGGTTGGTCACCCTATCTTTCTAAGATGAGAATAAAGAGGGGTATGGGTGTAAAATTACTGTAAAAAACTAAAAATTTTCCTAGAGTTTCTTTTCTTTGGAACTAAGGAGACTTTCTAGAGATGACAATCCCCTGGCAGGTGTGTTAAAAACACATTACTGAGCCCACCCCAGAGTTTCTGCTCAGGATGTCGGGGTAGAGCGGAGAATCTGCGTTCCCGGCAGGTTCCCAGGAGATGCTGATGATGCTGGTCCAGGGACCACGCTTTGAGAACCACCGCTTCCCAGTTTATGGGCCTTCCCTCCAGGAAGTGCAGGATTCCTCCGACTGTGATCACACCGGAACCATCTTGCCACTAGGCCTGACCTTGTACATGCCCATTGAGCCATTTTATTCTTGCTAAAGTCTTTATTGTGCAGACAGAGTGAGTGCCAGACCAGCGACGTTGCCACCGTTGATTAATGAGCCCCCTGCAGCCCTTGAGCCTTCGGGAGACCCTGGCATGCAGCTCTTGCCCTCAGAGCCCTGCATCTGGGGGAGAGAAATAAGAGGTCTCTTTAGAAAGCCCCCGGGGTGAAGGCTTGGAGGGGCTGGGCAAAGCTACAGATCACTGGAGAAAGACCAACCTGACCCTCTCCAAACCCACAACAAAACTTTTTCTTGAGTGATTAGCCCCAGAGAAAGGTGATTTGTTAAAGCCCTGGGTTCACTGCTTTTGTGTCCTGGGCCTAGGACATCTGGCAGGAGCCGAGAGCCCTCTGATAGCGGGCTTGAGCCCGCATTCTCATCCACTGGACTGTGCATCATTGAAACACTGGCCACTCATTCTCATGCTAATCCGTGAACTCGGAGAGCAGATGTGAAACCTTTGGTTCTCTTCTTACTCACTTGTAAAGAACTAATGCAACTTTTTTAAAAGGGAAGGGCAGAGCTGGGCTGAGAGAGGGGTGAAGGTGAAGGGGGAGAGAGAAAAGGAGGGGACTGGGGTGAATTCCAGAAAGAAAGAAAAGTTTACTTGAATGACTTTCTCTCTTGGTGGGCAAAGCGCCGCAGCTTATGCAAACTCCAGCCAAATCAGTATAAGACAGGAAATGCAAATTAATATTAAAGTGGTGGGATACCTCCGACTTGCAAAGTAGACAATATTTATGGGATGCAAAGGCAGAAAGGCGTAGAAGGTTCTCCCCAGTAAGCTCCCATGAGTCTTTTTCTCTCTGTCTTGTGCAAAAGCTTTATCTTCTGGGGCACGGAAACTTTATTCCAGCTCCTAAAGATGTGCTTGACAAACTTACGGCACACTTTATTTTATAGTTAGCATGCCATTTGAAAACTGAGATAAGTTTAAGGGGAAGCTGGTGGTTGTTCAAAGGAATATATCTGTATTTCTATATGCATTTCCTTTTTTCTCTATTGATAGAAAAATACATATAGATTTATAGAGCGAGGGACAGATAAATAACTTCTAAAGCTGTCAGGCATTTAATACTGTTATTCCTATGTGGTTCATTTGACTAAAGTGCCTGTATTATTGATTACATTGTAAATCTGTTAATGACAGCATTGATTCAGTGGAATATCTAGATTTGTTTCCTACACTGTCATCAGGAAAATTCTTACGGAGGAAGACTTACGATACATTTGCTGATGGCGGACTGTCCCTCTTGCCCAGGATTTGTGGCCTATTTAATGCATGCCACAGACACAGGCTGACATCGGCAAAGCATGCCAACTCGAAATTGTTTACAACTGTCACCCAAATGTCCTCTCCGTGCCACCAGCTAGCATCACTCACTTTAACAGTTCTGCCGTGTCAATAGCCTCTATGTGCTAAGTGACCAGACTGCCACCTTCCACGTTTGCACCTTTCAAGAAGTCTCTGAAATGAGAGTTGTCCGGACTTCCTCAGTGGTGAGAATAACCCCTTCCCTCGGGGTACATGCTTGTTATTCAAAGAACTTTCTGGGTCCTCTACTGGAGATCCTTATTTAGTAGTGAGGGCAGGCAGGGGTTCTAGCACACCTAACAAGGGTCCAGGTGAGTCTGGCCAGCAGAAAACTCTGGGTCACATTGCCCCAAAGAGTGTGTTTGTGACAGTTTTGGTGTGAGCTGGGGTCTCACATATAACCTGAGCTGCACGCCTTCTACCCTTTCTCTGGTGATGCGGTCCACCTTTTGCCGTTCAGCTGTTTCGGGGACCACCTTTGACCTTGAACACCTTGGCATGCTTGTTTCACTTTACTGCCGTTACCTGGAGTCCTTGGCTACTTGCCTCCTGGTGCCTGGTACTCGGTTCTCTCTCCTGTAGGTGGCTCCCTGTGTAGGAGGACCGGCACAGAGACACTGGGTGATTAAGTCCCTTCAGATTCTGCTCACCTCCAGGAGAGCAGCTCGGGATCCTAGCGAAACAGCTCTTTTTAGTTTTGCCACCCAGAGAGAGACCCTCAGAAGGGGCCAATTTGATCACAATGTGACACTGATGTCAGGGCCACCACCTCGTGACTGCCCTGTCCCTGTGTTGTCGTTCCTTCTGTCACTAACCACCCTCTTTTCCATACCTGTGATCCAGATAACACACACACATGCACACGCACACCCTTTCCAAAATTCTCAAACATATTTGTAAATAGCCCTACCTATGGGTGAGGTCCAGTTATTTCTCGTAGGGCTACTGGGCTCATCCACATTAGAGGCTGTGATGAGGCACCTGTTTAGGTGACCCCAAGCATCCATATATAGATAAAGAGGCCTCCTCTTTCCTGAACGCAAGGAAGATCTCAAAAAACGGTGTCGCAAACTGCACCGGCTACTGTGGGCAACTCGGCCAAGGTACCACGTGCCACACCTTTAAAAAGAGTCGTCATTTCTTCCCGGTTCATTTCATCATCTCTGCCCACGTTTATTGCCACCTCGATGCTGTTACTCATGCCGTTCCCTTTGCCTGGAAGTTCTCTCCTTTCCTTCCACCTACCCAAACTCTGAGCGTTAAAAAAAGGAATCCTCTCCTCAGGCTTCTGATTCTTCCAGCCTTCAGTGAGCAACTTCTTTTCTGAATTTCTAATCCTGCGTGATCTTTTTTTTTTTTTTTTTTTACAACATTTAAAGTGGGATTTATTTGATAAATTGCATGAAGCTTTCAGAACATTTGCTGCAACTCAAGTAGAAGGAGGCAGGTGTTCACATAATATGTTAACCTGTGGTCAAGAAAGACATTTCAGCTAAAATATGTCAATCCCCGAATCTGAAACCACTTAAACATTACAGATGTACTATTTGGAAGAATTTCTGTATACAGGATTTTTCAGACTGACATATAGTACTCAATGCTTCAAGGGCTAGGTAAAATTAATTCTCTTTAGTTCAACAGTGCCTCCTTTCCACTAGATAAAGTTTGGTCTCCGGTCCCACTATCCAGTGCCTGCCTTACATTGAGTCGTACTTCACTGGACCACATAAAGTGTTACTTACGTTATAAAAGGCTTCTAGATCACTTGGTTCAAGTGTAATAGCTGGTTTCATTCATGTCCCAGGAGCAAGGGAACTCTCTCCAATAATTCTCAGGTTGATAAATTTGATTTTCCAAGTATTCTCCACAAAAGGGCAGTGGATGAGTCCAAAACTCCGTTCGGAAATGCCCAAACAGGTGTTCCCTCGGTGGACGGTCCCAGCAAGCTCCAACCATAATGAGACCATGGGGAGAAGGAGTGCATTTCAGCCCGTGGGGATTTAGGCTGGGGCTGAGAAGAAGGTCCTCTTCACTCACTGGCGACAGCAGACCAAGGCTCACAGTTTCTGCTCCGTGGTAGTCTATCACAGTGTGTTTCAGACGTGTTGTAACAGAACCTAAGCCTGACATCATGCCCGAAGTGCTGTGGCCCCCACTCTTCTTGACGTGGTCCCAGAATAGCATTCTGAGAATTAAGAAGTTCAAGGAACCAGTGACGGAATTCTTCACCTAATCGATGAAACTCAAACTTCTCAGCTTTTTTATCTTCTTTCTCCTGCTGTTCAAAGAGTCTAATGTCCTCTGTCTTAACTGGCTCTGGCATTTCCTTCACTTTCAGTTGTGACTGCTTTTTCCAGTAATCCTTTGCATGCTGAATAAGATTGTGTTTTTCAGTAGCTGGAGGTATAATAACCCACTGTGTTGCCAAGTACTTAAATATGATTTCTCAGTGGACTTTTTTTTTTTTTTTTTTTTTTTTTTTTTTGCGGTACGCGGGCCTCTCACTGCTGTGGCCTCTCCCGTTGCGGAGCACAGGCTCCGGACGCGCAGGCCCAGCGGCCATGGCTCACGGGCCCAGCCGCTCCGTGGCGTGTGGGATCCTCCCGGACCGGGGCACGAACCCGCGTCCCCTGCATCGGCAGGCGGACTCTCAACCGCTGCGCCACCGGGGAAGCCCCTCCGTGGACCTTTTTTCGCCTCGAAAGTCCTTCTGCACTTTGACTGTACGCTAATATTGCACGATTGGCATCTTGGTGGTCCTCAGGCTGCACCAGGCGGTTGGTGATGGTGTCGCGTAGGGCCGTGCTCTCGTCGTTGTCCAATAGGCCGAGCAGGTTACGACAGCCCTCCATCTCTGAGTAGCTGAGCCCCGACTTCTCGACCCCCAGAAAGCGGGGCAGAGGATGCCAATAACGTCGCCCCCTTAGGCCCACCAGGCTGGCACCTTGGCAACAGATACCCTAATCCTGTGTGATCTTTATTGCACAATTTGCATTTGACTGCATATCGTTTGTATCATTAAATATCATTTCAACTATACATTTTCATTAGATCCATGAACATTATAAATTCCATTTTGGCATTCCTTTGGCCAAATTCTATTTCTTTGATGGGCACTTATTTTCTTCCTTTTATTGTTAATGAGCTTTTCAAGTGCCTGCCTTCTGTTCTAACTAGATGGTCAGTTAGTATATCAGTCGGAAAAGACCTACTGAACACCCACCACGTGCTGGGGAAATGTGTTCAAGGCAGATTTATTTTCACTGTCATGGAGCTCACAATCTTCCAGTTTTCTCCAGTAAGAAACCACTGTTTCCTCAAAGAGAATTACATGTTTTAAAGTCCTTTATTCCTGCTGTGGAGATACCCTCGAAAACAAGATATAAAGCACCCATCCCATAAGTTGGGCTGCAAGATGTTCCCATTGTCATGTCTAAAAGTAAGTAAAAGGGAATAATAGCAATTACATATTTACCATTTTTTTGAGCCCTTTCTATGAGTCAGGCACTCTATAAAGCCTTTTATGTGTACTAACTCATTTATTGCTCACATCAGCTCAATCATGATAGACAATCACATTACTGTTATCTTCATGACACAGAAAAGGAAACTGAAGCCAGGAGAGATTAGGTAACTTGTCCAAGATCAGGCAGCTGACAGATGGTGGAGTCAGGGTTAAACCCAGATATTTCAACTCCAGAACTCAGCACAATATAAATGTTAGTTACTCTTTCTTATAATCCCTCAGTCCCTCGTCTGTAAAATGGGGATGTTAGGTTGGATCTGATGTATCCCAGTTTATTTCTGTAATGGGTATATGATCAGAAATTCTTCCGTGCATAAATTCCAAGGATCTTTTAATGATAAATTTTACTGAATTAAGAGTGTCTACACTTAGTGGTTGAGTATTAGATATGACTCCACCATGATTCAAATGTACATGAAGGTATGATTTATACCTATTTTCCTTCTGTCAGCAATCCTTCATTATGTCAGTTTGGTGATGTAAATTTAATGACGTTAAACTGCGGCTGCTCAAAATTGTGTGACTAATGACATTGCACTTCAGTTATAATTGGTACTTGATCCAAGGATGCTAGAGGTACACCTGGCAAGGTTAGTTCTACAAAAGGACCAGCGGGGCTGGTGGCAAATGCTCGCTGTTCTGTGAAGTCATGTGTGTTGGCCAAATTGATAGAGAAGATTTGCTGACAAGCCTTCTGGGGCACAACCGTTGGCCCCCAGCTCACTGCAAGTGCAGTGGAATGGAAAGATCACAGCCAGGCAGATCTGCAGTGCATGCCTACTGCCACCTGTTCAGCTTTCTGAGCCTGGCCCAGCATCTAAGATCCTGTAGGAGAGCTGTAGGGTTTAGACTTGATACAGATAAAACATCGAGCATAAAGCTAGTATTTTGGACTTGCCATCCTCTATGATCATATGAGCCAATTCCAATAAATAAATAAATTAAATATATGGAGAGAGATGCATGTAGAGATGCATGTATGTATATGTGTATTGGGTTGTGATAAAAAATGTATTTTTTACTCTAGGTCAAGGTCAAAAACGGTTTTAAAAGTACTACCTTAAGGTCTTATCATGACCAATAATTGCACTATATCCAAAAGCCTTGTAACATCACATCTTATTTCTCTAGTCACTCACCTCAGATCCACTGGTTTTACCATTTCTCACTGTTTGATACACACTCACACCTTCCCTTTTCTCCCACTCAGCTTAGGTTCTATGGTTTTCATACAATCCCTCCCTTAACTCCCTTTTCTTCTTTGACTCCAGAGTATTTGTTTGACGCACTCCACCTTGGTTCGTCCCTAATCTTGATGTATTTCAGCCTGGACCCAGGCAACAAGCTGCACATGACTCAAGAAAATACAACTGTGCTGATTTGTTGTACTTTAAGTTCATGGCCACAAGTGCCAAGTGGGCCGCTGTGCTACATTTCTGGATAAATTCACTCTCCTGCTCTTAGACAGTACAGTTTCACACCCCTGTGTTTGTTTTCAGTCTCAGGCAAACTCTATCCACAAGGAGGCAAAGACACCTGTTTTCATTTTGTTATGTAGCTAAAGATTCCGTGATAAAGGGTGTATTTTTTTTTCTAAGACTTAGTAAAAGTCTCATGAAAGGTTTTAATTAACTGGGTTTGGGTCATTGGCCTGGTTGTGAACAAATCACTATGGCCAAGTTCTGGCTTTTGTGCCCACGCCTGTAAATCAGGCTGGATCCATGCTCCCCAGGCCACATGGGCTAGTAAGAATGAGGGAGTGCTCACTCCCCAAAGAGATGTTTTGGCTCGCCCATGTAGAATGAGACAGAGTGTTCCTACCTTGTATATGAGGTTCATAACACAATGCCCAACCCATAGCAAGTAAGCATTAGCTCGATACAAACAGCACATAGAAAAGCTTTGGGATGTAGACAAAGTTCTACTTAGATAAAATCTATAACCCTAAAAACTTCCATCACTGAACAACAAAAAAATGAAAATAAATAAAATATGATCTCTATTCTTGCTCAAGATTCTAGAACAGAACAACAAAATCCATCTAAGGAAAGAAGAAAAAAGGAAATAATAAACTTACAAGCAAAAATCAATGAATCAGAAAATAGAAAGTGGTAGTTTTACTTCTTAGTTTTTTGTTTTTGAACAAAATAAATAAACGTACATAACTCTGGCAAGCTTAATTAAAAAAATAAAGGGGAGGCTAAAACACAAGTGTACTAAATAAGAATTAGAATCATGAAGTAAGCAGATACAATATTTTAAAAATTATAATTGAATACTATACACAGTTTGAACACTGATGAATAGAATGATTTTAGCATGTTTTATGTTTATTAAGCAAATATTATACAAGTGAACCACGAGCATGTTGTCATGGAAAGAAATCAAACAATTAAGTACAGCAAAACCAAGGAATCCCCTTTTCCGTATCTCTTGAGCTTCTCTTCTTAAAGATAACCACCATCAAGAGTTGAGCGTTCGTCGTTTTCCCCCACTGAGGCCTGTACGTACGTGTGTGTTTACGTCTTCGGTGTCATATGGGAAAATGTACATGTGAGATAATATTATCCATGCTGCTCTGGAACTTCCTTTTCCACTTAAGCAAATGAGCTGATGGTAAATCTGGTGTTGACATGTGGATCCACCTCATCCAATTTTACAGCTTCAGCGTGTTCCTTGAGAAGGTGGCCTTTTCAGCTACTTAACCACGTCTCTGCTGATGGACATTTAGGATGTTAGCAACTTTGCTGTTATCTCAGCAGCATGCAAATTGAGCATCTCTGCACCTTTGGGCACTAGTGCAAGTATTTCTTTAGCATAAATTCCTGGAAGGATTTATCATCTCTGGTTTGATAGAGGGTGGCAACTCACCTTCCTAAAAGTCGGCACCAAAATACTTTTCACATTACTCTTTCAGATTTTTTTTTTTTTTTTTTTTTTTTTTTTGCTCATTCTTAAAAATCTTTTCTATCATCCGTGTTTTTACTCTGGCGGTGGGGCGAGGCCACCCAGCAACATGTCTCATGCTTTCCCTGCTCCCCAGCAGTGATCTCTATTACTTACTGACCAGAAGAGTCAAGAGATAAAGCTCCCTCCTCAGTTTTCATCTCTCCAGACTTGGGAATATTAGTAAAATTTCTCAGGTTTATGTCTCTTCACCAGAATGGTTTCTAGGGATTGAAACAGACATAGGAGCAGAATCAAGTTTATCCCCAGCTCTGCTCAAATTGAATTAGGTCTCCTCTCTTTTTCTTTCCTCCCTCCCCCCCTCCCTTCCTTCCTTCTTTCCTGATACATTTTGTAATGGGAGAGAGGTAGCTCGTTTCTTAATTTTTACTCATTTCTTTAGGTATTGGCAAAGAGATTTTCTGTGAAGAAATTTCAATCTTAAGGCAGAAGTCGAGTTGATTCTTTTCTGTGAATGCAATGGTCTCTTGATCATCACTGACAATATTAATTTTACTTATTGAAAAGTGTTTTTCCTTCTTTTTGCAGTTTTACCTGTGGATATTGTTCTTTCTTTTAATGCAATTAAGTATCGATCTTTCCTGGTGGTTCAAAGGAGGTTAACCAAATGTTATTACTGATGTTTGACTATTTTGTAACCTACAAAAACAGTGAATTCATGTTTTGCAAGGCTCGTAAGACCCTCTGTTTCTCTGCCTATGCTTTTCTATGTAGTTTGGTCACCGATAGGGTTACCGGGCGGGGTGGGCTGGCCCCTTGTGAACCAGAGCCTCTGAGGACTTCCCACTGACGGGCCGCACCGCAAGCAGTGGCGGGGGGCGGGGGGCGGGGGGCGGGGGGTGGGGGTGGGGGGAGGGACAGAGGGGGGGGCTTGGGCACTGCTTCCCACTTCATCACCCCGAGGAACTACTCCTCCACTTTTCATACCCACCTGTTGACTATGGCATTGTCTGGGGTCCCCAACCCCTGCCCTGGGCCCGTGCAAGTGAAGCTTCATCCGCCGCTCCCCATCGCTCCCATTACCGCCTGAACCGTCTCCTCCCAACCACCGCACCCCCCCAGCCGCTCCCCTCCGCCCGCCACCGCCCGCCTGGCCCCGTCGGTGGAAAGATTGTCTTCCACAGAACCGGTCCCTGGTGCCAAAAAGGCTGGGGACCGCTGCCGTACAGCATGTTGGGTAGCACTTGGCTCCCTGTATCTACTCTGTTCTTCTGTCTTGCTTTCATGCATTCTGCAACATTTCTGGTCTACTTGTTACACTTGTTACACTTTTTCCTTTATTTTCCTCCCCGTAAGGTAATGAGCATGCTCACTTTACTATATTGATCTAAATTCTCATGAATGATTTTAAGGAATAATTACTGACGCAAGAAATGTTAGAAAATCTGAATATAACAACCATGATTTTTTTAAAATTGTTGATGAATATCCTTCCTCATTAGGGCTCCAGATCTGAATTGCTTTATGGATACTTTTTATATTACTCTCATATAAATTATTTATACTCTTGCAGAGCACGGAAAACATGTAGAATTTCTCGTGTCCCTTTAGAAAGCCAGCTTAATCATAATAAAAACACCTGACCAAAATGGAATACAGTAAAAGTTTAGCCTTTTGAATGAATATAGATACAAGCATCCCAAATCAAATCTTAGCAAAACACATACAATGGCAAAATAAAATAATAATAACAGTACAACATTACCAAGGAGGTGAATATGAGTACACTTCAACATTAACACAAATTGATGTAACATAAACTATTACATCACAGAAAACAAACCAAAAAGAACAGGTATCTCAGTATCTGTAAAAGGCCTTAAACGAAATCTCATTTATAATTAAAGTGTATTTTTACATTAGAAATGAAGTTAGCTAATTCTTTCATAAGATGAAGACTCCATAGTTGGAAAAAAGAACAAACGTCATGCTTAAAGGTCAAATACAGAATTATTCCATAAATAGCATAAACAGAGGAAGGACATCTGATATTTTATCATCATTTTTGCATTATTTTTATAGTTCTAGCCAATGCAGTGCGGCAAGAAAAATGAATGGGTTAGACTTTTTGGAAAGAGCATTTAAAGTTTTTGTCAACGAGAGGTTAAATAATTGTCTAACTGGAAAACACTGAAACTAGTAAGAGCGCCCATTATGGGTGCCAGTTATCGAATATATGTGGAAAAGGTAATAACTTGCTTATATATCATGGAAAAATCATGAAAAATGTCTTGCGGAAATATTCATTTACAAAACAATCCTACATTTAACTCATACAGGAATAACCATAACAAAAGATGCAGGAATTTTATGAAGACAATGAAAAATTCTTCCTGTGGTCATGCAATATAATTCAATAGAACAGAATAATGGTGATGATATAGAATAAGGCATACCATGTTCTTGGAAGGGACTGTATTGTATTGTATTATATTATATATACCTGAATTTCCCCTCAAGAAATCAGTAAATGAAATTAAAGTCCAGTAAAAATATAAATAGCATATTTTGGGGGGGGGTAATTGATCTAATAAACTTAAATTTCTAGGAAAATACAGGTGTGAGAATAGTCAAGACACTTTGGAATGGTAGTTTAGGGTTTGGAGTCTTAAAGTGATAGTACATAGTAAGTACTATAATGATAGTGTGGTCCTGAAAGTTACAGATGAATAGAACAAAATAAAATGTCCCAGGACAGATTCAAGTACGTATCAAGCTAAATATAAGAGAAACATGTCATTTCAAGTCAGCAAGGAAAGAATAGGTATTAGGAGAACTAGTTCATCATTTGGGGGGTGGGGGGGAAACGTTGAATGGTTACCTTACAACACATAGAGAAACTGTTTAGGTAAGAAACGTACTCAGAATATCCTTTTCTTGGTAACTTTCCCTGGTCTCATTCATAATCTCTTGAGATGTTTAGTACACTGGATTGAATTCCCCTGTTTATAAAGGAAAAAAAGATACCTAATCATATACAAAGAAGGAACTATTTTTTAAAATCAATATATATCCATGTCTAAAAATGTTATTTTTTTCCTGGGCAAATGGGTCTATAAAAATCACATTCCTATATAGTCCGGGATTTGAATTATTCCAAATCCTTTAAAAGAGCGAGAGCCGTGTCAGAGGCTAAGCTGTAAAAAGCTCAGAGGTGAGCTTGGGCTTTTAGTGTTTAATTAGTAAGGATAAGCATTATCTTTGCAGCCGCAGCTAATATTATGCCAGCAGTTGAAGGGCAGAATGCTAAAGAGAAGGGGCGATCAGATGGATAAAATGACCAAGTCAATATGCAGAGAAATATCAGCAGTAATGAATCTTGCAGTCTTACACTCAGTTGCTTAATAATATGTCTGGAAAAGCTATATGACTGTGTAGAAATACTAATCAGAACAAAAAAGGAAAATAAAAACATTTGTTGGAAGAGGTGCTGTGCATGGGTGTGTCAAGGCATGCCTTATATGTTCTGATGAGTTAACTAAGCCGAGGGGTCTCTACCTACTTCAGAGAGTATAATGAGCACAGAAATCTCAAACTGGAAATCAGGTGTGCACAAAGTAACTGTCTCATGCTTCTGAAAACGGAACTGGATTTCCATTTTTAGCGCCTGTTTTTCTCAATGGCAGAAGTGTAATGTCAGTGCATTCTGGGGGCCCTCGGGGTGTCCCCCTCCCTCCCCCGCCCCCAACCCTTCTGCTCCCATTCCATATCTCTTGTTTGCTCTTAGACATGCCAAGACATCATAGGGAGTCTGGGTTTGGGCCATTGTTACCCATCCACTGGGCATCTGATGAGCTGTACTTTGTCCTCCCTGTCCCGGGTCACCAGCCCACGCCGATCACAGTTGCGTCCTGCCTTGTTCCTGAGCCCCAGGCTTCTCCAGACCCTGCTCCCTCTCTCAGCTGATTGATTCTTCTTCCGTGCCTCTGGGGTTTTGAGGGGCCCCTAGGCAGCTGTTGCCGGTGCTTTCTAAGGAATCCACGGCCCTTCTCCTCTTCTGCTCTCAAGCTGCTCTGAGGCGGGGTGTCTCTTGGTAGCTTGCCGCTTCCCTGGGTCCTCCCTGGGGACCGAGGCCCAAGGCTCCTTTGCTCTCAGATTCCCTGGGCTCATCTAGGGGGTCGATGTCTCTCCTCCAGCTCCTGCCTTGGGAAGGGGACAGATAGGAAGCACCAGACTGTCGCTCTCCTACTTTCCCTCTGACTCATACCTCCTTCTCCCATACCACAAGGAAAGTTTAAAAATCTCCAGAGGTGGAGAACCAAGGAAACTCACTCTGACTCCCCTTATCCTTCAGGTCTGTTATTTATGCCTACATCCTTCTAAAGGTCACCTAAAAGATTAACTCCATTTTGATCTACTACCGTAAAAAGTATGTGATATCTTTTAAGTAAAAGAAATACCAATATTGTAATAAACCAAAGAAAAAATTATGGACTCAGCATCCTCTACTCTCAGAAGAGAAACTGAGAATAAATAAAAAAATAACCGTATAGCCCTCCTTGAATCAACTTTTAGCTCTCTATTATTTATTTAAATAGGTCCTGCTTTTTAACTAACAGTCCTTATTTCTTCTTGCTTGACTTATATTGTAGCCTGGAGATATTGAGGACCTGAGTGGTCAGTCTACTGAAAATGTCCCTCGATCCTTTCGCATGCTCACTCACTTCTTCATGAGGTGTATTTCAAAACCTGCACCCATTTCTTTCATATGTCACAGAATCAGAAAGAATTGCCTCAGGACAGAAGCAAGACGCGTGAGAAAATCTCTGTGTAATTATCGAGCTTTCCAGTGATTTTGGGCTAAATCAATAATTCATGAAAATTACCGTTTGTCAAGACCTTAGTTAAAGCCCTATCCCTCGGGGGAGGTGGGTCCCGGGAGAAATAATAGAACAAAGAAAAGTCCAGATACTTGGTGAAATGTCCCCCACCTGGTCTCAAAGTAAACCAGACCCTCACTATTTGTAGTTGAGGCCCCTGTACGTTCAGAAAACATTTGTCCTTCGAGGTTTCTGACAACAGCAAGCCTTCGTAAAGTTTAGGATTACATTTCTTGATACGTGTTCCTGAGAACAAGGAATATTACTGGATAGGGCATGGGTAATGGGAGACCGTGGTCCAAAAGCCTTGGAAAACATTGAATTAAGCAAAATTTAACTGGTGTCTTTACTGAAAAGTCATTTCAGAGACTGTAACATGCTAATGTTTTATCAGGAATGCTCAAGAGAGGGTAGTCTTTCAAATTTATTCTATCACAGAATACTTTGCTATGGAACATTTCCCAGGATTAGGGCTATATCTGGGGAAACTCTGGCCTCTTCCAACATTAGAAATGGCAAGAAAAGACTTGAGCATCCACTCAGAGTAAGACCTAGTAGGAGCAGCTCCAGCACCCAGCACAATGTCTGGCCTTCAGGGGATATCACTAGTCTCTCTCCCTCATCACCCTTTCTTGTCCAAACTACAAAGACTACTATTGGTCACTAACGGTGGTAAGAACACTTTTTAATATTGTCTTGTAATAATTTTGTTTATTTTGTTTCTCGGTCTGGAACTACCACCATGCTCATCTCCATCTGCAAAACTCTTACTCCTTCTTCTACAAGGTCCTTCTTAAATTCCACTTACTTTGGGAATTCGTGGTGATCTTTCTATTTTATTGGAACTCTTAATGACTCACAGGATAGCCATTAATACATATTAATCAACATGTCACCTGAGATTGAGAAAACCATTTTGCCCCCCACATGAGAAGAGTAAGGATCATAGTGGTCAAAATCGTCCCTGGGACCTCTTGTCAAGTCTGCTTCATCCTTTGGCGAGAACGGTCTTGTGTCCAACGCTGTATCTTCAGTGCTGATAGTGACTTGATCCACCTTCAACTCCCACTTGGCCATTTGACTGCTACCTACTCAGCTCCATTTCTCCAATCCTACTCGCAGGTCGCCAAGTCAATTTAGAGCATTCACCAGCATGCCCAACTGCAAAGATAGATGAAAAAACCGACTAGCAAACACACACCAGGCCAACTGGAGAAGGACCCATTCAGTGGCGATACTTGGAATGGCTTCTGAGTTTTCTTTCATCTGCGACATCTGCCCTATCACAGATTTTATGTTTCTTTGTAAGATATTTTAGATTTTCTCTATTTGTACCCTCTGCTAACGTTACAGTTTGGGATTTTATGATTTCATGGCTTACATCTAACTCTGGACTCTCCACTGGGTTGTCTACGTCCAAGCTTTTCTAACCAATCCAGCATTCAGCTCGCAGAGTAATTTTCTAAAATGTGACCTTCACTATTCCTGGACTGAGCACGAGAAATCAGCCACTTGAATTTGAAGTCGGAAGATCGCGGACCCTAACATTTTTGTCTCAAGTTAAAAGCGAGAGTACTGAGACACTTCCTTAGGGCTGAAATAGGTATAAATGAAGATTTGGTCACAGGGCATTACTCAACATTTATTGTCTGTGTCTTGCAGCAGACGCCGTAGTGCTTATTCCTTGTGACCTAAAATATCACGTCCCCCACCCCAGTCAGTTCCTTAAGACCCATGTTGAAATCCAGCACCTCCACCAAATCTCCCTCCTTATTTCTAGCTAATTATCAAGACTCCTGCTTTCTTCTCTAGTCTTGTTTTTGTGCTAATTCTAGTCCCCCCAGTGCCGTCCCCAGGCCGGCCCACACTTGGTTCACGCTGAAACACAAGCGGTTTACACTGCACTGTGCTCCCTCACGTCTCCTGGCTTCTGTGTGGTGCTCTCTCGGGCTGGGACGCCCCGCCCCCAGTCCTCTAGGTTCATAGTTCATCAGCAGACCTCCAGCAGGCAGCTCCTCGCACCGAGTAATATGCTAGATGTTCCAGGTGTGCTACTGAGGAGTGGTCCCGCTCCTTGGAGTACTCAGACTCTAACGGGGAGACACACACCTAACCGGACACCTGTAACATTGCAAAGCCTCATCAAGTCTGTACGGAAACTGCCGGGCACTTTGACAGTCTGTACCGGGAGACATGATCAAACCAGGGACGGGGGATGCAGAGGGAAGGCATTCTTAAAGATGTTTACAGCTGACATCTGAGGGATGAAGAAGGGTGTACATTCTAGGTCAAAACACCATGTGCTTTGGGACAGAAAGGGACAGAGGCCACGTCCAGGAGCTGGATGTGAATCTGGTGAGTGGGCAGCACACCTGTGTTCAGTTGAACACAATGCGATTTTGCATTCTAAAGAGTGTGTGTACGTTTTGTTCCATCAAGATCATAAGCTCCTAAAACAAGGAATGGGGCAGTGGAGCGCCATAGCATTGTTCCCGAGATATGTCAGTCTTCTGGGGGAAGGGCGGTGGTATGAGAGGTCCAGTGAAGCACCCAAAATTCTTTGAGGAGAACCGTTCACGAATCCACGCACATCAACACCAGACACTCCTCTCACCAAAAACAACATTCTCATTCGTGCCGTCCAACGTGGGAGCCACTAGCTCTTGTGGTTACTGAACATTTGACATGTGGCTCGTCCCTATAAAGCAGTGCTGAAAGTGTAAAACAGATACTGGATTTTGAAGACTTGGTATGAAAAGAAAGAACATAAATGACCTCAGTAATTTTTATATTGACTACATGGTAAAATCACATTTTTAGGTATGTTGGCTATATTAGTGAAATTAATTTCACCTGCTTCTTTTTACCGTTTTTAAGGTGGCTACTAGACATTTTAAATGACCCATGAGGCTTGTGTTCATGGCTTATATTTTATTTCTAATGTACAGAGCTGCCCTAGAGCTAGGTATGGTGTGAGTGGTCCTTAGAACCCTGTCTCCTACATAGTGTGGGTGTTTAATACCCACATAAAGGAAATACCTGTGCTGGGAATGTGAAAGCAAAACGCATGATATCCTACCATGTTGGAGCTAGAAGGGAACTTGGCGACCACCATTTTCCAGATGGGAAAAACCTAAGCATGTTTGTAAACATTTATGGGATTGCATATACGTTCAGAATAACGTTATAAAACTGCCTTTTTTGGGGGGGGTCTCAGTTTTGCAAGTCAGAATGAAGTACCAAGGGACAAACTAGAATATATTACAGCTCAAGTTAGTATTAAAGTTCAACTAGATTGTTGACGTCCAATTTTAGGACACAAAGAGGCGTTAAAGCTTGGCAGGAGTTACTGTTCATCCTTGTAAAGCCCTTTGCTTTATGGCAGTGGAACCTAACAAGCTCTTCACTAGTTTACAGACTAGTTTGGGACTGGCACTTCATAAACAGAAAACCACGTCCAGTCCTGAGGATTTATCCAACCGGCACAAACAGCGATTCCACCCAGGCACCGAGTCAGAACCACCAGGTCCCTTTTGGAAGGTTAAAAAGGACTTCAGTTCCACGTCAGATAGAGCACAGGAGGCAGAGTTTCCCCTGTGAGTTTCCTGCAGCCCTAGCTCTGCTGCCGCTGCCAGCCCTGGTCAGCACCCGCAGTGCGCCCCGAAAGCAGCCTGCACAGCTTGCAAGGGTGGGTACGCGGAGGTCAGGCTACCGCCCACATTGCGGGGCGTCCTGCCGAGACGAGGAAGCCAAGAAATCAGGAACAAATCGGACTGGAATTAAAAACCACCTCATGCAGGTTCCACGGGCCACCTCCCTCCATTAAACAGCAAGGCGATTTGTATCCCTTCCTGACCTGCTCTCCGAGGAGCGCAGGGAGAGGATATAGGGTCAGGGGAGGCAAGAGAAAGAGGAAACCGCTTAGGAAAGGACATATAACTCCTTTAGTGTGGCGAGCGCGCGCACACACACACACACACACACACACACACACACTCTAGTGCAAGCAACACTAAAAAAAACCCTTCCTCAAAAACTGGGCATATGGATTTGGAATTGTAGCTGATATAATTTTTTAAATTTTAATTTGTCCCCTTATTTATTGGCTCATTTCCTAAGAGGTTGCTCCTTTCCAGGTCCTGGGGAACTCTGATCATCCTAAACGAATACAAAGGAAAACAATCAAATGAAAAACCAAAAAACACCAAAAACTGCTGCGGGGAGAAAAGGCTTTGCTCCGGAGCCGGCAGTGGACAGCAGGGTAAGTGGAAGGCGAAGCCGCAGCGGAGGAATTCAGTTTGTCCAGGACAAATGGGGGCGTGGCGCGCGGCTCGGTCCCGGGAACCTCCGCCAACAAAACTTCTAAAGGTTCGCGGAGGTGGCGGGGGGGGGGGTGGGGGGGCGGGGCGGAGCGGGGGAAGGATGTAGCGACTCCGGAGGGAGGGAACCAGGGCCCTCGGAGGGGTCAGGGCTGCGAAGGGCAGAGCGGCGTCGCAGAGGTTTGGGAACCCCTGATCCAGCGAGCGGCTTGGCTGGGTAGAAGTCAGGCCCCCGGGGATCCGGCCGGCTTGGCTGTCAGTCAGACGTCCCGGGAGCCGCCGCAGACCCGGCAGCGCTCCGAGGGGGCGAGGCCGCCGGCTGGGGTTGGCGGGGGAGGGGTGGGCGGAGTGGGGAAGGGGCGTCGCCCCCGTCGCCCCCGCCCTCTCCGTTGTCATTGGGCGGCCGCCTCGGGGTCCGCGCCACCTTTTCCCGTCGCACCCCGCCCGCCCGGCTGCGCTCGTCCTGGCCGTTGACGTCACCGCCAAGTTTGCTGCCCTCGGAGCCCCACGTGTGGCGGCAGCGACGGCCCGGGAGGCGGCGAGCGCAGTGGCCACGGCTGCTGACAGGTCCCGCGCAGCCCCGGCTCGGCCACGCCGCTCCCAGGTGGGGCCCGAGAGCCGCCGGAGAGGCCGGGCGCGCACCAAGAGGGTCGGACGGCTCGGCGCGGGCCCTCTGGCTCCCGCTCGGGTAGAGGGACTCGGGGGACGTCGTGCCGGGGCCGAGAGCGCGCGCCCAGGCGGGCCGGGGACCGAGGAAGCGGCGGCTGGGAGGCACTGTCCCCGCCGCGGTCTGCAGCGCACGGAGCTCAGCGGCCCCGGAGCCGCACGTCCCCTCACCGGGAGCGAGCGAGGGATGCACGATCGCTGAGCTGGGACTCGCGCCGAGAGGCCGTTCCGGCCCGGGTCTGAGACGCACGCCTTCGCCACCGCCGCCGACACCCCCATTCCGGCGACTCTCGGGGACCGGGGGCGCCGAGTGCGGCCCCGGGCTCAGGACTTGGGCGAGTCTCAGACGATGGTTTCTTAAGCACGGCACCACGTCCCCCTTCCCGCCCCCTCGACCAGAGGCTGGGATCCCGCGCGGGTTTCCGGGGGCTGCGTCTCCCCGAGGAGCCTCGGCTGCCGCCGCCCGGGCAGCTCGAGCGGCCGCAGGGGCGCAGGGCGATGTGGCCTCCGTCCAGCGCGCCGGCCCCCCCGGAGGATGCTACGGCACCTGGCGGAGTCCCGGCCTAGCATGGCCCGCGCGCTGCCCGACGTCGCCTCCGGCTAGGATGGCCCCTCCGGCCCCGGCCGGCGCCCACCCCACCTCGGCCGAGCCGCTGTCCCGCAGCATCTTCCGGAAGTTCTTGCTGATGCTCTGCTCCCTGCTCACGTCCCTCTACGTCTTCTACTGCCTGGCCGAGCGCTGCCAGACTCTGTCGGGCCCCGTCGTGGGGCGGTCGGGCGGTGGCAAGGAGGCGGGGGCCCCGGGTCGCGGCGTCCCGGCGGGAGGCCCGGGGGAGCCGGCGGCGTGGCCCGCGGCCGCGCGAAGGAAGCGCCTCCTGCAAGTGCAGCCGTGGCCGAGGCGCCGGCCGCCCGCGCCGCTGGAAGACGGCGAGGTGGCGGCCTGGGAAGAGGAGCCCCCTGGCCTGGCGGGGAGTCCCGGCGGCTCCGGGGCCGGGAGCAGCGTGGCCGAGACGCCTCCGGGGACCCTGGCCCTGCTGCTGGACGAAGGCAGCAAGCAGCTGCCGCAGGCCATCATCATCGGCGTGAAGAAGGGCGGCACGCGGGCGCTGCTCGAGTTCCTGCGCGTGCACCCCGACGTGCGCGCCGTGGGCGCCGAGCCCCACTTCTTCGACCGCAGCTACGACAAGGGCCTCGCCTGGTACCGGTGAGCTGGGGCCGGACAAGGCGGGCAGGCGGGGGCGGCCAGAGCCCGGGGTAGGGGCTCGAGGAGCCCGTGGTGACGCCCACCCAGTTCATCGCCCTCCCCGGTTTCATGCAGAGGGCAGAGGGTCATCGGTACTTGTCCTTAAGATGAGGGGTCTCCTTCCCCACCCTGCCTTCCCCCGGGAAAGAGGGAGCGGGTGGGAGGGAAATTTTGGCCTTGCAGATTTTTTCTTTAGTTCTTGGAATTCCCTTTTCCCCCAGTAGCCAATCTCATCATTTTCTCCTGCTATGTGAAAGTTTCCCTGTGCGCAGCTAAAGAGAAAAAAAAAAAAGAAACATGTCTCTTCCAAGTTAGAAACCTGTTTGCCAATTACCAGATATGTGACCTAGTGGATCCCTTTCTAATATAGACACTTAGTTAAAGTGTCAAGAACTGGACTCTAGGGGAGTCTAGTTTTGGGGAGATATATGTGAGAGCAGCGTGTTTTAAAGAAGGCTTCGTTGGCAATAACTTTTGTTTGGGGCTAGGAATGACTTTGTATAAAATGCTTTCTGTATTTGTGGGGAAGAGTACCTTTTGTCTCTGGACTGGCAGAAACTTTTCCAAAGACCTCCAAACAATTCCCTTTAAAAATGAGGTAGACAAAAGTTTTTGAAAGGAAGAAAAGTGGGGAAAAATAGGGATCCTGGTTACATTGTGAAAAACCCTCCTGATACGGTGTAGGAAACAAGTCTGATTTAGGTCTTAATCTTAAACTTTCCAGTCTTCTCAAATTCAGACCACCTTTAATAATAGAATAAGCCAAACTCTAATAAATCTTAGTGTCACCTGGATTTTGTTTGCCATAAAATATTGGCCTTTTTTTCTTTCCTCTGAGTATATGGAAAAATAGGCCAGAATTTTCCATTTTATAAAGTTTTATCTTGTTCATTAAATTTGCAGTCTCCTTGTTCTCTTAACTGAAATGATAGGACAAAAGTTACAATACCATTTAAATATATTTCAGAAGCCCACTCAAATAACCATTCATCCCCAAAAGAGAAATGGATGTGATTTGACAAGTTTATTTACTTGAGAGTCAAGCACAGGAAGCAAATTTACAGTAACCCAACTCATGAGAAAACGTTTGGTCCTAAAAGTCGAACTAGAACATTAAACATGTTTAAAACAGTAACTTTCCATTTGTTGGAGAGAAGAACAAACAACCTTCCCTTTTACTATAGAATATATATCATTTAAAATCATCAGCCACTTAAAAAAATCCCCTTGTGTTTCTGTCATTTATGTTGTATCCTCTGGGAAGTTCTTATAAAAATGACCTGTTGAATCTGGAAACAACAGGTCCTTCTTCTTAGCACAAAGGCAGCTCTGTTTTTTCCATCAAGGACACAAGAAAGAAGTGATTAAAGACCCCTAAAACTCTTATCTATAGCAGTTTGCATTGTATGTGGCCTGGTACAGGGCTATAAGTGAACACATTTCAAGCCGACTGCCCAAAAACATCTCAGACAATGTTGGACTCTGAGGTGCTATTAAATATGGTGAAATATTTAGTACTAAAATCCTTTATTTTCATTTTGCTATATAGCTTTTATTTCCACAAAGTAGGACTGTTTCTTCCTATTCCAGAAATGAGTATTTGGGGGCACAGTGTATCCACAGAGCTGGATCTTATTTTCCGTTGACCTTTCTGAGCTTGTGTAAGAGAAGGAAGGTTTCAAGGTAACTAGAAACACAAGTATTTTTTTTTTTAAAAAAAAAGGAAAGGAAAAAAAGAAGAAAAAGTCATGAACTTTTAGGCTGCTGTCTCGTTTGGAAACTGGAGGCATGCTATAAAGTAAATATCTCCTCGGATTGTTTACTTCGGTAGAGGAGTTTTATAAAGCAATTTATGGTGGTTACAAAAATAACTGCACAGTAGACTTCATGGTTTGATGAATTTAATTTTCTAAGTGTTGGAGCAGTGTCTTTGTTTTACCATTTGCAATGGTCTTTTATTGAACGCGTAAATTTAACTCAGTTACATGGAAAACTATTTAAAAAGTCCAACCTATGGGGCCTGGATTATGCGATTATTTAATGAAACTTTGCTATAGTTCTCTTTCATCTCGGCTCTGAACTTGGAGTTAGATGTTTGTGAAAAAGACTGAAGACTTACCTATGACAAGAAATCACACAGAATGCCATTTAACTATTAGGCACGTTCTAGCTGCTTGTGAGTTTAGCCAGTATTTTAGGTAAAGGGATTCGGTAAGACCTTCTTGAGTCAGCCCCAAAATTGTGATACAGGGTTTATAACACACATTTATGACCAGACACACGCGCGCACACACACACACACACACAAACGAATGAAAGAAAACCCTAGTATTTGAACCCTGAAGTGAATTATGGAAGGCAAAAAAATTTGTACAATATTTTTTACATGCTCATTGACATGGGAGAATCATACTGTCTAGCCTTGTTTTTTCGCCCAGTGACGTCTCTCAATTTGCCATAATAGTTTGTTGTGGCAGCGCCCCCTACCGTCCTGACCACGGGACAAATCTGTTGCTGCTGCGAAGTTGGAAGCAAATCTCTTGGAGATTGAGTTTGAGAGTTAAAAACCTCTGTTGTTAGGATGTGTCAATAAATTTCTCTCTCTGGGAAGAAAATTAAAAGGACTTTATAAACTACATCCCAAGAACAGTGTAATCAGTGGTTTCTTCGTTTGGACAAATGTGTAGTAAAGGCCAAGAAAACGAATTTATTTAAAAATCTCTAAAAAGGAAATTATTCTTATTGATTTAAAAATGTCCAGGGCTTCCCCGGTGGCGCAGTGGTTGAGAGTCCGCCTGCCGATGCAGGGGACGCGGGTTCGCGCCCCGGTCCGGGAGGATCCCACGTGCCGCGGAGCGGCTGGGCCCGTGCGCCATGGCCGCTGAGCCTGCGCGTCCGGAGCCTGTGCTCCGCAGCGGGAGAGGCCACAGCGGTGAGAGGCCCGCGTACCGCAAAAAAAAAAAAAAAAAAAAAAAAAATTCCTAATATTACTCTAAAATAAATGAAAGAAAGGAACATTTTAATATGCCAGGAAATTTGTTGATGATAATTTAGGACGCTTCAGCGGACTTTTCTGGATATGAAACTCCACTCTGATGGGGTTTAAAAAACATTCCACATTACTTAATTTAGCTGACATGATATCAGGACAACAAATGTCTGTGGCTTGCGTGTCACAGGAAAGCAGTTCTTCACCGTGAGTGGTCTCCATTTCCATCGGATGCATGGTGGGTTCCTCAAGAAAAGGGGGGAATTGTTTCATTACCTTCAGAACTTTGAGATCTTTTCTGGAAGTTAAGACCAAATGCCTCTGCTGTGGTTCAAGAGCAGGTGAACTTGGAATTGTAAAAGAAGCCCCCTCCCCTACTCTGCCTGTATATCTGCACCAACTAGAGGCCATGGTTATTTTTCTCCTAAGACAGAAGATACCTATTTATAAAGTATTTAAAGATACGTGTGTGCTTATATGTTCTTTGTACATATATATATTTATATATGTATGTGAATATAGATGTTTGGGTTCTGTAACACTTCAGTCTTTTATTTGGGGACAAGATAGTAAGTGTTCATCATCTAATCTCTTGTGCTAGCGTGTCTCTTTCCTATATTTTGACTCATTTTCTTTAGTGAGACTGGATGATTTCCCCAGAGAAGAATGTCGCTAAACTTATTTTACTCTGTAGCATCCAGAAAGATCAAAGATTACTCAGCTTGGAGTTTAGGAGTTGGTCCTTTCCGTGGCTTCATCAGAGTGTGACGTTTTCCGGCCCTTCCTGATCGCTGCCTTGCGTGTCAAGTCCACGGGAGAGGCAGGCTGAGCCGAGGCGCTCCGGCCCCTCTCGGCGCGATCGGCATCTCGGAGCAGCTGGGTACCTCCCTGCGTACTTCCCTCCCTCCTGAGCCAGCAGCCCTTCTACATGAAGGGTTGGAAGTGAAATTCGAGCCAAGGGAGTCTGGCCACCCATGCAAGGTCCTGGGGACTGACATCCAAAGGGGCTCTGTGTCCTCAGAGGGAAGCGAAGGACCTTGGAAGGGATAAGAGGTGGGGGGCGGAAATCGGGGAGAAGCAGCTTTGGGCCCTGAGTCTAGGGTACATGTCTGTGGCGGGGGAAGGGGAAGGCCCAATTTCTTTCATGCATTTGCTCCCTGGAACCCTCAGTGACTGGACACTCTCCATCAGCTGAGAGGTTGCAAAGAACCCCTTTCAGAAGCCACATGCTGCCATTTTGTTTGCCCTGGGTTCATCTCCCCAGTAGACCAACCCAGCAAGACAAGTCCAACAGTCTCATTTCTGTGTGTGTGTGTGGGGGGGTGGGTGGCGCACGAGGTTCATGCATGAACCCATACACACATGTATGCAAGAGCAGGTACCCAGTAGGTGGGGAAAAAGTGATAGAACTGATAACAGAAAAGTTATTGAGTCGTTGGGGAACTTCTGAGCAGCATCAGACACCAGGTGGAGCAACGTCTTGGATTATTGAGTCCAGGCATTAAAAGCAACAATAGCAAAACCATGTTTGGTATAGCCTGGAATTGGAATACCTTATGTGAGTGATTACTCCCTTGTAGTGATGAGATTTATCATGTGCTCATGTAGCGTATGTGGAACGCATAGCCACATAGGAGCGAAAACCCTCCACAGGATTGTAGTCTTCTGCCTTCCTCTTAAAAAAAAGTCCAGAAACGCTCTGGCCAAAATATTTGTCTCATAGAAATGTCTGTTGATTGGCCCAGAAAGAGTACGTGCCAAATCTGTATTCTGGAGGGGTCATGAGAACAAAATAAGCCTGTGTAACTAATGGCAACAGGGGCTGACCTTACACAGACCAGATGCTCACATCATAGTAGGAGAGTGTCACAGAGCAAACAAACTGACTTGGTATAAACAGCAAAGGCCTGCTATCTCCGCGGGATGCATTTGAACGACTGCACATCACGATTACCATCAGCCACATTGCTGGCCTGGGATGGGAACTTGATAGACATAGCGATTTCCCTTAGGGGCACGTCTTCCTCCCCCAAGGAACAGGAACTGGGCTGATAAAGAGCATCCCTTCTCCGTGTGCTTCCCAATGATATTAGACTCGAAGCTTTTAGAAAGTTTGTTTTTCCTTAAGTGATGAATCGTAATTGTGGAACTGAGGTTTCTTATTAAAACATATGCCTTTGATGTGTAATCAGAGGAAATTGCACCTAAGTAATATTTTAGCTCCCTAGTCTTTGCATTTTTAAGAATGTCTTAAAAATGTTCGGAAGCACTTTAAAATCTTTGCTCATTTGATACAGTTTAAAAAAATCTATTTGGAGGGGGAATATTGATATAGTTAATAAATAAACTTAACGTGAAATAAACTTATGTGAAAGCAGAACGTAGAAACTGAGGAAATGCTGAGTTCAGAGAATTGAAACATCTTCCCAGCTGCTTGCCTCCAGTGATGCAACTGCTGATTTTATATATCACTCATGTGGTCATGACTGTTATGCCTCTAACATTTACATTTATTCTGTGATTCCTTGAAAGCTGGATTCCAGAAGTTCAGATTTGCTCAGTTTCAGAAGCTGTCAGATGGCAGTAAATGTGAAAAAGAAAAGGGGAACTGCTTAGTAAGAAGGAAGTTTAGTACTTGCCGTTAGTTTAGTACTTGTGATATTCTCACAAAGGTTAAAAAAAAAAATCCTCTTCCTGGTCTCTTTTGAGAGCAGCCCACTTTGAATGTGACCTTTAGCACCACCTAGTGGGAGGGAGAGTCAGCAAGGAACTCAAAGGGTGGACTTGGAAAACCTCATCATGATCAGAGTATATTTGGTCTCACTTTAAAAAAAAAAAAAATCATCCTGGGTAGTAGCACTTACAGCCACTCTGCCTGAGCCGGCTCTTTCAGGCAGGCAGGTTATCCTTTGGAGAGAAATAGAAAAGACCTGCCTTGACAATAAACCTGAAAAAGAAGAGAGAAGCGATTAGGAGGTTTATATTAGAAATGTGCGTGCCGGAAAGGAATGCCACATGCCCAGATTAGTTTTGTTAGTGTGTTTTGCCTCTGTTTCTGAAAGCCAGCTTCACGTGAAAATACTCCCAGATGATTTTATTTCAACAGCAGTAATGCAGTCTTATTTCTATTCCTGTGTTGTACAGGCTCTGGAGGAGGGTCCCAGGGTTCTTAACAGCACCCAGAAGCCTGTTTAACCCTTAACGCACCTGAGATACACTTTGGGAAGATCCACCACGTGGGACAGTTGTATAGGAAGGTGTTTTCGGAGTTCCAACGGGAGACTGTTTCCTGTGACTTTGGTCCAGGGCCTGGCGAGGGGGTGGTGAGCAGGTACGCACTACTATACGTAGAGTAGATCACCAGCAAGGACCTCCTGTAGAGCACAGGGAACTCTACTCGATATTCTGTGATAGCCTATAAGGGAGAAGAATCTGAAAAGATTAGATAGATATGTACCTACATCTGAATCACTTTGCTGTACACCTGTAACTAACATACCATTGTAAATCAACTGTAATTCAAAAAAAAAAAAAGTAGGGAAGGGGGAAAGGGGAACATGGGAACGCTACGGTGGAGGAACCTGGCGGACCCCACTGAACCAAGTGCTGAGGGTGACGTTCCCTAGTTGTCGTGTTGAGATCTTGTATCCCCTGGTGTAAGGCAGGGAGGAGGGCTTCACCTGTGGGGTTTTCTTCCCCTAAATCCTTGACCCCCATCTAATCATGAGAAAACGTTAGACCAACACGAATGGGTGGTACAGCCGCAGAATACCTGACCAGCATTCTTCACAAGTGGCGAGATCATGAATAACAAAATAAGACCGATAAACTGTCACCCTGGGAGGGGAAAAAAGAGACTAATTGCTAATGCATAAGTACAGTCTGGTACTGTCGACTGGATCCTGGAATAGAAAAAGGGCATTGGTGGAAAACTGAGGAAATGTGACTGATGTGTGTGGTTTAGTTCACGGTGTCATACCAAGGTTGATTTCTTGGTTTTGATCCTTTACCAGGGTTATGGAAGATGACAACCTCAGGGGAAACTGTCTGGCTGAAGGGGTCTCTGAGAGTTTTCTGTACTGCTGCTTTTTTTTTTTTTTTTTTTTTTTTTTACAGTTTTGTTGTCTAGAATGATTCCAAAACCAAAGGGAAAAGAACACCGTTAACAAAGAAGGCGGGGCTTCCCTGGTGGCGCAGTGGTTGCGCGTCCGCCTGCCGATGCCAAAAAAAACAAAGAAGGCAGAGGGTGTGAGGGGTCATCCTGAAACACTCCACCAAGCCAGGCCTTTACTCCTCTCCTCCCCGAGGCCCCCAGCACCAGCCTGCTAGCTCCCTCCCCGCCAGCACCTGTTGCTCCAGGCATGCAGATCTTTCCCTCAGCTTATTTCATAATAAAATTGGCTCAGGGCTCCCCTCCTACTCTCTTGTCAAAAACAAAGAAGGCAGAGGATGTGAGGGGTCATCCCGAAACACTCCACCAAGCCAGGCCTTTACTCCTCTCCTCCCCGAGGCCCCCAGCACCAGCCTGCTAGCTCCCTCCCCGCCAGCACCTGTTGCTCCAGGCATGCAGATCTTTCCCTCAGCTTATTTCATAATAAAATTGGCTCAGGGCTCCCCTCCTACTCTCTTGTCTCTGAAACACGGACAGGGACTGTTTTGTCTTTTCTTCTCTTCTTTATGGTTGGCAAGTGTCAAGTCAAGAAGGTATGAAAAGTCACCCAGCCCTGACTGAGTCCCTCTCCGCCTGGAGAGCAGAAACTTTGATGTCGGGGGCAAGTTTTTGAGAACACAAAGAACTGAAGTAGGGGTCAGAGGAAAACCTGATGTGGGCATCTGGCTTTTTTGCCTCCAGTGTAGGAGGGGCAGTTGTCAGGGCTGGGGAAGCTGGTGATGCGGTGGCGAGATGGGGCCGCGCCTGGGGACGCTCCTTACAGCTACGGTGACAACACAGCCTGGATTTTCTGGGTCAGCTTAAATGTTCTATCTGGTTACTTGCCCTTGTGCTTTAACCTTTGGTTTAGACCCTGGCTTATGGGGTCTGCCACGGGAGCAGTCACGGGGTTGAAGGAGAGGGTGGGAGGGAGAAAATCCAGCCTCCAGAGCCCTGGAGGACAGGACCTGGGCATCCTGGTGGTTCTTCCTACTGGAACAGCTAAGCCAGGGATGCCAGCATTATCAGACTCCAAGTTCTTTTCCAGGTAGCATGGGGGCATTTTCTGCTTCTGTTGTGCATCAGAGGCTCAGGTTTAATAGGGTAATGTCAGTCTGCCTCAAAACATTTCCTCTGATATTTTTAACAACTGTCAAAATTAAAATCACATTTTTACTTAAGCAAAACAAAACAACACCTGGTACATCTTGAGACTCAGAGAAGATAACAGTATTTCCTCTTAATCGTTCGCTCACTTACCTTGGTTGCACCTGTCTTATGAACCTGTATCATGCAAAGGATAGGCTACTAAATGCTTATGTAGATAAAAATAATTTCTGTGATTTAATGCCATTCTGGGCTTGTTGTTTGACATTTTTCCATCTTAGTTGGTATAATGCTTTCCTTCATGCATGTTGAAACTTTTTAAAAATAGCAAAATATTTGAACCCTGCAAAGTACATGTGACGAAATCTGTCATTTTAGTTTCTATTTCTTTTTCCTTAATGTAGGCATTTGTCACTATGAAACTCCCTCTTAGAACTGCTTTTGCTGCATCCCATAAGTTTTGGTGTGTTCGGATTCCATTTTCATTTGTCTCAAGATATTTTTTTGTTGTTGTTTTTTTTTTTTTTTTTTTTTCGGTACGCGGGCCTCTCACCGTTGTGGCCTCTCCCGTTGCGGAGCACAGGCTCCGGATGCGCAGGCTCAGCGGCCGTGGCTCATGGGCCCAGCCGCTCCGCGGCACGTGGGATCTTCCCGGACCGGGGCACGAACCCGCATCCCCTGCATCGGCAGGCGGACTCTCAACCACTGCGCCACCAGGGAAGCCCTCAAGATATTTTTTGATTTACTTTTTGATTTCTTCTTTGGCTCATTGGTTTTAAGTAGGATGTTGTTCAACATCCACATATTTGTGAATTTTCCAGTTTTCTGCTTGTTACTGATTTCTAGCTTCATACCATTGTGTTCAGAAAAGATACTTGATATGATCTCAGTCTTCTTAAATGTGTTAAGACTAGGTTTGTGGCCAAGCATACGATCCACCCTGGAGAACGTTCTGTGTGCATCCTGCTGCTGTTGTATGGAATGTTCTGTATATGTCTGTTAGGTCTATCCGGTCTAACATATAGTTCAAATCCAATGTTTCCTTACTGATTTTCTGTCTGAATGATCTATCGATCATTTTAGATGTAAGGTAATAATAGCTGCATTTGTTGAGCCCACACTGGATGTTGCTAGATTTTACTGCATAACCTGCTGCATGTAGTCTGGATATTTTATTAATATGACTAATACCATTAGGTAGGTCCTATTATTTACTACCTTTTATAGCTCAAGAAACTGAGGCTCAAAAAGATGTAGTAACTTGCCCAGGGTCATATAGTCTAGTAAATAGTAGAACTAGTGCTGAACCCAAGTCCACCCACCTTATGCCAATGCTTCACTGCTGGGAAGCATCATGTTCTCAGATGGAATTGCCCATGTGTGGTTCCTGCCTAGATACCCAGCCATCAGTGGCTCAAAGATGGTAGGGATTGAAAGCCTGTCCCGTGTGATAGAAGGACTTGGACATGTTTGATTCTGGGCCTTAGACCTTTAGTTCAAAACTAGGCAACGTATCAACATAGAGTTGACAAAGCGAATTTTTGAGTCTTTAAATATCCTTGTGAGTCTATTGGCCTATCTGGAATAACTAAAACCACCTCTACTTTTTGTGTAAGTCTTTTTTTTTTTTTTTTTTTTTAAGAAATAATATAATCTGATCACAGAGCTCATCTTTTTGATCATATCAGAAATCCTGAGCCACTCAATTGATTTTTCACCCACCCATTGAAAAATAATCACCATGAAAAAAACCTCTTTGTTTAGTGGTCCAAATGAGCAAGTTTCCTCCTTCTAAATGGCTGCATGGGGAAGCCAAAATATTGTCAGAGATATATGAGAAGGTGGCTGGCTGCTCCTGGAAGTGGGGCAAGGCGAGTTGGTGGTTGCACCCATTCCCTGGTGTCTTCAACTTTGTAGGAAACCCCCAACCAGCCATGGCTGAGTCATGCCAAAGTCCATCTTTCTCACTCTTTTCTGTATTTGCCCTTTATTTTTTAGCTTTTTATTTTATCTTGGAGTATAGCCAATTGACAATGTTGAGATAGTTTCAGGTGCACAGCAAAGCGACTCAGCCATCCATATACATGTACTTGCACTTTCTGATTGACACTTTTTATTCCTTAGAAATCAGGCCATAGCCCAATTTTTACCCCCAAGCACTCTTCTATCTTCATTATTATTGTTATTAATAATTTTTATCTAATTATCCTGCCAGCTGGTCATTAATAGTGCCAAGCTCTTTACCGTAGTGGTCGGATCATTGCCAAATAAGGCATGGCTGTTGATTTGAACTTTTCTGGCTCTAACCAGACAGAATCATAAACCGTAAAGGAAGTTGGAATTAGGAAGTATCTCAGAGATTGTCTTCTGCCTATGAGAAAACAGGGTGCCTTGCCCAAGGTTAAGCTAAAAGACAAGAGCTTAGAGCTGCCATTTTTCAGGGTAAAATTCTGGAGACTACAATTGGGAAACCATTGCATGCTCTGAATTACATAGATGTCATTTTGGAGGATTTGTATCGATGGCAAAATTATTCCAGAGAATGGAACAATTGATAGCATTATTCTTTCTCCTCCCAGAACTGGTGAATTAAAGTATTGAATTGAATTTAGTCAGTGATCAATTCATCGTTACATTTGTGGTTTTCATCTCAGATGTTTTCCCGAGTATTTTGATGCTTATGGATTTTGGAACCCAGCTAGCACGATTGGCTTGTGGATCCTTGTAAGTAATTTGTGTTTTATGGTTGTTACCTGCTTGTAAACGATTAGTGGGAGAAATCCAACTACAGACAGAAAAAAAGTTTGCTTTTTCTCTCTTGAGTGTTCAGAGTAGGAAGTAATCAATCAAATTATGGGAATAAAATTCCTTTTCCCTTTTTTAGAGTTCTTACTTGGATTGGAGCTCTCCTTTCAATAGGAAATATCAAAGTTGCCAGGCTGGTTTGAATGACAAATTCAAAAGTGGTGTGTTTGTTACGGTCGTAAATCTTTGCAGATTCTCCTTAAGCTCAGGTATTTAAAAAGGGAACTGAATTAAGCCGCAAGGAAAGTTACATTCCCAGAGCTAACTGCGCCCCTGGTCACCTTTCTTAACTGAAGCCGTGTTTGCTTGCAGTCGATGTTTTGAAATGTTCTGGCAGTAAGAAAAGGCTGCAGTGATGAAGTGATTTCGTTTTACAAACAAAGCTTTTGAGTAAACAAAAACTGGCATCTGGGTTTTTTCTTAATTTTCTGGTGGACTTTAATTATTGTAGTTTCTTTCATCAAATGTTGTGGGTTTTTCTTAAAGAAATAGAGGCCGCTTGTTTTCCTTTCTAATGAGGCCTTTCTCTTTCTTCTTGGTGTAGGAGGACTTGAGATTACAATAGTATCTGTTAAAAAGGCTTTCCCCAAAGCCAGAGGGTCTACTAGAATGCCCTGCTAGTGTTTAATGATGGAAAGAAAACACATTGGATCTGTTTTATATTTATATGGGGGGGAGTTCATGGGGAGCTAATGCTTGTGATGAAAATTCTTGGGATTTTCAGGTGCATTTGCCCTGTGGCAGAGGGTGGCAAGTTGGAAGCAGACATTGGAGAAACCACTTCTCAGCTCCAGCTGACAGTTACCAGGAAAGAAAGTCGACTCATGATTGCCCTGCCCTCTGATTTTTCTAAAGAATCTTGGGATACTGATTTTTTAGAAAACATATTGAGAAATAATTAACATATTAAAAACCAAAACTAACACAAACCAAAATTCTGCATAGAGGGAGTAAATCAGTTTCATCTGGAGGAGAGGGGCTGCTAGTTTATAACCTTTGGCTTATAGTGAAGATCAGAGTTAGTAACAAAAAGCTGGTGTGTATTAAGAGTTTTTCAAACTGTGAATCCCAAGACATTAGTGTATAATAAAACCAATTATTATTTTTTTAATGGAAGGGGCTATAACAGGATAAGATAAGAGAGTGAATCCCAGGTAGTAAGCCGGGCAAATATTATCTTGACAGGCTTGGTTCAGGTATGTACATACATAAATAGATCAGTGTGTGCTGAAAGATTGGATGTAAACGTAATTGTTATTAGTGGATTTCAATAGGAAAAAGTTTGAAAAGCACTGGCCAGTGCGAGCAGAAGTCCTGTGTGCAGAGACTAAGGTGAACGCGCTTCAGGGTCCCTCGAGAAACTAACCTTGGTCTTTTTCAGCTTTGTGTCTCTGGGCCCTGGAACTGTACCTGTCACAGAAGAGAGTCACTCTGTTTAATAACAGAAATGATGCCTTAGGCCATGGCTCAGTGATTTTTTTCTGGAAAGGGCCAATCGTAAATGTTTTAGGTTTCGTGGGTCACATGGTCTCCGTCACAGCTATTCAACTCCGCTTTTTAGCAGGAAAGCAGCCTTAGACAATATGTAAATGAATGGGTGTGGCTATGTTCCAATAAAACTTTATTGACCAAAACAGGCCTTTGGCTCACTGGCCTGGTTTGCAGACTTCTAGGATAGGCTAAAAGCTTCAAATATGTCCCTGGACCTTCCCTTACTTTACTTAGCATGTGAGTATCCACCACGAACATTCATGGGAGGTGCTGACGGTGTAGCTGAGGGACCCCCTATGCGAGGTGCCGCTCAGAAATAACAGCTCCTCGAGTCTGGATGAGGCTAGAAGTGTCCATCCCAGGCAGTGACCGGTGGGAACTCTGAAATATGCAGACTTGTTCAGCATGGTGGCATTCCATGTAAAGGTGATTCATATGCTCAATGACAAATGTTCTGCTTTGGAAGAGACATCATATAAACACAAGTCGGCAGTCTTTGGTCATTTTTTTAAAAAAGATTAATAATGCATTTTGCTGTTTCCTTGACTTTGTGTCGAGTACCTGTTTAATTTCCATAGATCTTCCCCTGCTTCTCCATTCTTCCGTCTGTCTTTTGGATGCCTGGGCACCTGTGATGACCTCTGTCCTGAGAAGCAAATCCCACCCAGCGGTTTCACTCAGCAGTCTGAGTTTGCGGGTGAAGAGTGAGGCATCACGTTGGGATCAAAGTGTCAGAAAAGATTTTTGAGACCATTCAGTAACATGTTTAGGGAGTTTGGACTTTATTCCAGATCAGCGTTGTCCAACAGAAATGTAACGGGAACCGCATATGTCCTTTTAAATGTTCTGGTAGCTTCTTTAAAAGAGTAGGAATGAAGAGGCAGTGTTCATTCTAATAATATTTTGATTGAAGCCGAGTTGTCTGAAATATTATAATTTCAACATATAATCAACAATAAAACATTATCGAGACATTTTGCATTTTTCGTACAAAATCTTCCAAATCTCATATGCATTTCATTTTATTTTGTTTTTTAACACTTTATTTTATTTTATTTTTATTTTTTGGCCGTGCCACAACCGCATGTGGGATCTTCGTTCCCTGACCAGGGTTCGAACCTGTGCCCCCTGCCTTGGAAGCACGGAGTCTTAATCACTGGATCGCCAGGGAGGTCCCTCATACGCATTTTACGCTTGCGGCATTTCTCAATTCCGACTACCCACATTTCGAGTATTCGGTAGCTCCCTGAGGCCAGTGGCTACCATATTGGGTAGTCATGGCTCTTGAGGCAGGGCCGGGGAGGGGTTTTGAAGGCTTTCAATAGAGAGCTGATTCCGTAGACGTCCTCTGGTTCTGCCCAGGACACCCAATCCGAGGTGGCACGGGAAGGGCGGGGGGTGCACTCCAAGCCCCTGGTTGTTGAGTCTCAAGGACAGAGATGGAGGCTTGCACTAGAACAGGGCCATGGCCGTGGGAGGTGGTGGGAAGGAGAGTTGCTGGACGTTTCGGTGGAGGGAATCATAGAACTTTGTGTGGCATGCTAACAAGGAGGAGAGTGGGGGAAACGGGAGAGTATTGGGAGAGTTCTAGCTCAGGGGTATTTATGATTCACCGTGACTGCCGTAGGCAGCGACACAGAAGGAGTTAACAGACGCCAAGGGGAACAGACAACTTTGTTTTAGGCACGTGAAGTGGGTGGAGCCTCAAGGTGGGCTGGAGCGCACCGGTGAGGTCAGGCTTGGGGCCGCCGTAGGCCTGATGGCTGAGGCCGTGCCAGCCGTGCCAGCCGTCGCTGTAGCCGAGGTAGGAAACTGTGGAGCAGGAGCACGAGCGGAGGGAGGGACGAGCAGGAGCAGGAAGACATGGCTGTGTTCTTGCCCCAGAGAAGGACCGTTTCTGCAGTTGATGCTGTGCACGCGCGAGGGTTTGGAGCGAAGCGTGCTGCTGCCTATAGCATTTGCTGTGGAGCACATTCAGAAGGGTGAGGCGAACTGACGGATGGGTAGAGGAACGTGTAGCTATGTGATAATAAAAGGGCAGAAAAATCCCTACTTAGAGTCTAGCTGGTGGGTAGACGGGTGTTTGGTTGTACGGTTCTTTCCAATATTTGCTACGTTTAAAATTTTCGTAAGAAAATGTTGGCAGTAGCAGGGAGGAGATGTTTGCAAGGTCAGTGGTATGAAATGCTACAGAAGGCGTGAATAGAGGTCGGAGACCAAAGAATGTTTGTCTCGTCAACCAGGAAGTTATTGGTGACCCTGAGACCAACTGGGCTATGGCGTGTGACAAAAGCCGGCGGGCAGCGTGTTGATGGGTCAGAGAAAACTACTCAGAAGAGGCAGAGAGAGTGTGATGAACTTCATCCGTGTGTCTGCCTGATCTTGGCTGTCTCCCTCTTTTTCCTGGATTGAGTTGGCCAGTGGGGTCCTCCTACTTGCCTTATGACCATTATGGCTGGTCATCCATGTAAATAAAACTTCCCTATACAGAAAGGAGGTTTTTACAATGTGTTTAGTATGTTTCTGTCCTGGTTACTGCATTTGTGTGTCCTGTTTTCTGCATGGATGCTGTTACTTAGGCCTGGTGGCTTGATCAGCAGTTTCTTTATCACAAGGTTTTAGGAAGCCTTTTTTTTTTTTTTTAAATTGCAGACTGTGCTCTTTGGATGGATGCTTGAGACTTCCTGTGTTAGTTACTGAACACAAGTAGCATCTGATAGACCTGTTTAAGTTTCTTGAACATTCTGGTAAAAGTGTAGTGGCTAATTTTCAAGGCAGTGCTGTACCAGCCTATTCTAAACTCCATTGCAAGGCTGGGCAGCAAAAGAAACTTGCTCTAAGAATCTCCATCTTTTTGAAAACTCACTTGAAAATTCCCTGAAAGAATGAAGACTTCTGAATGCTTTGTGTTTTCTCTCACCAACACTGAAGTTGAAAGTTTCAGCCATGGATATTCTTTCACTGGTGACATCTTTTGTTTTTAAAGATTTATTTTTATGTATTTGTTCATTTATTGAGGCCGTACCAGGTCTTAGTTGCGGCACAAGAGCTCTTAGTTGCGGCATGGGCGCGGGATCTAGTTAGTTCCCCGACCAGGGATCGAACCTGGGCCCCTGCATTGGGAGTCCGGGGTCCCACCCACTGGACCACCAGGGAAGTCCCCATTGGTGACATCTTATTTCTTCTCTAGGAATACCAAATAGAAGACATTCTTTGTAATGCTTCTAATATTTTCCTTTCTTTTCCCCGGAAATTTTGCTGCTGATGAGAAAGCATTTAAAAAAAAAGGAAGAAAGGAAAACCTGAGAAAACCAAACCAACTTATTCCTACTGTCTGACTCACAGATCTGTTGCTTATGGGAAAAAAGAAATTGTTTTTGTAGTGTTGTTTGTCATTTAAGTCAATGGCAGCCGTTTCTCTCTGATTCATAGAGGCTCTTAGGGAAAGGACGTGAAGGACATTTCAAGTTGAAAATTGCTTAAAATAAGGGGACTCGTGTATCTAAAGTTCAGAAACTATTTTCATGGCATCTCTCTAGGTTTAGTCTTGGAGTATTGCAAATAATTCATCTATTTCACCATGATGGTCCTTTCTAGTCCACTCAGAAATTGAGGGTGGACCTTTAAACAGCGTGGTGAGAGGTCAGCGTGGTGGTGAGATTTGGAAAGGGTGAGGGAGGAGGGAAGGGGGGGGTGAGGCGTCCAGAGAACCGAGGAGCTCAAAAGCTCGAGGGCTTAAGTGTAAACAAATGACTGCATGAAATCTTCACTCATCTAATATCCTGATTAAAATGGAGCAGGCCACCGTGTCGCCCTTTGCATTTGTGTGACAGAACTGGAGAACTTTTCATTGCGTGGCCGGAGGGCTGCATAAGTGCAGCAGTGGAGAAAGTAGAAAACTAGAAGGGGAAAAGAAAGAGAAACACTGCTGAGCTAATGCTTCTGACGCCACCAATAAAGGGGCCCAGAGACCCACCAGGAGGGGCGTGGAGTGGGAAAGCGGGTTCAGATCTGGCTCGGATCTGGCACCCTCGATGTTTTCGGTAGATACCTCTGGGGGCTTCTTTGAGTCCTGAAATTCTCAGATGTGGAAATGTTCGCACCTGCCCCTCCTTGTGTGTCTCCTCGTCCACCAGCCTTCCCGTGGCCATCAGTTTCCAGTAAAGGTCCTCGTTCTGTCCACTTGGTCTTTCTCGAAAAGAAGCATCTCCCCACATTCGTGGAGACCGAACGGCTGTGTGCCTTCACAGGGATTCACATCATCTGCGTCTACAAAATTAACACGCGTCTGAACCTCGTGAACCGTGCAGTCTGCTGACATACCATCCGTGTGTCTGCTGGGGGTTACTATCTACGACAAACAAAGAGGATTTCAGAAAAATATGACAGTATTTCAAATATGGTTTCTTTAAGAGATTAATCGATTTCTTGGGGAGAGGAGACAGGAAAATCATGAGTCACGTGATACAATGTATGAACAGGGGTATGCAGATGTAAAAGGTGATTATTATGAAATACTTGAAAATCTGTTGGACATGAAATGTCTCACTCCATGGCCAATCCCCTGATTGTTCATCAGACTATGTCAAGGGATAGATTATATATACATGTATATGTTTTTTATTTTTTTATTGACATATAGTTGATTTACAATGTTGTGTTAGTTTCTGCTGCACAGCACAGTGACTCAGTTATACATATGTGTACACTCTTTTTCCTATTCTTTTCCGTTATGGCTTATCCCAGGACATTGAATCTAGTTCCCTGTGCTCTACAGCAGGACCTCGTTGTGAATCCGTTCAGATAGATTATATTTTGACTCTCTTCTTTCAGGCATTGTTTCCCCTTCCTTCATAAAAGAAAGCAAATAAATAATAGCTTATTTAAACAGCTCCATTAGTACATTGGCTTGAACATGAGACGTATGTGTACCTATTGTCATAATCTGCAGCACAGTTTTAAAGGTTCGGGTGAAATCGTTGCCCTTCAAAACAGTAAGTTCTTGAAATTGCATAATAACTAAATATGTAAACAATTTCAGTGTATTGATTTGGGCGTCTGACAGTTCTGACTGCCTCTTATCAGAATTTGGTAGAAAGCTAGCTCCGTTTTGAAAGCGTGGGCAAAATCATTTTCCTTAAATAAAGAAAATTCTTTTCCTTACTCCCAAGGCCTTAAAAATCTGAACTGTTGAACCCAGCTTTGAGTAATGATGTACTATACTTTGCCAAATGAGTCGTTTCCCCTTTTATCACATCCATCAGAAAAAGGAAGTGTTCTGTTGGACAAACTGTGTCCCAGGAAAGACCTTTTTGTGCGTGTGTTTGTTTGCTTAAGTCAAGGTAATTTTAAAATCAGAGGAAACTTTCATATTGTTCTCAGGTGATATTTACAAGTTTGAGTCTGTGGGTTGTATTCTGTCGGCACAGAAATGCTAAGACAGTAGTTCAAGGAAAGAGGAATCCGTAATCAGAGGAAAGTAATGTAGACTGTTTAATAGCGTATGTTCATATAAAAATGATGGAAATAAGACAGATTTGCAGTTTTTTTTAGACACAGCCACAACAAAATATAAAATGTATCATAAACAGTTTTTGAAAACTTGAACTATTTAGGCCCAGAACAGTGTGACCGAATTTACTTTTATGATATTCAATTCCTGTTTGAGCTTCACGGACTTTGTACTAAATCTCAGTTCTCTCGGAACTGAACTCGTTTGTTCTCACCCCCAAATAAATTACCTAATGGTTAAGAAATAAGTACACTATCATAAAATCTCATTATGAGCATTAGAAATGACCTCCAGGTCATCTAGCCCAATACTTATCTGATAGACCAAAGTATATTACGTGAGTTCCGCAGCTGCTCTAGTCAACAAATAATCTTCTGATATGTCTTCAAACACTGATATAACCTGACTTATTTGAAGGGTAAACTATTTAGTCAGTTCTTGGCTTCTTTTGCCGACTGGTTGCCAAGCAGAATCTCATCTATTTATTCTTTATTCCTGTGACTAGTTGTTTTGAGAGAGTGCAGAGGGTGTAGACCACTTTAGAAAGAGGGTTTTAGTAGCTCATATTCACGTTTATTTATTTATTAGAAAGATAATACAGCAGTTCTGCTAGAGTGATTGTTTCGAACACATTGAGTTTGTTCCAGTGGAATTCATAGTTCAGGAAACCGTTTGCTTATACTGCCAATTTTAGATTTGTACATTTGTAGCTCGTGTACATTTTCATCAGCAAGAAACACTAGATGAATGCAGAAAACTGCACTCAGCTGAAGTGAGTCGTGTAAGAGCACACACACACGTGCACACATTTGCACACATGTGCCTCAACTGCCCACCAGCCACCTCAGCTCAGAGCCAGTTCTGAGTTAACATTCACCTACATCTGGTGAACAGCTTTCCGTCCCATTTTTGATAACCTGCTTTCCACCACTTCGCAGTAACTCCCAAGCTGCAACCCTCCCAATGCACAATTCCACTAGAAAACTTTAGGGCTTTTTCAAGGTCAAGTGTCATATTTATTGTACTGTTTATGAATCACTTAACCAGTTAAAGTGTGAAAACTGGGGTACCGTTATTATTAGGTTCCTACCTTTCAAAAAATGTGCCACTGATAAATTTTGAGAGTATTGTACCTTAACTCCCTTTTCCCCATAAGCTCTGTGGTTTTTATTGTATGATTTTATGTAGTGGAGGGATTTTAGGAACGCATATGTTGGAGTTACAGCACAGCTGACTGGATACCATTACAGAAAATGTAGCAAATGCAGGACAGGCAAGCCTTGTAACCAATGTGATGTATTTCGTCTCAGGCATTTTACTGTGTGTCACATATTTTTTTAATTTGTTAATCTAATTAGGCTCAGGGCATATGTCCAATTTGTTAGAAATTTTATCATTTAGGAGTGTCATATAAACATTTTCTAACTATATTGTTAGACCTTTTATAAATAGTGTAATGACTCCTAAATCCCCTTTTAAGAATGTATCATAATTTACTTATCATTTGGCCTTTAGGCGCTTTTTAATTTGGGGCTCTTATACACAGTACTTGGATGGATATCTCTGTAACGCTTTTTGTTATATTGAATACAGGTTGTTTAGAATGATCTGCCAGAAATAGAATCGTAAGGTCAAAGGCTGTGAATATTTGATACATATTGCTGAATTGATTTCCAAAAGGGTTGTGTGAATTTATACTCCCAGCAGTATTGTACAGGTACAAATGTGATCAAGTTTCGCTGTTTCTGGGATTCTAAAACAACAGAGAGACAATTTTGTTTGAATGGGAAAACATGAGCCCTGTATCCGCAGAATCAGATGCTCAGCTGCTCACATGTCACCTCTGCTGGCTCTTGCCTCGTCCTTCGCATCCTGGCTTCTTTTAAACCTCCTTCTAAAATGTCCAAATCTGTTGGTTTTCTAATCCTTTCAAGGAATGTCCACAACACAAAGGTCCAACTGTCCATCTCCTAGGAAAGAAAGTGTCACAGTGCGATCTGGAAACTGGAGACATGCTCCTGAACGCGCCGGGTGACGACTTGATTGGGGACCAGTCTGTCCCCCTTGGTAGGGCCTCAGTTTTGTTGTCCTGAAAACTGGGTTTGACTCAGTGTTTTCTGAACATATTCGGTCATCTTTAGAGATGTGTTCTCAAGGAATCGCAGAGGTAAGGAAGACACAGTGAGGGGGTGAGGTGAAGAGAGATGAGGCAGGTGAAAAAAAATCTATCCAGCAGCATTCTGTTACTGAGGAGAACACTAATTTTCAAAACAGCATTTTGTTATGAAATATTTCAGTATACAGTAAAGTTTAAAGACTTTTGCAGTAAACACCCATCTACTCACTACCTAGAGTCTATTCTTAGAATTTTATTGTGCTTGTTTTATCACATATTTTTCCATCGATGTGTCCTCTGTGCGCTGTGGATTCTCTTTTGTTTGCATGGTCCCTTAGGGCATGGTGACTCTCCTCAGACACCACAGGGCCCTGGGAAAGTTGGGGTAAGTTGCCAGTTAGTCACTGAGACCCACTGGAGTTGGCAGATTCATACCCAGCGCCATCTTGGATGTCCTCTGAGGGAGAGTTTCTTCCTGCAGTTTCACAGAGAAGAGCTTTTGCTAACATGATGCATCAACTGCACAATATAAATATAAGACTAAGGAGACGGAATATAAGAAAGCACAGGATCTGCAGATCCAAATGAGCAAAGTTCATCAAAGCAGTCTCCAGTGGAGGCTATATACCTCCTCCAGTGTTGCCATCACCCGGAGTATTTGGGGGGAGTTTTTCTTTTGGAGTTCCCCTCAGGACTGTACAGCTCATAAGAAGACTGGCTTTCTTGCTCGGAGCAGACACATGCTGCTTAGACTAGTGACACTGCTCCTCCAAGCCACCCTTCAGCCCCTTTCTCCCTTTAATTCCAGCTGTGGCTACTGTCCTCAGCACCCGTGAGTTTGTGCGGGCTGAAGTCACAAACCTGAGTGTTTGCAGACATCTAAGGAGAGGGCTTTCATGACAACCAGCTTCTCTTGTCTCTGTGATGCTGAGCAACTCACCACCAAATAAATGCCTGTGCTTGTTTCTTTCTCTGTAAAATATGGCCAAGAGTTCTTACCAGGCTCAAGTTGGAGGGTTGTTGTGATGAAAAAAAAAAATGAGATACTTAGGAACCCCAAACTCCTGTAAATACATGAAAAATACATGGGGTAAAATGATTTTAAATATCATTTTATGATATTGAAATAAAAGTCATAAGGGAAAAAAACGACTGGAAGGAGATACAGTAAAATGCTAGCATGCTAGAATTAGGGACCAGTGATGACTTCCTCTTCCTGTCTCCAAAATTGTTTATACGGTGATACTCCCTTTATCGTGAAAAAGTGTATTAGGACTAAGCATCTGTTGTTCTCATCATTTTAGGACAAAAAGCAAGAAATGATTTTTGTAGTAAGTAGCGGAAGAAGGAAACAGTCAGTCATTTGGGGGAGAAACTGAAATATCACAGAAATGAAGCTTCTTTGCCTACTAGTAGTACTGACTGCCGATTTATGCCTTCTGTAGCCTAAGAACAGTTGTTTACTTTGCGTCCCTGGTTAACAGCTGGAGTCTCACAGATGTGTGGAGAATAGTTGACTGTCAATAATTCTAGAGGCTTTTATCACTTGGAGCTGTGAGAAGACTTTGAGAGGTTAGATTAACCGTTGGCTAACCTGCTAACTCCTGTCTTCCGCACTGTGCCACTTTCCAAGCGGGATCAGCGGCGCCCGGAATAGAACTCCCAGGGCCCAGCTTCCGTGAGCAGGACGGTGGGAGGAGTGAGGGAGGGCTCAAGACCGATTGTAGGTTTTTAAGCAGAGACTGCGGAAACCAGCGAGGTTCAAAGGGCAGGCGTCCTTGAGGTTCTTGGGTGTGCTCTTCAGAAGTTCTCTTTTGCCCTTTTCTTCCTCCCGCTGTCTTTCCCAAGGGAAAGGGATTTACATCAGAATTTTACTTCCAGTCGAGTTTCCTGCATTAAAATTTCAGAAGTTGCTAGTTGTGAGAAATGGACATCTTAAAAAACATGGCTGGTCGTACAGAGAGAGGGGAACGGGAAGAGCTGGCAGGACGCGGCCTGGGAACAGGAGCAATGACTCATCGGATTCATTCTCGGGTCCTCTGTGAGCATCAGGCTTTGGGCACGTGATGCATTTCCGGGTCGTCTCCTTCAGAGGGCTCCTGTGCTGTATGCATCCGCCGTGTGTTCCTGCAGTGCACGGAGATGCTGTACGCTTAGCCTCTCCGCTCATGAGATGTGGGACTAATATAGCCTCACAATGGAAACCCTTATTTATCTCAGAAACACTTCCAGTGATGAGAAGGACTGAGCTGGGGAAAGATGTGATCCCCTTCCTACCTCCCTCGGCCACTAACAATAAACTCACAGGAATGTTGCAGAAAATATAACAACCACCACAACAAAAACAAGTGCCCCCAGCCAGAGTCCAAAGGCAGGGAATTCTGCCTGCCAGAGCAGTGGAGGCCAAGGCTGTGGTACCCATAGAGGATGCCCACGAGGGAGGGCCGGCAGGCGGAAGGCCGGGGTTCTGGGAGGCGGCCTGTGTTTGCCAGGAGAGACAACAGTGGCCCCTACATCTGCCAAATGCCACGACAAACCCCGTGCTCTCTGTCCTCGTGGCTCACCTATCAAGCTCCGAAAAATGTGGCCAGGAGGCTTGCTTTCTCTATAGGTTTTTGGACAAAAGAAAAAATCACCCACAAAAAAATTAAAACCACAGTTCTATATGTTGGCATGTGGTCTGAGTTTATACTTCCTGTGAAGTATAAACTGAGAAGTATAAACTGTGATTTCACACACTGAGAAATCAACATAAAAACTGGTCTCAGGGCCATTGAAACCCGTGGTATCTTTGGCAGACAAAAAAAAAAAAAGAAAAGAAAAACAACTGCTTTGGATATTTTATAACTTGGTTCCCAGGAGAATTCCCCAGAATGAGCAACCAGGATGGAGGATGAGGGCACCATTAGCAATTTCAATCACTTGAGAAAAGAAATCAACCATGAGTGAGAAACAGGGGACTCAGCAAACACCAGAAAGACCTCAGAGATACAGCACTCTGAAAGGTGTTTACAACTCGTTTTAAATTATTAGAGAAATTGGGCTTCCCTGCTGGCGCAGCGGTTGAGGGTCCACCTGCCGATGCAGGGGACACGGGTTCGTGCCCCGGTCCGGGAAGATCCCACGTGCCACCGAGCGGCTAGGCCCGTGAGCCATGGCCGCTGAGCCTGCGCGTCCGGAGCCTGTGCTCCGCAACGGGAGAGGCCGCAACAGTGAGAGGCCCAGGTACCGCAAAAAAAAAAATAATAATAATTAAAAAATAATAAATTACTATAGAAATTTTAAAATATATAAAAATCACAATGAAAAATTACGACAGCATAAAAAAGATTTGGAAAAGAACCAAAGAGAATGTGAAAGGAACAGTAGAGTTGAAATTAAAAACTCAATGGATAGGCTAAGCTGCAGATTAAAATAGCAGAAACAAACTTAGTAATAACTAAGAGATCAATCTGATGGGTTTACCAAACAGCAGAACCAAGCAGCTGGAAAATATTAATAGCTAAAAGGTTTGATGAAATTACCAAAGAGATAAAGAGACGGAGGACTAGAAGAGGGTGGTTTCTAGGCACAGAGAATAGACTAACTAGGTCCAAGGTACATTTAGTAAGACATCCAGAGAACAGAACGTGGAGAACTTTCAGATAAATAAAGAGTTAACTACACACAGACTTTCACTGAAACAACTACTAAATGATATACTTTAGCAAGAAAGACCGAATCCATAAGGAAAGCTTGGTGTAGTAAAAGCCGTGTTGAGCCGAGAATTGCGTAAACATGCTAGTACATCTAAATGAGCAAGGCCTATAAAATTAATAAAAGTAATAAATTTGTTGGATTATTAATGAGAATGAGGTGAAGGGTAGTGTTGATAGTGAGAAGGAGAGTGATACTCACTTTAGATTTTCTCAAGTTAATCATCATGCAAACCATTTGCATGTAACCACTAAAAGAATAAAAATAACTTCAAACTGGAGAGATGGTAAAACAATATAAATAAACTCAATCAACCCAATAGAAGTCAACAAAGTAGCAAAAAACAACAACAACATAGAATAGGAACAAAAAAATAGGAATAGACATAGAATCTAGAAAGCATCAAATAAGATGGTAGAAAAGAAGTCCAAATTTACAAGGAATCAAAATAAATGTAAATGGATTAAACTCAGACATTGAAAGATTCTCGGATTGGATAATTTTCTCAGAAACATAAGTCTCTGTCAAAAAGAACCTGGATCTTTGGAGAAAATTTCTACTCCTTTCAAACTTCTGCAATACACCGCACTTCTAGTATCTTCTACACCAAGGCATTAAAATACATGTGGCTGTGCACAGGCTGAATAAAGATCGATGTGTAGAAAAAATATCATTAACACATGTCCTGAGGTGCTGCTGATGGAAGAATGGCTTTTCTTGGATTAACATTAAAAGTTTCCTAAAATCAAACCTAAACTCTATAGTTTCCTACAGAGCAGTGGTAATGCAGCTTTTTGGTCAGGGGGACCCTTCCACATGTTTCACTGTGTACTAGTACATTGGGCCATGCATTCAACAGTAATTAAGAAAAACTCTACGCCCAGCACCAGTGCTAATAGTTGCAGTTTTGTGATTTTTCCCTTGCCCTCTCTGTTGATGAAAAGCATTTTAAGAGTTCAGAAACATCTCTTCAAGACGGGAAGGAGCTCCAGCCATGTTCTTTGGGGACACGTTTCCATAGCCAGAAAGAGAGAGGACAGAGCCTCGAGTCCGGCATGGGGAACCCGTGTCTTGGAGGAAGGTCATTTTGTGATGCTTTGCTGAGCTAAACGCCTTTGTATTAGTGATTCCTGGAGGTAGAGCTTGAAAGAACCTTCTGAATTTCCAACCCGCCAAGCTGCTATAGACATGAACAAGCTAAATGCCCCCTGCACCCTACCCCCCATGCCACCCTGCACTGGGACCAGCAGACTAGCTGGACATCTGTGACATCTACAGTTTGCCCAGATTCTGGCTTCTAGATTACCTACACAGATCCTCCTCCAGTTGCCCTGGTTCCAGCTGACGTAACGTCCTCCTGCATCGCGGTCCGAACATGACACTGGTACCAGCACACAGACGCTTCAGGTGCCTCAAAGAGCAGAGAATTAGCCATCCTGTTTCAGTAGCGTTGGTGCCCTTCTAACCCCTCCACTTCCCTGGGCTCCACCTTTAGTGTCTTTCAGTACCATTGCCCCCCTGAACAGAAGACCTGTGATCTAACTTTCCCCAGGGCTCTGGTGGCCTGTCCGAAAGGTTCATCACATACTTTCCGAATGGGATCCATGCGTCCCTGGAGGGAGGAGGGTCTGGTAGTCGTTTGGGGAACGTGGGATCCCCTTCCCCTGCCTTCCGTCTGCACTGTACATCACAGGTTGTATCTTTCCCACTTCCAGTGCAGCCCTGAGAATCTCGGGGGTCTTGTCGTGGGCCGCATGGCGTTGATTTGACTCCTTTACCCCTGCAAAGTGGGCAGTAACAGCGGGCCCACTGAGCTTTGCAGGCTCTGTACCCGCTCCTCACACGCACGCCGCTTGTAAAAGAAGCTCGGGCCTTCCAGGCAGCCGAAGTTAGGCAAAAATCATCTTTCCTGTGAGCTCAAATATGGTCCTGTCATAGTAAATATAAGATGGTTTACGGTCGCAGGGCACAGTCGGCTGGCTTCATAAACCCTGAGTCCTGGAGCTCAGCTGGGTGCCTTGATATTTGACTCTCTGGATGGAGTTTGGCCCAGTGGAAATGTTTGCCAGCAGTTTCCATCAATGTAGAAAAACAGGACTTACAGCCCATAAATTCTCGGCCTGGCCGGGGCTCTGGGCGGGGGTGGGGTATGCAGGGGCCTGGGAGAGGATGGTAAAGGACTTCCTTTGGGGTAATGTTTCTCCAGTTTTTGAATCTGTCTTTCACGCTGGACATTTTTATAGGGCCATTTGATCCCAGGATGTAAGAGAGATCAGAGGGGGTGGCAGGGGGCGGCGATGTCAGGAATCGGATAGGGTTACTGTCCGTGAGTCCCCGGCCACCACGCTGGTGACAGGATGTGCAGTGCTCACAGAAGGGCCTGGGGTGTCTGTCAGAGGCAGCCGGGTCCGTCCATCCCTGCCTTCTGCAGAGGGAGTTCCTCTGGACTCCTCCGGGCCAGTTCTGTGTCTGACTCATCTCCTGGTACGCAGTATGCCTGCAGGCTGCTGGGCGCCCCATGTAACAGCGACGAGCCAAACCTGACTACACGTTGGATCTTTCTTTCACTTTAACATTTGCTTCCCGTTGCTTTTGTTCACTGAAAGGATACTGTCTATATATACATAACGGCCTGCCTCAGGGCACCCTGCCCTTCTGCCTGAATGTTAAACTAAAGTGCCTTTGTTCAGGGAGACATCTGGACCCTGTCCACCTGTGGATGTCTGCAAGGAAGAAGAAATTAACACATCCCCTCCCTGAGGTTGGCCATTCCAGGGGGTATTTGCAAAACTTATGGCCTTTTTACTTTACTTCCTCATCTCCTCCCCCTCTCTGTGCTATAAAAGAAAGTGGCATCCAAACCCCCAGAAGGTGGTTTTTCGTGGACACTGGTGTGCCATCTTCTCGGTCTGCCGGCCAAAGTCACCTCACCTCCGATTCATTGGCCTGTCGTGCGGCGAGCAGAGCTGGAGACACAGCCAAAGATACTGCTGGTCTCAGCCACGCGGGAGACAGGGCTGGAAGGCCTTGGGTGGGGGGATAGGGGGCGGAGTCCGATCCATCATCGGTTCCCATTTTTAGGTTTTTGGAGACAGGTTGAACAGACTGGTTGGTCTCTGCTTGAGGAGCCAGCTGTCCGTAAGGGCAGAACTTGCAGCCTGCTTTGGCAAGTGTGGGGTTCTCCTGCCACCCAGCTCCCTAGCGCAGTGAGAACCCCATCACGGCCAAAAGCTTATCCGAGGAAGCTGCCTTCAGCACAGACCAGCACACAACGTTGTCACTTTGCTTCGGGAGCCTCCTCTTGTCACCCCTTGTGATGGGGACCTTCGCTCTTGCAAAATGCACGGCATTTTGGGTGCTTCTGTGAGCGAAAGGGCTGCTGCTTGCTACGGGGCCCACCTACTGGCAGAATTCCTCAGTGCCTGTAGCTCGCTGGGAGGTCTGTGGCCAGTGCGTTTAGGGATGCTTCTGGCCTGGCAGCATCTCAGGGAGAATGCTTGGGAGAGAGTCAGCAGCGGGGAGAGAAAAAATGCAGACTAGCATTACCTCCTAAGACAAGAAACTTTCCACTTGTGGGAAGTGGACAAAAGTACTTGGCTGCAGCTAATGTCTGGGCTGCCATTCCTCCAGGGCACTGGGTCCTGAGGCAGGCCACTTTCTAGAGCCCCCTGGTGAGCCGGTAATAATGATGCCCCGGCTCTCCTATCTGATTGGTCTGAGCTGGACGCCAAAGCATCTGGGCGTCCTGTAAATGGCCCCAGGATGATTCTAATGTGCATGACGGGTGGGGCTTCTGTTTGGATGTGTTAGTTACAGAAACGAGGGAGATGGAAACATTTGCTTCTGGTCTTTCGTGACTCTTTTACAGCCACATCCCCCATAGGCTAAGCATTTAAGTTTTCTTGCTTTGCTGGATGACACTGCTGGAATTTGTCTGAATTTCACCAACCTTTTCTCAGCCGGTAAACTTGAGGAATGCCACTTTAATTTCCCAAACTTTGGTGTATTTATCATTTAAAAGAAGAAAACATTGAAAAGAGTTCTCTTGAAGTGCTGAGTACTTTAGTTCAAAATCAGTTTCTCTACTAGATACCTATATTGCAGTTTACTTTGAGTGAAATAGAGTTGTGATATTGAATCATTTAGAGAGATTTATCCTTTGAGTAATGGAGCTATATTGTTTTGCCCTGCAAGAGGTCAGCTCACTTTAGCATAAGCGTAATCAGCAAAGGTATCCAGACTAATGGAGACCTTATGTTCTAAACCAAAAATCGAGACACATGTTATGACCAAAAAAAAAGCCTTAATGTTAAACGTCCTGAGCGTGGCAATTGTATTCTGATTATTTAGGAGAATGACTTTTGTTCTTAGGAGATATATGCGGAAGCATCTAGGGATGAGGTGTCACTATGCCCGCAACTAACTCTGTTACAGTTCATCAAAAGAATATATACATTTGCACACACAGGAGCACATGTTGCAAAAAACCAAAACAATTGGTGATTCTAGGTGAAGAATTTAGTGGGCAGTTCACTCCTACTATTGTTGTAACTCTCCTAGAACTTTGACATTTTTCAAAATAAAAGCTTATGGAATCAAAGAATTGACTAAAAAAGAAAGTCGGTGGCCCAACTGTAAATGAACTCTTTGAAAAATGAATATTGTTAATTGCACAACCTAAACAACAAAAAAATCAAAATCTATATTTGCCTATTGTTCATCAGTTTCCTCAGATATTTTAAGGCTAGTGTGTGCTGACATTCTGTGCCTAGAATGTGACTAAGAAAATGCTAGTCCCTGGCAGCTATTCGCTGAAGCTATCTGCTGTAACAGTGTGTTCATTTCCAGAATTTTATAAGGGGAAGGATACCGTAAACATAATAAATTGCTTAAAACCTTTTTGCATATACTATAGCTATATAGCGATATGGATAATATATATGTTAACCTCTCTTTAGCTGTAAGTGTAGTCTAGAACTAAAGTTTGGATATACAGATGTTTGAGTTCCTAGATATTTGGGGGAGGGGCCGTCCATTAATATGAAATGACCTTCCCCAGCTTTGCTCGGTGCTGGTACCCAGCTGACGGGCTGGGGCGCTGAAACAAAGATGCTCACGGCTGATGATGCCACACTGAGTGAGCACCCTGCCCCGGGGCTGCAGCACCCAAGGATGGGGCACTTTTTCACATCTGCATCAAGGTGCCATATGGGCAACCAAGAGGTTTTGACTGTTACCATTATTCAGTGCATTTGCCCTTAAACTCTGATTTATTTGCTGTTGCTCTCCTGCTTAATTTGTTCATTCATTGTTGCTTGTTCAAGTTCTTTGCCTTAATTTTACTTTTTAAAACCATTTGATGCCACCTTGTTTTAGGTATATCTCTTCGGAGCAAATCGTTGCTGGAATTTTTACAATACGTGTAACAGTCTGATAGGCTGACCCCACTTTTGTTCATTGATGAACAAATGCATGAATGAACATTCATTCATGCGTCTGTTCATATAAGCATATCGTATGTTTGGACAAATGATCATCCCATTTCATGGGTTTTATTGTCATTGTGACTTATTTTTAAACTTCTTTTATTTTTCTACACAGACTGTGTTTTTTATTAACGCTCTAAAACTAATTTGGCTGATGTTTATCGTATTCTTAATTCTGCTAATTTTATCATTAATTTTTTAAAAATTGAAACTATATTTCCCTTATAATGAGGATATGGAGAGAAAAAGTACCGATTTACTTTCTGAAAGATGAACTGATATTCTTGCTTTTATTTCTTGCAACACTTTTTCCACCCTGTGCCATTTTTTGTTTTAATAATACTGGTAATAGCTAACATTAATTCAGAATCCATATGTTCTAGGCTCTAGGATGAGAGATTTGTAATTGTTGTTTCACGTAATTGTTACAGTTATCCTTGGAGGCAGGTATCACTGTGAACCTTGTAAGACAAAGGGAGAAACTGATTCAGAGAGGTGCTGCAATTTTCCTAAAGTCACACAGCCATTAGGTGCTGGAGTCAGGCTCGGAACACAGATCAGCATCATCCCCGAACTCAGACCTTAAACTACTAATATTATATCCCCTGGCATCTTGTTATTACTTTTCATTAACCTTGTCATTTTTTCAAGAGCTATTGTTGACCTTGGCATTTTGTAAACTTTTTTTTTTTTTTTTCTTTTTTGCGGTACGCGGGCCTCTCACTGTTGTGGCCTCTCCCGTTGCAGAGCACAGGCTCCGGACGCGCAGGCTCAGAGGCCATGGCTCACGGGCCCAGCCGCTCCGCGGCATGTGGGATCCTCCCAGACCGGGGCGCGAACCCGGTTCCCCTGCATCGGCAGGCGGACGCGCAACCACTGCGCCACCAGGGAAGCCCTGTAAACTTTTTAATGACGATTATTTAGACTTCTGTATTTAGCTTATTTGATGATGAAGCCTTTTATTCTCTGATCTCTCCTTTATTCAGTTATTTTTTAAAGGACATATACAATATGTCAAGCATAGAAATAATACAGATGATCTCTCATGTACCAGACCTGACCTTTTTCCATATTTGCTTCAAACATAGGTAGAGATGGATATAGATGTTTTTCAAAGACATAAACTGGTGTCGTTTCATGTCAGTTTCCTTGTGTCCCTGTTTGATTCCAGCCCCTATACTCCGTCCCTTGTGGTAATCTTTTTAAAAAATCATTCAGTTGTATATTTTTATTTTTATTACTGACCCATACCATAAATAACTGCTCTCTTTTGTTTTTAAAATTTATGTAAGACATTTGCACATTTTATTTCCATTTATCCATGTATTCATTGTAGTACTTTAATATTTCAGCATTTCTTTATGATTCTTTGCATGTCCAATATAAAAAAAAAAATCTTCTCTTAAATGAAATCTTGGTAAATGTTAGCTTTCCTGAGTCATATAGATATTCCCCCCCCCACCGCCAAGATTCTGCAGAAGCTGATTTCTGGTTTTATGGTATTTCATGCTGTGAAAGAGATGCCTTAGGCAACTGTTGTCTTGCTTTTAGGTAACTTGTATGATTCTGTCTTTATTCTTAAAATTCAAAAAATTTACCAGGATACATCACATGTTTGTCCCTTTTCAGTAGTCGTTCCTTGTCCATGGTAAACCCTTTCCGTCTCAAGATTCAGGATCATGAGAGCGTTATCTGGAACAGTCCATCCCCACATCGTGACGCCCTGGTCTCTGCTTGCCCTTCCCCCTTTTCTGTCCTTTTCTCTCCACAACTTTTCTCTGCAGCCTAAGAGGAGACAACGTCACCTTTGGCCTCCACAGTGATGATGAACTTTTCTACCTTTGTATTTTTCGTGTCTTTTAATGATTGTCCTGTTTCCCTTACCATTTCTGTTACCTCTCAACCCACTCCTTTTTGTAAAGTTTCTTTTTTTTATCGAAATATAGTTGATTTACAATGTTGTGTTAGTTTCTGCTGTACAACAAAGTTCCATTATGGTTTATTATAGGAGATTGGATCTAGTTCCCTGTGCTCTACAGTAGGACCTTGTTGTTTATCCATTCTATAGATAATAGTTTGCATCTGTTAATCCCAAACTCCCAGTCCATCCCTCCCCCACCCCCTCCCCCTTGGCAACCACAAGCCTGTTCTGTACGCCTGTGAGTCTGTTTCATAGGTAAGTGAATTTGTGTCATATTTTAGATTCCACATATAAGTGATACCATATGGTATTTGTCTTTGTCTCACTTACTTCACTCAGTATGACAATTTCTAGGTCCATCCGTGTTGCTGCGAATGGCATTATTTCTTTCTTTTTTAATGGCTGAATAGTATTCCATTGTATATATGTACCACATCTTCTTTATCCATTCCTCTGTCAGTGGACTTTTAGGTTGCTTGGCTATTGTGAATAGTGCCGCTGTGAACATAGGGGTGCATGCATCTTTTTGAATTAGAGTTTTGTCCAGATCTATACCCAGGAGTGGGATTGCTGGATTGTATGGCAACTCTTTTCATCAACTCGCTCTTTCTTAGCCTGTCTTTATCCTTACTATTTCACAATTTATCTGTTTCCATAAAGTCCATATTTAAGTTTTGTGGGCGTATCGGGCAGATACCACTTAAAACTGACTTCGGGTTTTGTTTCTTTGCTGTAAATTTTTTTTTCTCTCCAAAATGTACCTTTGTAGTCCCTTTCTATTTAGGGCTTTGTTCCTTTAACTCTGTGGCTTCTCCTTGTAGAACCGATGTCTGTTGTTATCTGTTGACTCATACTTGAATGCTCAAGGTTTTATTCAGGCCTTTAATTTGCGCGAAAAATAGGGTGTGTGAATCACCCCAGATAAACAGGAGGTTCAGTTAATGAAAAATCCAGTCTAATTAAGTGATTCAGCAACTGTGAGCCGGAGGGAAGAGGTGGCATCTCAGAGGACCTACCAGGGAAACAGTTCCAGCCTGTCCCCCAACCCCCGTTCATTTTGTGAACCTGCTGAGCTACATGGCTGCTTTTGACGTGGGCTTTGGCTTCTTGGGAGTTTGCTGTTTTTGTTTGTTTTCAACAGAAGCACGCTCACGCGGTTTGCCTACAAGGAGATCACTTATGAGGACATCACGTAGTTTAGTTTATAGATGAGACGGCACGGAGGGTGGACAGATGCTGGAGGGAGGTGACATCTGTTGCGGGGACAGCGTCTTTCCCCACCTCAGCAGATCTGGAAAACCTCGATGAACTTTTCCTCTTCCTGCTTGAAAAACAAAACCTTTGCCTTATCTCTCTTTTGGAAGAAGGCTGAGTGTGCTGCTAACTAGGTCGCCCTCATAGGGTTGGGACATGACAGTTCCTGAATCACTGGCACTCAGCGAGGAAGGCTGTGCGCCGGTCAGGGCTGTGCAGTGACCCCTGAGTGCCCGGCGGGTGACCACATCCCAGGGACATCAGTGCCACGTGGGGCCTTGAGCAGTCAGATGGCGGCTCTGGTCACGGCTGTGTCTGGAAAAACTTCACGGATTTGCCATTCCCTTTGGAGCCTTTTATTTCTCATTTTTATTTTTTAATAAGCCTGATGCATTGCTAATTTACTATTAAAATTGGAACCAGTAGAGCAATAACTGGCAATTACCGCTTTGAGTGCTTCGAATTTCCCTGCTACTTTGCTGCAGTCAGTGGAGGGCTCCAGGCTGCTTGAGCTGCTGGACTTGGGCTGTGGGCTTTGCAGCTGGACCTGCGAAGCTCTGAGCCTCAGTCCTGCCTGGAGCAAGGCTGGCAACTCGATAGAAACTCTCAGAAACAAAGCAAAAGCAAGCAAGCAAGCAAGCAAGAAAACCCCAAGGAGTAAACCTACGATCTGTCCCAATGGATAAGATGTCTCATTTATGTGGCGGGAAGTCCCCAACTCTGGCTAATTTACCGAGAAGGTTCTTTTTTGTTCGAATCTCTGATTTTCCTTGGGGTCTCCAGCCCCCTTACTTGCTGGTGATCATATCGGAGCCTCCGTTTCCTTATCTCAGTGTCTACTTTCCGTTGTAGATTCCCGCCTGGAGTTTTCGTAGGAAAATTAGTAGATCATCCCTTGCTCTGAAGTCTCTATCTGTAAGGGCTTCCAAAAGAGTAAGGTTCCTCCTGGGTATCATTTTAAGGGAAATTTGATAAAGATGTGAGGGGTTAGGCCAAGATGGTTACCATTTTAAAAGGAAGTACCCGAAAGGGTAAGGGGAGGAGGTTAGGGATGGTGAACTTAGAAAATATATATATTTGGGGAAATCAACACTATTTCATGTGCCTGCGAAAAACGCCGGAGCATTCAGAAAGTAGTATATCAGCCGGCCAGGGGCACTTCACGCGAAGTACCCCTTTTTCAAAGCAAGGAGTGCTGTGGATGGCAACTTGATTGGCGAGGCGTCATCTCAGAGATGTTTAGGGAGGTCTGAACTGCTGTTCAGAATTTCAGTACCTGGATAGTTTCTTTAGAACGTCATCTGATCTGGACAAGTCTTGAGGAGCCTGAAGGAGCCGCGGGTAGAAAAGATCTTTGTTTTTTTCAATGAAGAGAGAAAGCATCGTAGCATCAGCAGAGACATCCGTGTCAGCGCACCGGGAACCTGCAGTGGCGCCTTGGGACGGCTCCTGCGTTCGCAGGGCAGCCGCAGGAGCTGCTCCTTCCTGCAGGCAGCTTCTGTTGCACGGGGCCCAGGAGGTGCTCTCCCGGCTTTCCACCCACCCGCTCCACCTGCTCAGGCAGCATCAAGTTTCCTGCCCTGTGAACTCCCAGCACCCCTAGCTCTCTCCTGTCTCCCCAGCCCTGCACGCTCAGTGTCCACGAGGAGCCGGAGGGGGCACTGGCACCAGTCTCTGCTCAGCCTTGAAGACACGGGCCAATCTCTTGTTCATAGGGCTCTGGATTTTGTGTGTGCCTTTGGGCCACAGTGATACTTACTGAGTTGACTCTGCCCCATGGGAAGGAAAAAAAAAGGAACTTAAATTTACTTGATCATATATAGTTAGGGAGATTGGGATTGACGTGTACACACTGCTATATTTAAAATGGATAACCAGGGGACTTCCCTGGTGGTGCAGCGGTTAAGCATCCGCCTGCCAATGCAGGGGACACGGGTTCGAGCCCCGGTCCGGGAAGATCCCACCTGCCGCGGAGCCGCTAAGCCCGTGCGCCACAACTGCCGAGCCTGCGCTCTAGAGCCCGCGAGCCACAACTACTGAAGCCCGCGTGCCCAGAGCCCATGCTCCGCAACGAGGGACACCACCGCAATGAGAAGCCCGTGCACCGCAACGAAGAGTAGCCCCCGCTCGGTGCAACTAGAGGAAGCCGGCGCGCAGCAATGAAGAACCAATGCAGCCAAATATACATAAATTTATTTATTTATTTTTTTTAAAAAAGGATAACCTACAAGGACCTACTGTATAGCACAGGGATCTCTGCTCAATATTATGTAACAACCTAAATGGGAAAAGAATTTGAAAAAGAACAGATACATGTCTATGTATAAAGGAATCGCTTGGCTGTGCACCTGAAGCTGTCACAGTATTGTTCATCAACAGTACTCCCATATAAAAGAAAATGTCTAAAAAAATAGTTACTTGATCATGGAAAAAGCCAGGAAGCCTTAGTCCCAGGGGAACCAAATGTCCAAATGACACCAAAAGGCCACTTCTCTAAGCAATCGATTGCAATCCCCTCCCTGCTAAAGGGGAAGCAGTATTAGTCAGTAACCAAATAATCTGAACCTTGGCTGGGTTACTGAAGGTTCTGACTATTTGCTTTTGCTGCAGAAAGATGAGGTGTGGGAAGTTCTTTACCCTACTCTGCAGCTTCCATTCCCCCTTCTCAAGTTCAAGGGCTGCAGAAGAGGCTGGAAGAGGGAAAGTTTTAGCTGTAACCTTTCTTTGCCTTAATTTGCACTTGAAAAAGTCCCCCAGACCTGCCAGAAACGTTAATAACAAATGCAGTACTGAATGATCATGATCCCGAAGGCAGATTGGGGCACTGCCTCTCCAGCCAGTAGGCAGAGTTTTGGAGACAAACACATTTCAGTACAGATGGGAACTCTTGTACAAATAAAATGACAAAGGAGGTGACAGAGCCAAAGCCATCCACCTAAGAAGAGGCAGAAAGAACCCCCTTCCCACCCTCCCCACGTCCACTTTCCGTACGCCCTTGAGGATGCTTTCACGGGGAGGCTGTATCGATCAGTGTCGCAGTCGTATTTTGCCCTGACGTACCTTGGCACTTGGATTGTAAGTACCGCGGTCAGCCAAGGGAAAATTAAAGTGTTCAGAACCAAAAACAGCAATTGCCAGTCAGACAGCCGTAAACTCAGGCCTAAATCAAATCAGTTAAGTGCCTGTCAGTCAGATAAGACAGAACTTTCTTCACTTTCACAAAGCGCACAACTTAGTTGAATAAAGTAGACTCAGACCCACACAGCTGAATACTAATTCTTGGGTTAGATCATATGGGAAAGACATAGAAGGAAATGCAGGAGGCAGATAGGTCATTACGAGAAAGTTGCATGAAGGAGATGGTTGGATCTTAATCGAGAGGGTTTGGGAAAGAGTGAAAATTTAAGAATGGGAAAAAGTTTAAGCACAGCATCAAGATAGAAGCGAATATAATTTTTTTTTTTTTCAGAGACAGAAATTCATCAAAGCATGGAAAATAGTTGGAGCCTGAGAGTGAAGGGCGCTGGCTCAGGAGTTTAGAGTTATTTGTGGTCCTCTGAACAGGGCAGGGTGAGATCCAAGCTGTTCTTTAGGATGGTTGGTGCTGTGAGCATGGCAGAGGGTGGAAGCCTATCAAATTAGGGGAGGACGCAGCTGGAGCAAATAGACGGTGATCCTGCCTTTATTTAAAAGGTTGCTCATTTGTCTGTGATCGATATTTTTTGCATCAATTCTGATTTCTTAAAATAGTGCATTAACATCTTATTTATCTTGATGACTTAATTTTTGTGTGTGTGTGTGTGTGTGTGTGTGGTATGCGGGCCTCCCTCTGCTGCGGCCTCTCCCATTGCAGAGCACAGGCTCCGGACGCACAGGCCCAGCGGCCATGGCCCACGGGCCCAGCCGCTCCGCGGCACGTGGGATCCTCCCAGACCGGGACGCGAACCCGGTTCCCCTGCATCGGCAGGTGGACGCGCAACCACCGCGCCACCAGGGAAGCCCGATGACTTAATTTTTTGTGCCCCCTTAAATTGCACACCAGAGGAAAATCTCTCACTCATGTCACCCTAGTCCTGTCTTTGAATAAATCCCCCCATCTGAGCTTCTCTGTAAACAAAAGTTGAGAGTAAGGACCAGCTCCCGTCAGAAAAGGACCAATGGATGTGGTTCACTGCGAGGAAATCAGTGTTAGGGGGATCCCCTGAGGCTATAAGATGGTTGGATAATGATTCATCTGGTACTTTTTAAGTTATTGGGCTGGATGCTCTGGGTGATGCAGACAGATCAGGAGACGGTCACGTCCAGGACCGGGTCTCTTCCATGACCTCACGGACAAGGTGATGCAGCTCCAGATCCAGGATCCACATTCATCCGTGTCCGGAGCACAGTTGGCTTATTTCAGAGGCCACGTGACCATGGAAATAGGGCCCATTGGAGTGGGACAGAAAACAATGAAAACTTCTTTCGTGAGGAGAGATGCTTAGCCCCCAAGTCTAGAGAGGAAAGAAAAGCATTTTGGGGTGGTGATGGCAAACCAAGGGGAGAGAAAAATCCAGAAATGAAAGCCTGATGGTAAGGAAACCCTGGGATGGGTTACTGGGGGAAGTGCTCCCTGGAGCGAGCAGAGGGTCGATGTCTCCATGCCTTGTCCCTGCCCCCTCACGCCACCCTCATTACCTGGACACTCTCTGGTGTCATTAAGATATCAACGTTCCTTAGGCATATCAGCATTGGCAGGTTAATGATGTCTGGGGAAGACGCAGTGTTTATTCATGGGTGATCTTGGGCAGTTGTCAGACTCCAGCCTGGAGATAAAGATGCGGGCCCTGAGGAATGCTAACCCTCCGGGCTGGCACTTGACAAACGCGAGCCGGCTATTCCCGAGCTGATTACTTCCATCATTAATAACCCATCCATCGGCCTCGTTTACCCGAGATGGCCACATGCATTCATCTCGTCATAAACAATTATCTGACAAGGGCGCCGAGAAGTGATGTTCCAGAGGGAATTGCCCAGCTTGGTCGGCCACGAGATGCAGAAAGCTGCGCCCCCACCCCCCCACCCCACCGCCCGTTAACACCGTCAGTTCATTAATCAGATTAGGACAACAGCCCGCGGAGGGGCATCGTGTTAGAAAACAGTGTCCAATCAGGGGTTCCTTTGTGTTGCCCAACTCCGAGGCTGCATTTCTTTTTTAGAGGATGAGGCTTTCAGGTCCCCTTGGAAAACCCCGGTCTTCGCTTCTCCAGTCACCCGCCCATTTATAATAATTACTCGTGTTCCGAGGAGCTGGGTGCACGGAGGGGCTGGGGTAGTGGAGGCACCATCTGCTCCTTTTCACTCACCTGAGTCAGAGTCTCCTGACATCTCTTCTCCACGGCCACATGAGCCAAAGGGAGCCAGGAAAGAGGCTGGGGCTGTGCCAGACGTCCAGGGCCTGAGGAGTGATGGATGAAAGCATGGGAGACAGCAGATCTGCTCCCGGGCAGACGGCCCTATTCTCCAAAGGGTGACTCACAGGAAAGGCAGTTTTGCCCGAGTTAACAAAGGTCGTCCCAGACCTTATTATGAAGGACTGACATTTCTTTCTCTCCATTTACAGCTTATACAGATCCCATTACACCTATTTTGGAAAACAGAACCCTCTGTCCAAGTTCACCTCTGCTTTTTCTTCTTCTTCTGATGTAATACAAAAGTTCAGGGTTTGGTTTGTAAAGGAGTCTAGATGATTGGCTTTTCCATAAACACTTTCAAAAATAAATGTTTATATTTTTAAAGCAAGCCCAGAGCAAAAAAAAAAAAAAAAAAAAAAAAAAAAACGTCATGGGTACCAAATCCACAGATGCTGGGGTCCCGTACCCAGCCCTGCTTATCCTCGTTTCCATGTCCATGGATTCAACCAGCCGAGGATCGTGTAATATTTATTGAAAAAAATCTTCAAGAACCCCACAGTTCAAACCTCTGTTGTTCAAGGCCCAACTGTATATAGACGCAGGCAAGACGCTGGAGATAAAGATTCATCTGATGTTTTTTAAGTGTTTGTGCTGGATGCTCTGGGTGATGCCGACATGCGCATACCTCGGAAATATCGTGGGTTTGGTTCCAGACCGTTACAATAAAGCGAGTATTGCGATAAAGCGAGTCGTGTGGAACTTCTGGCACATAAAAGTTACGTTTACGTTGTGCTGTGGCCTGTTAGTGTGCAATAGCATTATGTCTGAAAAGCAATGTACGTACCTTACTTAAAAAATACTTTATTGCTAAAAATGCTAACCAGCACCTGAGCCTTCAGCAAATGATAATCTTTTTGCCATAGTAACATCAAAGATCACTGATCGCAGAGCACCCTAAAAATGTAATAATAATGACAAAGTTTGAAATATTGTGGGGATTACAAAAATGTAGCACAGAGACATGAAGTGAGCAAATGCTCTTGGAAAAATGGCGCCATTAGGCTTGCTTGAGGAAGAGTTGCCACACATCTTCAATTTGTAAAAAATGCAAGTCTGTGAAGCACAATAAAGCTTCATAGGTATAATAAAATGAGGTATGCCTATATATGTATATATGTGTATATGTGTATATGTGTATATATGTATATATGTGTGTATATGTGTGTATGTATATATAGGCATTTCATTTGATGGCACCAAAAACGTGATGATGGTGATGATGATGATCTTTTCCCATTCATATCATGCTTCACTAATAGTCGTTTTTGATTTTCACAACAATTGTACTTGCTTTAAAAAAAGATTTTGGAAACTGAGATGAAGAGATGTTATGCAGCTTGCCCAGATCATGATTTGGTTAGTGGTCAACGTTGATGAGAGGTCTCCTTAATCCTACTTATACCACTTAAAGTCATCATAGACTCAGTAGTCTGACATTCTACATGATGCTTCAAAATCCTGACAAATGATTATTTTGTGAAGGGGTCTCATTTCCCCTTGTATATAGCTCATTCTTCTTTTGAATAGCTTTAGTCATTAAAACTTCTTTTTTATAATTGAGCCCAAATCTTTAGCTTTATAATTCTAGCAGATTCTGGATTTCCTCCTAGGTACACAGAGAAAAAAATTAGATTCTCTGTGTAGCAGCCCCTCACATAAAGACAGTCCTAATGTCTCCTGGAAACTAATCTTTATGCCGATTCCAGGTCTTGAGGTTATATGGTACTGTATTAGTCTGCTGGGACTACCGTAATAAAATACCACAGGCTAGGTGGCTTAAATAAGAGGAATTTATTTTCTCACAGTTTGGGAGGCTGCAAGGCCAAGATCAAGGTATCAGCAGGGCTGGTTTCTTGTAAGACCTCTTTCCTGGCTGCAGACGGCCACCTTTTCTCTGTGTCCTCAAGGGGCCTTTCCTCTGCACGTGCGTCCCTGTTGTCCCTGTCTCATCTTATAAGGACACCAGCCCTTTTAGATTAAGGCTCACCCTTATGACTACATTTAACCTTAATTACCTCCTTAAAGGCCCTGTTTCTGAATACAGTCACTTAGGGGTTAAAGCTTCAACACACGGATTTTAAGGAGACACATGGAGCGCCTGACAGGTAGAGTTAGGTCAAGGTTTTCATTTCTTCAGCATACTTTATTACATGTGCAGAAAACAGAGAAAACCGGCACCATTCGCAGATGGAAAAAGACCTGACCTGCATCTCCCTTATTTGACTAGCCCGCGGAATTTGTGTCCACCGAATGAGTGCTGTGTCAGCAGCCAACAGATAGCCATCTGGCCATGACGCTCGAAGACTCAACCTAAATCAGCGTTGGAAATAATCAAGCTTATGATTCCACTGAGAGAGGAGAGTTCTCAGGGAGCATGGGTCTCTTGGAACTAACTGGCTGCTCTATCATAGCACAGGATGTACAATCGGCAGAATCAGCCTCTCCAATCTCAAAGAAACCGGACTCAGGCCTTGATTTCTTATAATATGTTTGGGAAGGTGGAGAGGGTAATTATACAAAGTGGCCCTTCCATTCCCAACATGTATACCAAGAGTGAGTGAGACAGTGATGAATTACCCGGGATGAGGTTAGAATCATTTAATAAAAAGAGGTGGAAATGTGGTCTTTAATTCCTGACCTTTTGAGCTGTGGCTAAAATCCATTAATAGAACATGGATTAAGAAGTCCAGAGTAGGATCACTCAGCGTCCCCCAACAGTGAATCACTTTGGCACTTGGGTCAGAATTAACATCTGAGAATTCTTTCAAACTTTATGGCTGGATCTTTTTTTAATTTTTATTTTTTCCTGGCGTGACTTCTTTTGTAGTCTTAGGCTCTTTAGCCCGGAGATAGGAAATGTTGGGCATCCATTCAACACGCATTCAAACCCCCGGGTAGAGCTATAAAGGAGGCCTGTGGGGATAGGCAGGGTCAGTCTGAATAGTTCATATCATAGATTTCAGTAGAAAAAAGTTCTTTTACAGCATCGGTAGGGAGAATTATATCACAATATTTAAGTAGATTTAGCAAGATTTACAAATCCACATGTGTTTCTTTTAAGCAGTAGTTTTCAAATACTTGGTGACCTTAGAACTCTTGGTTCAAATGAAATTTTACACTGAAGTAAAATAGAACAATGCTGGTAAGAGAAAGTTGTTCTGCTTGAAGAAAGGATGTGAAGTCTCAGAGACCCCGGCCTTTCCATTTCCCTCTTTTGGGTCACCCCCAACGGAAACGAACGCCAAGATCTTGCAAGAAGATAGATTGAATGCATTTTCTCTAGGAGGTTCTTATTCTACAGTGAATTTCTCCTGAACCACAGAGCATGTGTGAGTGGAAGCTGATCATTAAGTAGTAAATCACACCTCTCCTTAAGTTTTGAACACTATTTTGAAAATGATATGTGGTCTTCCAACACAATATTATGTAACAACCTAAATGGGAAAAGAATTTGAAAAAGAACAGATACATGTCTATGTATAAAGGAATCGCTTGGCTGTGCACCTGAAGCTGTCACAGTATTGTTCATCAACAGTACTCCCATATAAAAGAAAATGTCTAAAAAAATAGTTACTTGATCATGGAAAAAGCCAGGAAGCCTTAGTCCCAGGGGAACCAAATGTCCAAATGACACCAAAAGGCCACTTCTCTAAGCAATCGATTGCAATCCCCTCCCTGCTAAAGGGGAAGCAGTATTAGTCAGTAACCAAATAATCTGAACCTTGGCTGGGTTACTGAAGGTTCTGACTATTTGCTTTTGCTGCAGAAAGATGAGGTGTGGGAAGTTCTTTACCCTACTCTGCAGCTTCCATTCCCCCTTCTCAAGTTCAAGGGCTGCAGAAGAGGCTGGAAGAGGGAACGTTTTAGCTGTAACCTTTCTTTGCCTTAATTTGCACTTGAAAAAGGTCCCCCAGACCTGCCAGAAACGTTAATAACAAATGCAGTACTGAATGATCATGATCCTGAAGGCAGATTGGGGCACTGCCTCTCCAGCCAGTAGGCAGAGTTTTGGAGACAAACACATTTCAGTACAGATGGGAACTCTTGTACAAATAAAATGACAAAGGAGGTGACAGAGCCAAAGCCATCCACCTAAGAAGAGGCAGAAAGAACCCCCTTCCCACCCTCCCCACGTCCACTTTCCGTACGCCCTTGAGGATGCTTTCACGGGGAGGCTGTATCGATCAGTGTCGCAGTCGTATTTTGCCCTGACGTACCTTGGCACTTGGATTGTAAGTACCGCGGTCAGCCAAGGGAAAATTAAAGTGTTCAGAACCAAAAACAGCAATTGCCAGTCAGACAGCCGTAAACTCAGGCCTAAATCAAATCAGTTAAGTGCCTGTCAGTCAGATAAGACAGAACTTTCTTCACTTTCACAAAGCGCACAACTTAGTTGAATAAAGTAGACTCAGACCCACACAGCTGAATACTAATTCTTGGGTTAGATCATATGGGAAAGACATAGAAGGAAATGCAGGAGGCAGATAGGTCATTACGAGAAAGTTGCATGAAGGAGATGGTTGGATCTTAATCGAGAGGGTTTGGGAAAGAGTGAAAATTTAAGAATGGGAAAAAGTTTAAGCACAGCATCAAGATAGAAGCGAATATAATTTTTTTTTTTTTCAGAGACAGAAATTCATCAAAGCATGGAAAATAGTTGGAGCCTGAGAGTGAAGGGCGCTGGCTCAGGAGTTTAGAGTTATTTGTGGTCCTCTGAACAGGGCAGGGTGAGATCCAAGCTGTTCTTTAGGATGGTTGGTGCTGTGAGCATGGCAGAGGGTGGAAGCCTATCAAATTAGGGGAGGACGCAGCTGGAGCAAATAGACGGTGATCCTGCCTTTATTTAAAAGGTTGCTCATTTGTCTGTGATCGATATTTTTTGCATCAATTCTGATTTCTTAAAATAGTGCATTAACATCTTATTTATCTTGATGACTTAATTTTTGTGTGTGTGTGTGTGTGTGTGTGTGGTATGCGGGCCTCCCTCTGCTGCGGCCTCTCCCATTGCAGAGCACAGGCTCCGGACGCACAGGCCCAGCGGCCATGGCCCACGGGCCCAGCCGCTCCGCGGCACGTGGGATCCTCCCAGACCGGGACGCGAACCCGGTTCCCCTGCATCGGCAGGTGGACGCGCAACCACCGCGCCACCAGGGAAGCCCGATGACTTAATTTTTTGTGCCCCCTTAAATTGCACACCAGAGGAAAATCTCTCACTCATGTCACCCTAGTCCTGTCTTTGAATAAATCCCCCCATCTGAGCTTCTCTGTAAACAAAAGTTGAGAGTAAGGACCAGCTCCCGTCAGAAAAGGACCAATGGATGTGGTTCACTGCGAGGAAATCAGTGTTAGGGGGATCCCCTGAGGCTATAAGATGGTTGGATAATGATTCATCTGGTACTTTTTAAGTTATTGGGCTGGATGCTCTGGGTGATGCAGACAGATCAGGAGACGGTCACGTCCAGGACCGGGTCTCTTCCATGACCTCACGGACAAGGTGATGCAGCTCCAGATCCAGGATCCACATTCATCCGTGTCCGGAGCACAGTTGGCTTATTTCAGAGGCCACGTGACCACGGAAATAGGGCCCATTGGAGTGGGACAGAAAACAATGAAAACTTCTTTCGTGAGGAGAGATGCTTAGCCCCCAAGTCTAGAGAGGAAAGAAAAGCATTTTGGGGTGGTGATGGCAAACCAAGGGGAGAGAAAAATCCAGAAATGAAAGCCTGATGGTAAGGAAACCCTGGGATGGGTTACTGGGGGAAGTGCTCCCTGGAGCGAGCAGAGGGTCGATGTCTCCATGCCTTGTCCCTGCCCCCTCACGCCACCCTCATTACCTGGACACTCTCTGGTGTCATTAAGATATCAACGTTCCTTAGGCATATCAGCATTGGCAGGTTAATGATGTCTGGGGAAGACGCAGTGTTTATTCATGGGTGATCTTGGGCAGTTGTCAGACTCCAGCCTGGAGATAAAGATGCGGGCCCTGAGGAATGCTAACCCTCCGGGCTGGCACTTGACAAACGCGAGCCGGCTATTCCCGAGCTGATTACTTCCATCATTAATAACCCATCCATCGGCCTCGTTTACCCGAGATGGCCACATGCATTCATCTCGTCATAAACAATTATCTGACAAGGGCGCCGAGAAGTGATGTTCCAGAGGGAATTGCCCAGCTTGGTCGGCCACGAGATGCAGAAAGCTGCGCCCCCACCCCCCCACCCCACCGCCCGTTAACACCGTCAGTTCATTAATCAGATTAGGACAACAGCCCGCGGAGGGGCATCGTGTTAGAAAACAGTGTCCAATCAGGGGTTCCTTTGTGTTGCCCAACTCCGAGGCTGCATTTCTTTTTTAGAGGATGAGGCTTTCAGGTCCCCTTGGAAAACCCCGGTCTTCGCTTCTCCAGTCACCCGCCCATTTATAATAATTACTCGTGTTCCGAGGAGCTGGGTGCACGGAGGGGCTGGGGTAGTGGAGGCACCATCTGCTCCTTTTCACTCACCTGAGTCAGAGTCTCCTGACATCTCTTCTCCACGGCCACATGAGCCAAAGGGAGCCAGGAAAGAGGCTGGGGCTGTGCCAGACGTCCAGGGCCTGAGGAGTGATGGATGAAAGCATGGGAGACAGCAGATCTGCTCCCGGGCAGACGGCCCTATTCTCCAAAGGGTGACTCACAGGAAAGGCAGTTTTGCCCGAGTTAACAAAGGTCGTCCCAGACCTTATTATGAAGGACTGACATTTCTTTCTCTCCATTTACAGCTTATACAGATCCCATTACACCTATTTTGGAAAACAGAACCCTCTGTCCAAGTTCACCTCTGCTTTTTCTTCTTCTTCTGATGTAATACAAAAGTTCAGGGTTTGGTTTGTAAAGGAGTCTAGATGATTGGCTTTTCCATAAACACTTTCAAAAATAAATGTTTATATTTTTAAAGCAAGCCCAGAGCAAAAAAAAAAAAAAAAAAAAAAAAAAAATCGTCATGGGTACCAAATCCACAGATGCTGGGGTCCCGTACCCAGCCCTGCTTATCCTCGTTTCCATGTCCATGGATACTTTCAAAAATAAATGTTTTTATTTTTTTAAAAAGACCCCAGCAAAAAAAAAAAAAAAAAAAAAAAAAAAAATCGTCATGGATACCAAATCCACAGATGCTGAAGTCCCGTACCCAGCCCTGCTTATCCTCGTTTCCATGTCCATGGATTCAACCAGCCGAGGATCGTGTAATATTTATTGAAAAAAATCTTCAAGAACCCCACAGTTCAAACCTCTGTTGTTCAAGGCCCAACTGTATATAGACGCAGGCAAGACGCTGGAGATAAAGATTCATCTGATGTTTTTTAAGTGTTTGTGCTGGATGCTCTGGGTGATGCCGACATGCGCATACCTCGGAAATATCGTGGGTTTGGTTCCAGACCGTTACAATAAAGCGAGTATTGCGATAAAGCGAGTCGTGTGGAACTTCTGGCACATAAAAGTTACGTTTACGTTGTGCTGTGGCCTGTTAGTGTGCAATAGCATTATGTCTGAAAAGCAATGTACGTACCTTACTTAAAAAATACTTTATTGCTAAAAATGCTAACCAGCACCTGAGCCTTCAGCAAATGATAATCTTTTTGCCATAGTAACATCAAAGATCACTGATCGCAGAGCACCCTAAAAATGTAATAATAATGACAAAGTTTGAAATATTGTGGGGATTACAAAAATGTAGCACAGAGACATGAAGTGAGCAAATGCTCTTGGAAAAATGGCGCCATTAGGCTTGCTTGAGGAAGAGTTGCCACACATCTTCAATTTGTAAAAAATGCAAGTCTGTGAAGCACAATAAAGCTTCATAGGTATAATAAAATGAGGTATGCCTATATATGTATATATGTGTATATGTGTATATGTGTATATATGTGTGTATATGTGTGTATATGTGTGTATGTATATATAGGCATTTCATTTGATGGCACCAAAAACGTGATGATGGTGATGATGATGATCTTTTCCCATTCATATCATGCTTCACTAATAGTCGTTTTTGATTTTCACAACAATTGTACTTGCTTTAAAAAAAGATTTTGGAAACTGAGATGAAGAGATGTTATGCAGCTTGCCCAGATCATGATTTGGTTAGTGGTCAACGTTGATGAGAGGTCTCCTTAATCCTACTTATACCACTTAAAGTCATCATAGACTCAGTAGTCTGACATTCTACATGATGCTTCAAAATCCTGACAAATGATTATTTTGTGAAGGGGTCTCATTTCCCCTTGTATATAGCTCATTCTTCTTTTGAATAGCTTTAGTCATTAAAACTTCTTTTTTATAATTGAGCCCAAATCTTTAGCTTTATAATTCTAGCAGATTCTGGATTTCCTCCTAGGTACACAGAGAAAAAAATTAGATTCTCTGTGTAGCAGCCCCTCACATAAAGACAGTCCTAATGTCTCCTGGAAACTAATCTTTATGCCGATTCCAGGTCTTGAGGTTATATGGTACTGTATTAGTCTGCTGGGACTACCGTAATAAAATACCACAGGCTAGGTGGCTTAAATAAGAGGAATTTATTTTCTCACAGTTTGGGAGGCTGCAAGGCCAAGATCAAGGTATCAGCAGGGCTGGTTTCTTGTAAGACCTCTTTCCTGGCTGCAGAATGGCCACCTTTTCTCTGTGTCCTCAAGGGGCCTTTCCTCTGCACGTGCGTCCCTGTTGTCCCTGTCTCATCTTATAAGGACACCAGCCCTTTTAGATTAAGGCTCACCCTTATGACTACATTTAACCTTAATTACCTCCTTAAAGGCCCTGTTTCTGAATACAGTCACTTAGGGGTTAAAGCTTCAACACACGGATTTTAAGGAGACACATGGAGCGCCTGACAGGTAGAGTTAGGTCAAGGTTTTCATTTCTTCAGCATACTTTATTACATGTGCAGAAAACAGAGAAAACCGGCACCATTCGCAGATGGAAAAAGACCTGACCTGCATCTCCCTTATTTGACTAGCCCGCGGAATTTGTGTCCACCGAATGAGTGCTGTGTCAGCAGCCAACAGATAGCCATCTGGCCATGACGCTCGAAGACTCAACCTAAATCAGCGTTGGAAATAATCAAGCTTATGATTCCACTGAGAGAGGAGAGTTCTCAGGGAGCATGGGTCTCTTGGAACTAACTGGCTGCTCTATCATAGCACAGGATGTACAATCGGCAGAATCAGCCTCTCCAATCTCAAAGAAACCGGACTCAGGCCTTGATTTCTTATAATATGTTTGGGAAGGTGGAGAGGGTAATTATACAAAGTGGCCCTTCCATTCCCAACATGTATACCAAGAGTGAGTGAGACAGTGATGAATTACCCGGGATGAGGTTAGAATCATTTAATAAAAAGAGGTGGAAATGTGGTCTTTAATTCCTGACCTTTTGAGCTGTGGCTAAAATCCATTAATAGAACATGGATTAAGAAGTCCAGAGTAGGATCACTCAGCGTCCCCCAACAGTGAATCACTTTGGCACTTGGGTCAGAATTAACATCTGAGAATTCTTTCAAACTTTATGGCTGGATCTTTTTTTAATTTTTATTTTTTCCTGGCTTGACTTCTTTTGTAGTCTTAGGCTCTTTAGCCCGGAGATAGGAAATGTTGGGCATCCATTCAACACGCATTCAAACCCCCGGGTAGAGCTATAAAGGAGGCCTGTGGGGATAGGCAGGGTCAGTCTGAATAGTTCATATCATAGATTTCAGTAGAAAAAAGTTCTTTTACAGCATCGGTAGGGAGAATTATATCACAATATTTAAGTAGATTTAGCAAGATTTACAAATCCACATGTGTTTCTTTTAAGCAGTAGTTTTCAAATACTTGGTGACCTTAGAACTCTTGGTTCAAATGAAATTTTACACTGAAGTAAAATAGAACAATGCTGGTAAGAGAAAGTTGTTCTGCTTGAAGAAAGGATGTGAAGTCTCAGAGACCCCCGCCTTTCCATTTCCCTCTTTTGGGTCACCCCCAACGGAAACGAACGCCAAGATCTTCCAAGAAGATAGATTGAATGCATTTTCTCTAGGAGGTTCTTATTCTACATTGAATTTCTCCTGAACCACAGAGCATGTGTGAGTGGAAGCTGATCATTAAGTAGTAAATCACACCTCTCCTTAAGTTTTGAACACTATTTTGAAAATGATATGTGGTCTTCCAACATAAATGTAGACATTAAAAGAATCAGATTTTCCCCGCAGCAGGAGCTTTTAAAACTCTTTGACTCTTTAAAGCAAACTGCTGAAACAAGGTATATTTTATCAATTGACCATGCATTTTTTAATCCATCAAGTCTACAGTGTTGAAAATGGCAGGGACCCTAGAAATTGAAATCAAATGAGATACTGACATTAAAGTGCTTTTGTAACCTGTAAAACACTTTGCAAGAATAAGTGTTGATGATGAGGTTTACTCCTTTTCTTTAACATTCCTTTGATGACCAGCCACTGAACCCCTTCACTGGAGCTCAGAGAGTGGAAAAGTATCTTGCCCAATGTTGAGAAGCTAGTCAGTGACACAGATAACACTAGAACAGTGTGGATTGTTGCTTGAGGACAATTTGATCTGTCAGAAAAGCTCGGTAATCAGAGTCAATTAGAAATTTAAAAGAAACCATTTACTTTCTTTGTACAAAAATGCATTTCATCTATACCGGAGATGTATTGCAAGGAGCTGATTTCTGCTGGAACTCTAAAGATCAGTCTGTCAGTCTCACCAGCAAGGCTCAGATGTTTTCGTGGAGGGAATTTGGGTTTATTTACCTGAGCCCAAACTCGGGAGCGGGCGCGGGGTGGGGGGTACCCTTTCTTTATAGCTCTTCTGTGGTAAGTTTGGAACATGTAGAGTGGAATCTCATCTTATATGATTTGTGCTGAGCTTTTGATATCAGTGAGCTACAAAATCAGAATGGTCTCTCAGAATCCTTTAGACCCATAGAAGCCCAAAGGCAAACCATATATTATTTTTCTTCCTGGAAATTTGGCTGAGATATTCTTTTTCCTGTGTTGTTGGACGCCAAGGTCTCTTTTGAACTAAGCAGGGCAGCATAAATATATTATACGTTTCGTTTTCTTTCTTTTTTAAATTTTGTTGGAGTGTAGTTGATTTACAATGTTGTGTTAGCGTCAGCTGTACAGCAAAGTGATTCAGTTATACATATACATGTATCCATTCTTTTTTTTTTTATTTTAAACCTCATCAGTCTGTTTATTCATAGCACTCTTACAAAGTTGTCATTTTATTTGTATTTTTTTGAATTTTATTTTATTTAGTGTTTTATACAGCAGGTTCTTATTAGTTATCCATTTTATACATATTATTGTGTATATGTCAATCCCAGTCTCCCAATTTTCCATTCTTTTTTGGAATGTTTCATTCTCTTTGGGAGTGATTAGCTGAGTACGTTGAGGAATCGCATGGGATCTGATTCCACTCCACAAGTTTCCTACTTTATCTACAAATTGACTCCTAGTGACAGGACTGTGGGTCACTCAAATAAACCTGAAATGAGGATATAATAGCAAATACGCGGTGTTGTTTAAGGGAAGAGGTGTTCTTTGGCAATGCGTCTAACCTGTGAAGTGAAATCATAGAGAATGACCACAGATTCCCCCAACTGACCTTTAGTCCCCTCCCCTAAGCCAGGACCTCAGATTAGAAGAACACTTGGGGGTTGGTCTGGGGTTGTTTCCACCCGTGGCCTCCCATCCATATTTGTTCATCCATTTCTCCCATCACGAGGTGGAATCTAATGCTTTCTTCTCCCCTTGCATCTGAGCTGGCCATGTGACTTGCAGGGGCCAGTAGAGGGAGGCAGAAGTGATGCCATGCCAGTTCCAGGCTTAGCCATGTAAGGAGCTGACAGCTTCTGCTTTTGCTCTCTTGGCGCCCTGAGCCACCGTGCAAGGAGTCCAACCCTGCTGGAGAAAAAGGCTAGCCAGCCCCCAGCTCTTCGGTCCGTGCAGCCGAGGACCGAGACGTGTGACGGAAGCTATGTTGGTCATTCTAGCCCCAGCTGAGCTCCAAGATGAATAAAGCGAAATGACATCATGTGGAGAAGAAGAACCACTTAGCCACGCTCTTCCTAAAATACAAAACACTTTGTAGCGCTCTAAGCATTGAGTGCTTTGTTAAACGGCAGTAGCTAACTGAGACAACTGGCCAGGAGATTTCTGATGGATTTTGTTTGATAGACTTTTCCCTGATACTCTTCCTTCCCCCCGATAGACTTCTGCTTTTAGGTGAAGAAAAGCAAAACAAAAACAAAACATCAGGGACTTCTCAGCGTTAGACCCTGCCGAACCTCCCTTCCACCCAAATGGGGCTGAATGATGGGGCTGGAGGACCCGGCCCCAGTGTCCTGATGTGACTCTCAGCTTTGTAGGAGTGGTCACCAGTGCGGGTCACGGTTTTATGAATTTCACATTCCATGCTATTCTACTGGTGCTTGGTGTTCCATTCTCATGGCAGAGGAAGACAGTGACAGGTGACACACACTTTCTTAAGAATACAAACCCTCAGGGAGAAGGGGGTAGTGATAAGGACCAGAAATGGGAAGTGAGACGCTTATAAGGTGAGGTGGTGGGGGGATGAATTTCAAGGAAAAGAAAGTGCTACTATCAAAATATCAAGAGACAACTTCGGTGGACACGGAAAATGGTGAGTCCACCTCTCCTGGGCTACTCAGTGGCCAGTCCAGATGGTTGGAGGTGAATCACTGAGCCATTTCAGGGTACAGTAAAAAAAATTTGATAGACAACAAAAAGGTGGACTCACCATCTGTAAACACAAAGGGTGACTTAGCTCTGCAGAACCAGAGTGAGCTTCATTGCATGAAACTGTTGCTGGATGTCTGACGATTAAGTGGTCAGTCATGTCACTTCTGTTGGATAGAAAAACACTGTAAAATTTATGTGTCACTTAAAATACACAAATGTAGCACTTACAGGCTAAACAGATATTTCTTGATAGAAAACACTCTTTAAAACTTTGGCGGGGCAAAGCAATCTGCTAAAGAATGTTTATTGCATTTGTTGAAAACTCAGTTAAATTTGGCCATGTCACCTAAGTAAACACTGAAGTCCAGATTCTCATGTTACTGAAATATTGATGGCATAAAGTGGAGGCTGAAGAAATAAAGGATTCTCATTAGTTTCAGTACCTCGGGATAACCTTCTACCTGTGAACCACAGGAGAATGCTTTCCCGCTGTCTCCTCTCCCCTCCCCCCATCCCTGTCTGGTAACAAGAGGCATCTCTACCCTCAGTTGACAAGTGTCTGGTGGAAGTTTTATAAGATTTTTCAGCGAGGCATAAGTCGTCTTTAATACTTGAAAGGGAATTGAAGGGAAGGATTCAATTACTCATGTGAAAAATGAACCTTCTACCCAAGGTTTGGCCGCTGCTGGTGCGCTTGTTTTAAAGCTGAATTATAGGTGCAGCACGTTTGCCAGAGACACGGGCATTAATTTTTCTCAAGCCGTTCAAGATGCGGAGGACAGAAGCGGCGGGGGGCGGGGGGGGCGGGGAGCAGAGAGAAAATAAGATAGTAAGAGTTTCACGTTGGTTTATTCACCTTTGTGAAAAGTAATGGGGACAGGCGGGGGGCCACTCCAGGAGCTGTGGAGGGAAGGATTGCAGGGCAGCCGGCCAAACAGAAAGTCATATTGTTGTTCTTAGATGATATAAGGTTGCTTTATTTCTCTAGCTGCTTTATAAAAATACGTACGCATAAAATATGCCACTGATGCAGCCATATGAGCGAAGGCCGTGCTGTTTATCCAGGAAACAATTGTATCCTTAACCTGCCTGTCTGTTAGCTCATTCTTTTAATAAAGTTAAACTGGGTCTGTGCAGAGCAGAGTGGAGGCTGTGATTCCAGTGCATTCGAGTCGGGCAGTGCAGAGAGATTGGTTCACAGCCCGCCCTGGGCGGATGGGTGGATGGACAGATGAATGAACGGGTGGATGGATGGGTTCTTGGGGCACGAAGTTGATGCCACATGTCTGTGTAGGTGAGCTGTCCCGTGGACCTCAGGTGGGGTGACTGTGTCCACATGGGAGAAGCACTGGACCAGGGATCCGGGGAGTTCTCCCTCAGTCAGTAATTAGCTCCATGCAGGACCAGGTGCGTACCTTATGGGGCACAACGCAGAGTGAAAATGCAGGGGTCCTTGTTAAAAGATTATTGCGAATTTTTAGGTGCAACAGCAGAGCACTGAACAGAGAGTGGAGCCCTTCTGAGCATGCGCCCTGTGGGAAGGTGGGTCTGTGCCCACAGAGCCCATCCCGACTCCGTGACGGGTCTGAGACGAGAAGCTTTTTCTCATCTTGAGGTTTCGGTTTTCATGCCTTAAATGGACTGGACGTGATTGTCAGCTTTCACCTTAGCCGGGGGGTAGCTAAGTCCGAAGGACCTCTCCCTATTCTGTTCTGCAAACCATGCATCTGTGCAGAGAGGTCTGTGGACCCTCGTGGGTACCCAGAAGGTGGGGAGCAGAAAGCTTGTGGCTATTGTCTTGTAGAGCAAAGGAGAACTTAAGTTAAAAAAGAATGTATTTTCTCATATCTACAAAATGAAACCAAGTCCGTTCAGTTGCATTAAAAATTAGCCTTTGCCTTTTTATTAAAAAACAACTTAAACCTCTTTTTTTGTCCCCAAGCAGAAGTTTTAAAAAACTAGCATAAGCTGCTTTATCTTGAAATAGACTTTGCAACCGACTTTGGCAGGTTTATCTATTTGAAAAGAGACCTTGAAACCCAAGTGGCCTTCTTCATAGCTTGTGCTCTCAAGTTGAACTTCTGGGTTATTGGCAAATGAGAATATGGGATGAAGTATAACTTTTCTTGCTTGAACCGTGAAAGGGTCACTGAACCTGAGCGTCCAGGTTTGGTGTGTGAGTTCTGAGAAACAGCACTCTGCTCGCAGCAGCCGCACAATGAGGGACTCTGTGGTTCTCTGGGTTCTTCAGAGAAGGTTCTGGAGTCGTCAGAAAAACATGCTGATATTTCCGTTTCTGGTCTTGATGAGAGAATCTAAAATAATTCTGTAGGTCTGTTCTTTTCTCTCTTTTCATGCCCCAGAGAATAGATAGTGCGTCAGTACATTCATTTATTAGCATAGGGAAAGCCATTTGACATCAACGTGCCATTTCGTATGAATGAGTGTGTTTCTGACCTAAAGATGTTTTGCTGTTTTTTTTGGTTTTTTTTTTTTTTTTTTTTTTTTTTTGCAAGAGCAGAAAACCTAATTTGGAAGAAGCCCTGCAATGCACTTGGCCTGCTTTTTACAGGTTTTTCATTCCACTTTCTATTCATCCACTTAATAAATACAGTTGACCTTTGTTATTCACAGATTTGTGTGTGTGAATTTGCCTACTTGCTAAAATTTATTTGCAATCCCCCAATTTTCACTTGCAGCGCTTTCAGGGTCATTTTTGGACACGGGCAGAGCACAGAAAACTTAAGTCACCCTGTGTGTGTGTTCCCACCTGAGATCACGAAAAGCAACGCCTTGCCCTCCTGTTTCAGCTCAGACTGTGAACAGATGTCCTGGGGATCTGTTTAGCCCCATGCTTTTCGCATTTTCGTGCTTTTTGTTGGTGATTTCACTTTTTAAAGTGGCCCCGAAGTGTAGAACTGAAGTGCTGTCTAGTGTTCCTAAGGCTGCGAGGTGCTCTATGGAGAAAATCCACGTGTTAGATGAGCTTTGTTCAGGTCTGAGTTAGAGCATGGTTGGCTGCAAGTTCAACATTACTGAATCAACAGGATATATTAAATGAGGTGTCTTTAAACAGAAACACACATAAGACAAGGTGATGTACTGATTGATTGAGGAAAATGTTGTGACCAGAGGCTCGTGGAAGCCTAACCCTGCATTTCCCCTAGGAGCATGATTCAGTATTCTCTCATTCAGTGTTTGCGGGACGTTGTAAAGTGCCTGGAATAACGAGAATAGACTGACTGTGTGGTTAAGAGCCCACCTGTTCAGGGGAAGGACGCGAAGTGCAATAGAACACATCCCATCCTCAAGGAGTATTTAATGACAGTACTGATCATTCGTGACTCCTCCTCATTTCAAGTACCTTAAATACATCATCTTCAGATTCTCTCAGCGACACTGCAGATAGGGCATTAAACCATTTATAGGAACAAAGACTCAGGTTGGCACAGCTACGAAGTGGCACTCACAGATGTCACTGAAAATAACCTGTTACGTTTCCTCCATTTTCATCATGAGTCAAAGCAAATACGCCACCATATTGCTTACTAGTTGCAAGTATTTCTCAGGAATATTCAAAGCCATCACGATTATAAAGCCACTGAACCTGCCTCCGGCATATGCTGCTTTTCGATGTTCTTATCCTCTGCTGCCCAGATGTCCCAAATCCCACACTTTTGTCCGAGGACCATGGAGAGTGGTGGTCTTTCCCCATCTTGAGTATCCCGTCAACAGAGAGCCAAGAATTCCTTAATTCTCTCATAAAGTCTGGATCTCCAGATTCCTTTTCTCCCTTGATCTCTACTTTGTTCCACTTCTGTTCTGACCCCTCAGGCTTTGGATTCTCCTAGAAATCTCACTTTCCCACCATCTTGCCTCTGTCTCCTCGGTGCCAGGACTTCTGCTTGCTACTGAAGTGTAGCCTTCTTGTCCTGATTTTGGGAACTATGGCTTCTTCTTCTGGAACTTGCTTCTGACCCCTGACAGCCTCAGGACCATGCGTTTGCCAATTTGAAGTCTGAACTTCTGAGTGAGCGCTCCCTTGGTCTTTGTCTTGTTCCTCTGAGAACTACAGGAGTCCATCTTGGTCCCCCCGTTACAGGACAACCACGTCTTTTGCAGATATGATTGTAAGTGAACACATGGGCAGGGAACACTTGAGCTTGCACGGAGATCTCTCGCATGCAGGAGCCCACCTCCGGCTGCCCCTACTCTGTCCTGGAGAGCAATGGCCAGAGAAGTCTGCTCACTGGTGAGCTGGGGCTTCTCTGCCACAGAGTGGGCTGTGTCAACTCATCTGGCTGATTGTGTTTGCAGAGAGGCTTGATTTTCAACTCTAATTACAGCCGCTCATTCAGGCCTGGCCTTCTGATCATTCATCTTTTAAGTGTTCAGCTTCTGAATCCCATTTGGTTCCCCGCCCTGCTTTCCTCCCAACTCCCCTTGATGTGGTCAGAATAGTTAACTCAGACAATTAGTAAATGCTGAATCATTGAGTCAGTGAATGGAGCGAGTGTCTGTGTGAGGTATACAACTTCCTGAGTGGGTCTAATGGAAGCCTAAAGAGATTTTTCACAGATTCATGGGTTTTCAAAGGAGAAATTTGCATATTAATAAGAAGCTGTTCAGACTGATTCGCTTAATGTGTTTGAAGTAAGTATAATTAAATGTCAAGGGAGATATATCATGAAGTAATGGAGCTGAAGCCAATTTATCAAAAATAAGGCCTAGGGAGAGACATTTCAAATAATAAACAGTTCTCCAACCTTCCTTTTTAAGGTGATTTGCTTAGTCTGGGCCAAGATTTACATGTTTTTTGAGACTCGAAGAGAGTCGGGTGTGGGGAAGAAGAATGGGCATTTTTTCTCTTGAAGTTTATAACATTCAAGGCGGTCTCTCCTGCCTGAAACATGTAAAGGGAACAAAACCTATTTATTATTTCGCTCTGATATTGGGATGTGGGTAGGACCGACACCCCCATGCCGCCCTCACAAGAGCTGCCACTTGCAAACTCCTGTTCTGATGAGAGGGGATGTCACGTGCCGGGGTAGGTGATCACCCAGGAATTGCACTGATGACAAAAACTGGTTGAAAATTGAAAATGCAACCACGGGTTCTAGATTTTGAAGGCGAGCTATTTACTAATGAGCGTGTCTAAGGAGTTGGCCATTCTTTGAACAAACTCAATCCATGCTTTGCTTTGAATGCACTTGGGAGAGAAGCCATGATAAAATTACACAGCCGTCTTCTTGTGCTTTCTTCCCTAAGTGTTTGATTGAATGAGTCAAGACATCCAGGCTTGGGCAGTAGATGGATTCTCTCGGATTCTGGATGACACTAAGGTGACCTCGGGAATAGCTGCTTGACTGGCTCAAATGGAAACGGGTCTTGATTCTGTTTATCAGACTAGGTAGCCAGTGGGTTCGTTCCTGGGCAGGCTGGAGTTGAGCACACGCTCACTGGCCCTCCTCGAAGAGGTCTGGGCAGGGGGAGAGAAGGCCTTGACTCAGTGCTGTAAAACCACTGGGTGGAAGAGAGGAAATGCCCACCTCATCCTTGCATGTGACACTAACAAAATGAAAAGTCACATTTACAAAACTTTAAATATGTATCCGCGTGCAATGACTGCACATTGTACCGAGTGTAGCCACTGGGAAGTTCACGCAGAGGAGGCCATGATTCAGGGATATGAGCTTTTTGAGCACCATTTAAGTTTTGGTTGGTAGCAGTTTCCTCCAAGTTGCACAAAGCAAGCTCACCTTGAGGATCATTGAGAATAATCTGTTTTGTCCTATATCTGAACAGGTGTGTTACTTAGGGTTTTTTAAAGTTGCTTAATGTGACCCACTGCCTTTCTAACAGCACTGCCGATCTTGGGTTCAAGTCCCAGCACTCCTTCTTACCCCCAGGTAACTTGGGACAGGTTGTTTAATCTCTGCACACTTCAGTTTTGCCATCCGGAAAGGTGGAGACCATAGAGATAGTGTATGTGAACTATCTTGTTAATATTGTTGTGATTTTTGTCATTTGACCCATGACCTCATGAAGCCATCCTTTCTGGACCCATCATTTGTAAACATCCTTTGCACTTAAAGTGACTGGAGACATGGGACCTGGCAATTTCCTCTTATTTTCAAAGCCGAAAATAAGAACTGGGATTTTTTTTTTTTTTTTTTTTTTTTTTTTTTTTGTGGGATGCGGGCCTCCCTCTGCCGTGGCCTCTCCCGTTGCGGAGCACAGGCTCCGGACGCGCAGGCCCAGCGGCCATGGCTCACGGCCCCAGCCGCACCGCGGCACGTGGGATCCTCCCAGACCGGGGCGCGAACCCGGTTCCCCTGCATCGGCAGGCGGACGCGCAACCACTGCGCGACCAGGGAAGCCCCAGAACTGGGATTTTTTTAGGTGGGATTGTGGCTATCTAACCAGGAGAATCCGTTGGGAACTTCATGTTGCATTTATTCAGAGCAATAAAGAGGAGGGCATTTCTTTCCCTGCGATCAAGCCCCTGGTCATGTCCCTTTTCCTAATGACAGATTTACCTTCCAGTGTGTGCGTGTTGATAGACAGATAGATTACAGTTCTGGTTTCAAATGTTTGTACAAACCTCCTGCCACCTCTTAGTCTATAAAAGAACCTGTGCTGACTGAATGAGGGAGGGCGGGTGTCCAGAACCCACCTGCTTGACCCACCCTCTCACCTAGTAGGGTGTCCCTAACACATTTCCCAGAAGCCTGGAGGTTTGTGCTCAGCCTAGTTTGAATGAACAGTTCATTGGCTTGCATTTTCTCTAGCTGTGTGGGACAGATTTGCATCATTTTTTAATAATGTGCAATTTTGATCACATCACCGAAACTTCAGGTGAACACAGGAATATTGCCCTGGGGTCACAAACACTAAGACAGCTCTATACAAACGTTCCTTAATTTTGCAGAATAGGAAGTTCGTTCAGTAGATGATTGTTCGGCAGCTCAGCAAACCATAGGCCTGGAACTTCTCATTTATACCTTCAGTGTGCGCTTCCAGCTTAGAGCTTTTCTTTCGAGCACAGAAACAGTAAATTTAATTTCCCCCATTCCACCTTTCACTGGACCTTCCACACCATGACCAGTTGGAAGGACCATCCACATACCTGGTTGGGAATGAAACCCCTTTAACTTTACCCTTGAGTCCTGAGGCGCCAAGTTCAAGAATAAAAGATGGAATTTTGTGAAAGCAATGATTTTGTTTACTACTATCACATTTCGATAGGAAATGCATTTGAAATCCTCAAAGGCAGCCTGCAAAATGTATTCCCTATAATGTTACTTCTGTAGTGTCTGTGAGTGCTATGAGGGCAGGAAGATTTTGTGGTCAAACATGAATGGGAAATGGATTCAGCAAATTAAATGGTCTTTTAAGAGTTTTCTCATGGTGGACTTTTAAGAGTTGTGTTTCTAAGGTTCAATATGACAAGTAAATGGGATTTGTCCTGCACAGTGTTTCCCTCATGACAATGAAAACCCAAAGAAAGGACTATGTGTTCCTTGGAACAAGGTTTGGGAAATGCTGTTTTGTTTTTATTACAGCAAATTGTGATTTATAAAATGAAAACTTTGTTAGGATGGAGGAACTTCAGTGTCAGAATTTGATAACGGTCGTAAAGAAGTTATTTTGGAACCCAGTGGGCAGGTCCTTCTTTTCTCCTGAATAAGTAAAATTTCTTTCCTGAAAGAAATTTCTTTCCTGCCAGTTTCTTTCCTGAAAACATGGGCCTAGAGACTGAATTTTCCATGATAGATTGGTGTTATGATATGATTGATTTTGCCATAACGTGAGACAAGCAGTTCGTTTTCTCCCTGACAAATAGCTGGTGGTCTTCGTTCAAGGAAACCACCTACATAGAAGTAAAATATCTTTTTTTTTAGGGCTGTCAAAAGTACTATGCTATGGAATTTCCCATATTTTATTGCTTTGGGTAGCTCATTCTTCTCTCAGGGTTCCCGTTTCCCTGTATCAGAGTCTACAAACCAATAGGACTATATATACAGGGCTTTTGTGGCAGCTGTGTATCTTGGATCCCGCGTTTCCCAGCTTTACCTTTCCGGCCCACCCTCCTCCCGCCACCGCGGCACACACGGAATGCTCCATCTCCAGGCACTGCCCGCGGTCCCGCGTCCTGTAGATTTAGGTCGTTGTGCCTTTGTGCACGCGTCCATCCCTCTGCCTGGAAGGCCGATTTTCTTCTTTTTCTACCCACTCATTCTTCAAAGGCGACCTTGAATGCCACTTCCTTCGTGACTGTGCTTTCCCCCATGGTTGGATTCACGGCATCCTTTCCTGAGTTTTATGCCATTTTGTTTACAGCTCATTCCCCATCACCCTTTGGGTTCTCCTTCTCCGGGAAGCAGATCCTGAGAAGGAGTTAGGTGTATAAAAGATGTCTTGGAGAGAGACCACCTGCGGAGGAAAAGGGAAGGAGTCTGGGTTGGGCAGACCCAGTGTAGACCTGACGGTCTCCGCCAGCCGCAGCGGGAGACCCGGAGCAAAGATCAGTCATCAGAGACGTCCCAGCTTGGGCAGACGGGGCTGAGCCCCCGGGCTCCCTCCTTGTCCAGTCTTTGACGGAGAGACCCCGGGAGCAAAGCCTGTGCTTCACAGCAAGATGGACCCTAAGGGCTCAAACAACTGGGGCCTGTCAGCTGGTCACACAGCCAGGCTGCAAGTCCTTTCCTGAAAGGGGATCAGAGTAGTTCACCTCTGTGTCTTCCATCTTTTTTGCTGCTAATCAGAGTTTTTACTCTTTGACCTACACACCCAGGATATTAAGAGCCGGGAAGGGCCTTTAACGATCATATGCACTGCAGCCTCTACATTTTACAGATGAGGAAGTGGAGACACTGTCTTATGACTTCCTTCATTCTAGGATCCATTCTGAATTGAATCTCAAATCAGAATCTACCAGATCAATCCAGCCATTCCCATTCCTCTTCCTTCATTCCAGTGACATGCAAGTATCCATTTATCCGGCCGCCCCGGGAGGCACCGCCTTTTCCTGGGGGCCAAGGAAATGAACGCTGATGGATGCCAGGGAAGAAAATGAGGAAATTCTTTGTGATATCGGCACTAGGCCCAGTGGTTCAATTACACATTAAAAAAAAAAAAAAAAAAAAAAAAAAAAAACAACAACTGTATTGACACTTCAAATATTAGGCTTTTGTGACTTGAAGTCCCCAAACAATTAGAGGTTATAAGGGGAGCTGAACCCACAAAGACACATCAGCCGCAGCAAGAGCTGGGAGTCTGTGGGCCAATTTTTGTTTGTAAAAGGAGGAAGATCAGTGACAGAATGGGAGTCGATTGTAGCAGAGTGCCTTCCTCTTTATCAGTTGCTCTTCCTAGAAGCTGCTGGGCTCCGAGGCCTTAGATGCACTTGTGCTTGGGGGCTGGGGTCTGTGCACTGGCGGTGGGCACGGCCCCACCTTCCCCTCCCAAGGGGTCTGCCCCACTCTTGGGTGACAATCGCGCCTTAATTACCAAGCCCAAAGCAGGTGATGTCTGTCTCCTTGGTCCTGAGGGCTCTTGATGACTGAACTCCCTCAAAGGAAACACTTTCCACACCAATAATTAAACAGAGCAATTAGGGGAGTTTAAAAAGTATAATTAGGCGGAATCCACTCTGTGTCTCTGGAGCATCCTATCTCTTTTTCGTGCCCCATTCCCTCCCTCCCTTTCCCCTAAAGTGTCACTTTGTGGACATAGAAAGCCTTTGTTGCGGATCTTTTTTAAAGCCCAGGCAGAAAAGGGAAAAAAAACCAAGCAGTTGGAAAGGATGGATGTGAGCAGTGGTAGGTGAGCACAGACCCAGACTGCCGGTCTCAGCTCTCTCTTTACAGCTCCTGGGGCTTGGGGAGTGGCAACGCGCAGGTTGTTTGGGGTGGGCACGTGCGGAGGGGCAGGAAGTCCCTGGGGATGGGGCCCTGGTCCCCAGAACAGTGAAGCATCCAGCCAGAAGCACAGTGTGGTGGAGGGGTTCCCAAAGGGGCCCCCGTAGGAAACCACCTCTGTCCGTGACCTTTACTTCACTCCCTTCTTGTCCATCACGTGTCCTCTGGTGAAGGAAATGAAAACCAATCCAAACAAAAAATAGACAGTCTTTTCAGAAGTCTGTGGGACATGCATAAGAAGGATAACAAATTTCCTGAAAATTTAATGTTAAATTCACATTTTGAACCACAAGTGAAAAGTAATATTAAAAGGAAAAATAAAATTAATAAAACCACTACAAGATTAAAAACCATTTTCTTTAAAATCCTTGAATAAAGAGGAAATGAAATCTGCAGTAAAAGATCATTTAGATAAGGGCCAAATGGTACACTAAATACCTGTCGTACTTGTACTACATTCAGTGATGTAGGAAGACTGAATCCAAGTCCTTATATATTTTAGTATCAGATCAGAAAAGAATGAGATCAAAGCCAACACTCAAATTCAAAAACTGGAAAAGGAGCAAAATGTAACTATAAACCAATGAGAATTGATGGCCAAAAATATCAAAGAAACTGGAAAACCTATCCTATGTAACTATCATAGTGAATTTAAAATACAGACCTTCCTGAACTTAGATGAGGTTACATCCCGATAAACCCATCATAAGTTGAAAATATCATAAGTTGAAAATGCATTGAATACATCTAACCCACGGAACATCATGGCTTAGCCTAGCCTACCTTAAATGTGTTCAGGACACTTACATTAGCCTGCAGTTGGGCAAAACCATCTAACACAAAGCCTATTTGATAACAAAGTGTTGAACATCTCATATAATGGATTGAGGTGAAAAGCAGAATGGTTGTCTGGGCCCATGATGGCTGTTAAGTGTATGGGTTGTTCACCCTTGTGATCTCGGGGCTGGCTGGGAACTATGGCTGCCCTGCCCAACATCACGAGAGGGCATCATATCTCCTGTCACTCCACTCCCCTGGGGAAAGATCCAAATTCAAAATTCCCAGTACGGGGACTTCCCCGGCAGTCCAGTGGTTAGGACTCTGCACTTCCACTGCAGGGGAGCACAAGTTTGATCCCTGGTCGGGGAACTAAGATCCTGCATGCCACATGGCGTGGCCAAAAAAAAAAAAAAAAATTCCAAGTACAGTTTCCACTGAATGTATATTGCTTTTGCAGGATCTAAAGTTGAAAAATCATAGGCTGAAGCATCATAAATCACAGACCATCTATATCCCTGAAATATATAATCTACTGAAAGACACAAGTCACCAAAACTGTCTGCAGGAAACACAAAGGACATCAGTTATTGAAAGGCAATCCAAAGTAAATTAAAAACAACCAAAGAAAATCTTTCTGAGAGAAAACTGTTAGAGATTTCTCCATGGAAAAGTACGCTCCTCTGTTTTCATTATCCCAGGCACGGAAAAAACCAGCCTCACCATGGGGGGTTGTGGAGGGCGTACTTTCCTTGGGCAACAAAGGTACCGCACGTTGTCAAATCCCCCGGCCCTCGCCGTCCTTATCCACATCTTTGCAGCATTTGATTTTTGACATTGTTGGTCAGGACCGCTTTTTAAAAGGTTTTCCTCCGTCCCCTGTTTCGTTTTTCATCGACACCACCCTCTTCCTCCCCTGCTTTGTCCCATCAATTGCTATATTCTTTGTTTCAATCACCAGATCCTGTTTCCTCCTCAAGAAACTAACCAGATTCTTTTTGTCTTTTTCTTCTTTACCCACTTTCTGCACAACTACACGGCCAGATCTTGACATCACTTTTTTTTTAGAAAGGAACTAATATCAGAGGAAAATGGACAAAACTTCTCTTGATCTTCTGCTTGATTCTAGAGTCTCAGATGATTCTACAGTCTTCGATGCTGAACCCTTGAGATCCAGTACCTCCTCTCTCCTTTATGAACCTGTTGGCTTGTATAATGTCTCACTTTTGACCTTACCTCTTGCCTCTGGTTCCTATCTTGACCCACTTCTGATTCATTTCCAAACACTCAGCATTTCTACCTCATTCCAGATGTCTATTTCAGCTTGAGAACGTGCTCTACCACCGCCTACAAAACTTCACTTGTGTGTTCTATGGTGATGTGGCCAAAACTAAGAGCAATATGTTCTTCTGTGCTCACTTTTTTTTTTTGGTGATCTCTGAAGCTTGACTCATAACAGCTTTGGTTTGTGAAAGATTATTTTACCATTGTATACTTGTTTCAGTTTTTATGTGTTTATGTCAGACATCCCTAAAGAGCAGATATCATTCCTTGTATGACTTGATATTCACCAACTAACTCTGTGTGATCTGCCTGCAAAGTTAGACTTCAAGAAACATCGTTTAATACATGGTCTCCTAAAATAGATGATAAACCCTGAAATGGCAGCGTTTGGATTCACACGTTTTCTTTCAGCCCATAGTCAAGACTCACTAATCTGCTGGATGACCCACAATGTTTTGTTTTGATAATTTTGTAAATCTAGAGTAGAGATAAATCACCACAATTGTCTTAATAAGGTAGAAGACAGAGTGCCCATTTGTTGTTGAAATAAAGCCATGTGAAATTAAAAAGAACCCAGTAAAAAGCATGCAATAAATTTTTGAAGAAAAATTAGAGATTTGTAAGTGGGAGACTAATACCCATCTCCTAGCAGAAGCACAGATAAGTAATTGTTTTTGTGAGGGTCAGGATACTCTATCAGTATTTTTCACTTTTTTTTTTTTTTTACCATGACCCACGTTATTTACGTGCGTATACATACAAACAAAATGTGAAATACACGTTCAGGAAAGAATACTTTTGGACTTTCCTGGAGGTGCAGTGATTAAGACTCTGCGCTTCCAATGCAGGGGGCGCAGGTTCGATCCCTGGTCAGGGAACTAAGATCCCACATGCCGCACGGCGCAGCCAAAAACTAATAAATAAGTAAATAATTTAAAAAATAAAAATAAAACAAGTGCTTTTCAAAAAAAAAAAAACACTTTCTCTTATCTTATGTGATGCTGTCTGATAATTTCTGTCCTGTCCTGTTTTATTGAGGTCTATTCTTTTTAATGCAGGTGGCAATCTTCTAAAGCAGTGGTTCTCAGCAGGGGGTGATTTTGCTCCCCCAGGGGATATTTGGCAATGGCTGGAGACATTTTTGTTTGTTGTCATGCCGCAGGGGCTGTGGGGAGGGTGCTACTGGCATCTAGTGGGTAGAGGTCAGGGATGCTTCTCACACCCTACGAAACACGGATAGCCCACCACAAAGAATTACCCATCCTGAAATGTCAGTAGTGTTGAGGCTGAGAAATGCTGATCTGAAGCTTTGTGCCCACAGATCTAAAAACACTTCTCTGCTAGGGTTACCAAGAAGGGGGAACGCTGCCCCTAATAACATGCCAAAGGTTCTTCCAAGGGGGATAATAAGTACAATTTTTGTCTTTAAGGGGACCCCACAGAGTAGACCCATTTTTCCTTACGTTAGTGCGTGGCGTACTCTTTCTTCAAGTGTAGGTCAACCAGTGAGACTTAGCTCTTCAAGGCCACACAGGGCACTTTAAGGTTAAAACACTAATGAATGATTCTCTAAGTGTCCGTGGAAGCTGATTCAGCACTCAGGGTGATTAGCAGGGTCGGGTTAGAACTAATGAGCTTCGGGTGCCCGTAGTTGGTATTTGAGCTTAGCGGGGCATTAAGACCCAACAGCCCTCAACTTCTTTCTGACCTGCTTGGGCCTCTATTACTTCAAAACCCAAGAGGGAGAAAATTGCTGAAATGGCAGTTTCTTCCCCATCAGGCTAATTACTTCTTTTCCCAAGATCAAGACTATATTTGGAAGGGCTAAGACATCTGAAAGCAGAGGACATCCTGCCCACTGGGGCAAGGAAGCAAAGGCCCTTTTTGTGCCCCTCAAAAGAAATGGGCGCTTAGCAAAGAATCTGAAAGCAGAACACAAAGTGGAGAGACTTGGAATGTAGTCTGTAGACCAACCCGGCCAAGAAGCAGGTTGTGACTGAAACTCGGAAGCCTGGATTTGGGAAGGGTGCCTCTGCAGACAGCTCCTCCCGAGTAGGAAGAAAAGATGCCGGTGGGACCAGAAAAGTTCAGCAGAATGCATGTGAAGGATGGAGAATTTGGAAGGAAGCTGATGAAGTTGCTTTGGGTGGAAGGTTTAGGGCGGTCTCACCAATCCCTCATCAAACTCAGCATATAGGGATGTGGTTCTAGTTTTTCTATGAATAAGCGATGCCTTTTATTTATCTAAATGGAAGTATGTTGCCTGTTCTTCAGCATTCTTAGCTATAATCACTATGGATTGGTTCCACAGACATGCACTGGTTAGGAAATATTCTAGAGGTTGCTCTGGCCTGCAGTCTTAGATTTTTGTTCCTATTTGGTTAGTAGAATGTTGGGCAAATTATTTTGCATCTCCGAGCCAGGCTTTTATAATATGTAATATTTTGTGTGGTTGGACTGGTGGTGTCATCTACAAAGCTTTGTTTCCCCTTGAACTTACTATGGATTTAAGAGAATTGGATAATAATAGAACTGGCCTATTACAGCAGATTCTACATATCTCCACCCAAGCAGAATTAGAAAATAAAAGCATACCGGGGAAAGGGGAGTTAGTAACGAATTAAAACTTTCCGATTATAAGAATTATGGAGAGTGTCAATAGCAGTGGTATGTAAATCAGCTCTTCCTTCATTGATCCTCTGCAGGCTTCTTACTGTTTGGAAGGCAGAAGTGGGGAGATGGTGGCAAATGACTGAGTTTGACTTTTATGGTGGGGTACTCTGACTATTTCCATTAAGTGGAGGAGGAGACTGAGGCAGAAAGTAAGACACTTATGGGTCACCTAATTATTAGGAAATGGAACCAGAGGCTTCTAGCCCCCAAACTTGACCCGTTTTTACACCATTTCCCCATCTCACTACCTCCGCATTCTGTACTTCACACCAGGGGATGGTCCTCTGATATTTTGGATTTTACAGTTATTGTAAATGCCTTACAGGCAGTTAACAGTATTTGTTGAAGCTTAATGTGGGGAAGAAAAATCCAACCACATCGTAAGAGTTTGTAATGACTTTCTCTTTTTCTAGACCTGGTCAAGTTTAAACGGTAACCATATCTTCTCCCAGACAGGTGGCATGAAGGAATGAAATAACTATACACATCAGTATCCGGTATTTAAAAATATCTCGTTTATTTTCATCATCTGAAAAGTCCAAACTAGATCAACCTCAAGGAGTTTAAGAGATCATGTAGCAGGTGGCCGTTCCTGTGGCTAAAAATAAACTCATCGCGTCATCAACTTCACCATACCAAGCACCTTCCGCCAATTTGCTTGCGTGGAGAGCATCTTGGGTAGCTCTAACAGTTTCTCATTCTGGCTTTTGCCATTCCTAGGAGACACAATCATTATCTCGATGACCTCACCCCAAGCAGGAGCTACTTGCATGTTTACAAAAGAAAAATGGGCTAAAATATAGAGGTTAAGTGGCTGCTTCACTGATGTTCGGACCATCAATGTTGCAGGCAAGAACCAAAGACGACCATTCGAAACCTTTTGCAAACAAAGCCAGTGATGTAACCATTTAGACTCCATCTTAAGGCTGCCAGGATTAGGGCCTATTTTCTTATCTACTCTGCTTTTGGCATTTTTAAGAATAAGTTAAAGAAAGGAAAATGGATCAAATCAGAAGGTGCAACTCTATTTCTTAGAAGGTACAGCGATACTTTCGGCGTTGGGAGGTATAAGTAGACCAACAACTCCATTCCCTGGAGGTCACCACTGTTAATAGTTTGGTGTGCATCCGTCCAGATTTTTGGTAAAGCCAATGTTATACACAGATACATCACATTAGTTATTATGGCTAAAATCGTGTTTCATAACATTACCATGAAACCTCAGAGACATACAGTTGTTTATTTGACAAGGCTACGGGGTTCCTCTGATCCGGGCTGGCCTGAGGCTGCAGCTGGCCTGACTCGTGTGTGTGGTCAGCTGTGAGTCGATCTCTCCGGGGTCTGCTCGCATGTCTGGGGAGTCAGCTGGCTGAAGGCTGATCTCAGGTGGTCTCTGCTGAGATAACTTGGTCACTCAATGTTATTCCATTTGTCTTCCGTCCTCCAGAAGGCTCATCCAGACATGTCCTCACAGAGGTGGCCAGGCACATGAGTGGAATATACAGGAGGTTTTTCAAGCCTCCTCTTGAAATAACTATACACTTGCTAATGCTCACTGACCTAAGCAAGGCACATGGCAACTCAGTATCCAGGCACGGGAAAACAGATTCCACTTTCATGATGAAAAAGCTGCTAAGTTCATGGCAAAGGGCCAGGAGAGAGAGAGGAATGAAGAATTGGGGCCATCAACACACCCAGCCTAACAATCACTGAAACGTAATTAACACACGAGCAGTTTTTTAATTGCCCGTTTTTACAAATATGAGCTAGTATCCTATCCTATCATTTTATGGCGCATACAATATTGAAGACCTTTCTTAATGTGAAACAGATATAATTCAATCTTGTTAACCTTGCAAAATGTTGCTATATGAATATACCAGAAGTTTTCATCTAGTTCCCTAATAATTGAGCATGTAAGTTTTTTTGCTGTTTTGGGAACTTTGGGACAGTGCTGCAGTGGACACATGTTTGCATAACGGTTTGTGTACTGACACTGATATTTCAGTAAATTGAACCTGTGGGATCCTTCTTATTTTATCTTCCAGCGAGACTGAGCAACTTGTAATTCCCTGAACGTGCCACCATCTTCTACGCCCCCACGTTTTCAAACACTGTTTCTTCTAAAATCCTCCTCCCTCTTTCACTTGACCAATAAGCTACAGTGAAACCCAGGAGAAAGTGAACCTGCGTATAGCATCACCGGTGATTGGCTGCCAGCCTCCGTATCAGACTCACGGCGCAGTATCGCAGTATCTCAAGTTCACAGCGTTTGCAATTGAATGTCACTCCAGTCTTCACTCAGGCACCGCTGTGTTTGTGAAGCCGTCTCTAAATTCCTTGGGCCGATGGGTACTCCTTCTCTGAGCGTCTCAACACTCCCGTTACAGTCATTGTCCCAAACACATTTGCTGCCACGTCTTTCTGTCAAGAGGGTAAGCTCTTTGAGAGCAGGAATGTTGTCTTTTGAGCCTCATATTTCCATTTCCTAATGGGGTGCTTGACCGACCAAAGTAGGCGCTTGACAACGGTTTGCTAAGTAAAAATCTTAACACTTGGGGGTCAAAACTAATGGTAGCCATATAAAAATAATTTAATAATACTTACTTGTTCAGTGATTCTATAAATATTTATTGAATATGTGCAGTGAGTTGGATATACTTGAAATGGGAAGATGGCAAGAACGTCAGTGTGGCTTCTTGACGTCAGACAGTGTTCTGAGAGAGTCTGATGAAATTTCAGACTTTTCCCTCAGAAAAATAGGTATATGTTCTTGTTCCCATTTTTACATACACTTGCAGTGAGTTCTCTACTTCCTGTATTCAGTCTTGGGACCTCGGTTGAGAACCTTTACCTCCATTTGATAGGAACATGACCCCACGTCAGACTTAGCTCCACGAAGGACAGATCTGGGGGACTTGGGGTTAGACCATCCGTCATGACCCTTCCCCCGTCATAGGCCTTAATTCTCACTTCATGACAAGTGTGCAAGTGGCCAGAATATGGATTTTTCATATTACTATCTTTATATTTTAGAGATCTTACCTACCCCGAAAATATTTTTGGAGATTCACAGATATATAAAAGGGAAACATCTACCACAAATAGGTCTCAAGACTCATTTGACATTACTTAACCATAATTCTGTGTAAATACATAGATATGTTCTATTTCTCGGAAGAAAGAGAGTTTTCAAAAAATCACTGGATAAGAAATATGACTTCTGCATCTTAAAAAACACTTAAAATGGTCTTTTTAGATTAAGTGAAACAGCAATATCCCATTCAAAACAGTAGCCAAAATACAAACTTTTAGGAATGATATCGATAAGAAGTGCGCACAACTTGCCTGTAAAAAACTTTACTGAGGGTTCATGATCTGTGGCAAAGGCAGAGTTCTTAGACATGATGCTAAAAGCATAATTCATGAGATGAATGGATAAATCGAACTCCATCAAAATTAAAAAACTTTACTGAGGGTTCATGATCTGTGGCAAGGCAGAGTTCTTAGACATGATGCTGAAAGCATAATTCATGAGATAAATGGAGAAATCGAACTCCATCAAAATTAAAAAAGTTTACTGAGGGTTCATGATCTGTGGCAAGGCAGAGTTCTTAGACATGATGCTAAAAGCATAATTCATGAGATAAATGGATAAATCGAACTCCATCAAAATTAAAAAATTTTGACTTAGCCAAAGACACTGCTAAAAGAAAGGCAGATACTTCATGGTATCACTTATATGTGCAATCTAAAAAAAAAAAAGTCAAAATCATAAAACAGTAGAAAAGTGGTTACCAGGGGCTGGGGGTGGGAAAATAGGGAGAGGTTGGTACAAACTCTCATTTTTAAGATGAATAAAGTCTGAGGATCTAACGTATGACTATAGTCATATGGTGTGACTATAGTTGATAACAGCGTATTGTATAATTGAAATTTGCTGAAAGAGCAGAACTTAAATGTGTTCACCGAGAAATAAGAAAAAGAAAAAAATTGGAAAAAAAGAAGTCCTCAAATTTAATCATTACTATTTAGTGCAGTAATCATGAAAAAAAAAAAAAAAGACAAACTACAGACTTGGCAAATATTTCCAAATACTGTATCCAACAAAGGACTTCTAGTTAGAATATATAAAGGACTTATAAAATTTAATGGTAAGAAAATAAACAACCAAATTTTAAAATGGGCAAAAGGCTTTAACAAACATTTCAAGCAAGAGGCAATTAATAAGCAAATGAAAAGATGTTCAAAAAGATGTTCAATATCATTAGCCTTTAGGGAGATGTAAATTAAAACCACTATGAGATACCACTACATAACTGTCAGAAAGACTAAACCAAAAAATTAAAAAACTGACAATACTAAGTGCTGACATACATTGGAGCAAATGGAACCCTCATACGTTGCTTTGGGAATGCAAATTGGTATAGCTAATCTTTAAAACAGTTTGGCAGTTTGTTATAAAGTGAAATGTCTACTTATCAAATGACCTAGCAATCCCACGCCTTGTTATTTAACCAAGAGAGAAACATATTCACACAAAAACCTGTGCCAAAGATCCACAGCAGTTCTGTTCATAATTGTTGAAAAGTGGAACCAACCCAACTATCTTCCACCATGTGGTTGGATAAAGAAGCTGTGGTCCATCCAGGCAATGGAAAACTACTCAGCAGTGAGAAGGTGCAAACTGTTGATACATGCAACACTTGAGTGGATCTCAAAGGCATTATGCTGTGTGAAAGAAGCCAGTCTCGAAATGTTATATACTGTAGGATTCCATTGATAAGATATTCTCAAAAAGACAAAATTATCATGAAAGAAAACCATTCAGTGTTTGCCAGGAGTTAGGGGTGAAGAAAGGATACCTTACCCTACAAACTGACAGCACAGTATTGAAGTGATCGAACTGTTTTACATTCTGATTGTCACCATGGTTACACAAATCTAGATATAACTGAATTTCATTGAATCGTACTTCGAAAATGTCAGTTTTACTATCTGTTGATTTAAATATAAAATAAAAGCTTTCCTGAGGAGTATAAAAGAAAATCTGTATAAATGAAATCCATATCATCTTCTTAGATTGATAGACTCAATATAGAAAAATGTCATTTCTACCTAAATTAGTCCTTACATTTTGCGAAATCCCAATTCCAGTGGAAGTGAGGAGAAGACGAGGACTTGATGAAAATACCTGATAATCCTTTAGTCCATTTGGAAGAAAACATATTTACGAAAAAATATTCAAGAATAGGACAGGCAATTTCGTGTTAGATTTAAGACGTATCATAACATTACAATAATTAAAAGACTGCTTTACTAGTGCCAAAATCAATGTAGAAAAGAATATAAAAACTTAATACACAAAATGAAAGTTACACAGGAATTTGGTATATGAAGTAGGTGGCATATCAGTAATGGATAAAAATCTGTAATTAAAAAAAAAATAGAAGTCAACCTCAACAATAATTTAAAACACATTCCAAAATGAATAAAATTAAAATCAAAGATGGATACTTATTTATTTAATATTTATTAAAGTAAGGACGACCTTACTTAGAAAACATCATAAAGGAAAAGTCACAAAGAAAAAGATTGAGAGATTTAAAAACACTTATAAAATCAAAAACACTATAAACAAAAAGGAAATGAGAAAGGATAAACCAGAATATTTGCTACATAAAAGAAAAGGTATAAATAAATTAATATAAAGGAAATACTTAAAATCTAAGAAAAGAGGCATCTCAGTAGAAAATAATAGACAAAAATGCATAACCAGGTAGTGTTTTTAAAAATAGCATTTCTAATAAATGTCTGAGAAAATGCTCACTAGCTTAAAACATAAGTATTAAAATATTTAAAAATCATTTCCATATGTTTGTTGGAATTAATTATGCAATATCATAATACACAGTATAAATGAATGCATTAGAAGACATTTTAATATACTGAAATAGAACTGAGATATCTAAAATAACATATTCAAATTCAAAGATAAAGTTTAAAAATCTTTAGAGAAGTCCAGTTTGCAATATGATTCAAAAACCTTTAAAATATACACACCTTCCTTTGTACGTCAAGGGAATAATTAAATATGAATGAAAATGTTTAACTTTGGAAACAACCTAAGTATCCAATAATAAGGGATTCACTAAGCACTTTACGGTGATTCATATAATGGGTTACTGCACAGTCGTTTAAAATGAAGTCAGTGTGCATTTAAGGTCAGGAATTTCCTGTTCCTCGGTGCAGAAAAGCAGTTCTGAATGATTTACATACAAAACGACCTCATTTCACAAATGTTATAAAGAATTGCATAGAATAGTCTCGATGGATATACTTCAGGATACTACATCCGAGTGTATACGAATTTTGGGCTTCTCTGAATTTTCTCATTTTTCTACAATGTGCAGTTCGTGCAATTTTGTGCAATTCTTTTTAACTTGTGCAATTTGTAAATTTTTAAAATGTTTAATTTAAAAATAAAAGTCCTTTTGGAAAGCAGCTATTTTTCTCCATGAGCTCACCCTGGCAGCCTATGGTGTTTTGTTTCCTTGAGCCGATAGGAGAGAGATTCCTTCCTGCTCCATCCCAGAGATGTAGTGACAGCACATCTGTGACATCTCTGCCATAGGAGAACCGCCTGGTCCCTGTGAATTGCTTCGTTTCGAAAGCCCAGTTCCTGGAGGCCCTCAGGCTTGTTTGGAGCCAAAGCCTTGTCTGTCTGCCTTCTATTTCTCTGTGATTTCTTCTCCAAGCCCTGGTACATCCTCTTCTGATCCACCCTTTAACAGGTCCCTGGACAAAACTACTCATGGAAACCCCACATCCCATGCATCTAAACATTTCAAAAGTGATAAATCAAGCTAATAAACTGTTAAACATAATATATTGTATTCTCCTATTTTGACAGATATTCCTTCATAACAACAACACAGAAAAAATGTGCTTAAATCTATTCTTTTTATATGTCTGAAAGTTTTGGCAAAATACCAGAGGGAACTCGATTTGATTGTTATTTTGCTCTGCTCGGGGTTCTGTGGATGGACCAGTGACGTGTGGGTGAGTAATAACATGGAAACACACACACATCATGAGCAATTATATCTTCTGCGGTACAATTCATTTCTCCTGCTTAATTTCAGCAAAATACTAAATATGATACCATCAAGATTTTTATAATTTTGTTCTGGTGGCAATAATGATCTAAAGCAGGGGTTGGCAAACATTTTCTGAAAAGGTCATGGTCAGAAATATTTTAGAGTTTGCACACCATCTGGTCTCTGTCACAGCTGCTTGGCCTGCTGTCCAAGTTCAGAAACAGCCATAAGTAAGCAAACAGGCATGGCTGTGTGTCCATAAAACGTTACTGATAAAAACAGTTGGATTTGACCCATGGGCCACCTGTGTCCCTGTTGGAGGGTTTTCCCCTTCTTGGTGGCACATCTGGCAGCTACGCCAATGTTCTGGGTCTAACGGACCCTCACTGGTTGCTCTCCTGAAGTTTGTTTTGTCCGTTTGCCTCACTTCACGAAGACGCCATAAATTTGGAGGTTTGTTTTGTGTCACCAGAGTGAGATAATTTTGGAAGTTCTGTTAGTGAGACAGGATGTGGGTCGTTTTCTGTTGTTCGAACCCAGGGAAGCTGATGGCAGGGTCCTGATGGCAAACTTTAGAAAGAACATCCAGGAAGGCCAGGGCCCCAGACCCTGCAAAATAATAGCTTCACGTCACTTTTCCTGTTTTAAAGACCTATTGATGAGCACCCACTCTGTGTCCAGAACTGAACGACCAACCAACCAACAAAAAAATCAGGGAAACCAAAACAAAAAATGCATCATTGTCAAAATGTAACAAAGAACCTTCTAAAACGGCAGGGTTTTCCTCATCATGCCCCCGGCCTGCCTCTCAGCTGCCTCGCTGTTCTTAGATTGTGAATCTCAGGCCAGCAAAGCACGGTTCTTCCCTTATCTGCAGCGGCATGTATGCAAAAACCTGATGAGTCCAGGCTGATGAGAGGGCCCCATCCACAGTGCCACAGAAGCTGATAGCGCAGCTCTCAAACCAGTCGTTTATAAAAACCCCTGTCATCAACATGGTGAAAATGACTCCTCTACTACCCAAAGCAATCTACAGATTCAATGCAGTCCCTATCAAATTACCACTGGCATTTTTTACATAACTAGAACAAAAAATTTCACAATTTATATGGAAACACAAAAGACCCCGAATAGCCAAAGCAATCTTGAGAACGAAAAACAGAGCTGGAGGAATCAGGCTCCCTGACTTCAGACTATTACTACAAAGCTACAGTAATCAAGACAGTATGGTACTGGCACAAAAACAGAAATAGAGATCAATGGAACAGGATAGAAAGCCCAGAG
>NC_041227.1:84892784-84907055 GCF_002837175.3 Physeter macrocephalus
TTATAAAGCAGAAACTAACACACCATTGTAAAGCAATTATACTCCAATAAAGATGTTAAAAAAAAAAAAAAACAACCCTGTCAGGAGCCAAGAGGCACTGAGCTGGGCGTGTGCGGGGTCGTGGCTGCAGAGCCAGGAGAGCTGCCCGCCAACCCCGACCCGGGCCCCGCCCACTCTGATGAGGAATTCCACATCCCCTCTGGATTGTTGATCTTAGAACGTGGTTAAAAGTACCAGATAGGATGAAGGACAATCAATTCTCCCTTTAATTAGGGCTCGTATTTAATGCACCTTTCCTGCCTCAGAAATACCACGAGGGAATTTCCCCTGCAGGGATGAACTTTATTTTTTAGAGAGTTGAAGCTTCAAGGTGGTCAAACCCTGAGCATGCTGTATTTCTAGAACCGGAGAAGAATTCTGTATCATGGAAAGAACAGTGAACCAGGGCTCAGGAGACCAGAGTTAAGCCAAGCCTCGGGTCCATCTGGCTGCATGTCTTTTCAGAACTTCCTGCCTCTGTGAAACCACGGGGCTGGGTGGGGGTGCTTCTGAGACCCTCCCAGTTCTCAGTGATGCTGCCCCACATGAGAGCCCAGTCCACCAGCTTCCTTTTCTCCAGCTCATTCTTTTTTTTTTTTTAGCTTTGATTTTATATTGGAGTATAGCTGCTTTACAATGTTGTGTTAGTTTCAGGTGTATAGCAAAGTGATTCATATATCTATTCTTTTTTCAAATTCCTTCCCCACATAGATTACAGAGTATTGAGTAGAGTTCCCTGTGCTGTACAGTAGGTCCTTGTCGATTATCTATTTTATATATAGTAGTGCATATATGTTCCTCCCAAATTCCTAATTTATCCCCCCACCATGTTTCCCCTTTGGTAACCGTAAGTTTGTTTTCTGTGTGTGAGTCTGTTTGTGCTTTGGAAATAAGTTCATTTGTATCATTTTTTTAGATTCCACATGTAAGTGATATATGGTATTTGTCTTTGACTTACTTTCTCCAGCTTATTCATTCTTGATCTCTTCTCTCTGTCTCTCTGTAATCAATCTCTCTCTCTCTCATACACACACACACACACACACACACACACACACTTTATTCATTCTTGATCTCTCTCTCTGTCTCTCTGTAATCAATCTCTCTCTCTCTCATACACACACACACACACACACACACACACACACACTTCTAAGGGTTTCTAAATATTTTTCAGACTCTAGATCCTGACCAATTTAATCTCAGTTTATCTGTTTTCTATGGTCATTTTTTATAACTAGATTGAGAAACATTCTTTAAGACATTTCTATTCTGAATTTAGACGTTCCCTCCGTTCCTTGAACACGTGAGCTTTTCATTTTGCTCTATCTGTTGTTCAGTTGAAATGAAATCTGAAGGTTGCACTTTTCTCAAGCTTGCCTAGATGCCTAGTGTTTGGCATCACTGCATATCTGAAGATGGTATTTGGATACTACTTTCAGTGAATTAAAACTGAGCTCAGTCGAAAGGTCTTGTTCTCTTTAATCTTTCATAAGCTCTGGGCCCTCGTTACTGAAGTCAGGGCCGAGCTCCCCCTCCCTCACCTTCATTCGTCAGCAGCCTAGTTGTTATGCTCTTTTGTTTGCCTTCCTATGTGAACGCCTATGAAATACTTTATCCTCAAATTCTAAAACACTTCGCTAATACATTTCAGAGTGTAGGTCTCTACCAGGGCCAGAACTAGGGTGAGGCGTTGGTAGCACACAGGGTGCAGAAGTTGAGGAGATGCTTCCTCTCTGGGTAGTGCAGTGTTGAATTCTTCGCATCTGGGTAGAACAATAATTGTCCCTTTCTAGCTTGACGCATAAAGAACATCCGACATCCAGAGACAGACCCACTGTGGACAAGTGGCAAGTTCCTATCCTTTTCTAGGTGCTTTCTTAGGCTCTGATTTTCTTAGAGATTCTGCCATTTATTATTAGCGGATGTTTGAATTTTAGTTTTTAAGGGTGTTCGGGCTTTCCTTCTGGATATTCTTTGATATTTTGTTAGGACTTTGGGAGAAGCTCATCAGTTCCCAAGAGCCAGACACTATTTTAAAACCGAGTTTGGGATGCTGTAAACAAGGTTAGAAATGATGTTTTAAATCTTACGAATACATGAGTTTCCCAATGAAGTAAACTTAGAAGGAGAAAATCAGAGGGTGAAGCGATGAGCCTTGTAAGTTACTGGTCTATTTTTATACTTCCTAAGAGCCCACGAATGAGAAAAATTGTGGAATTGCTTGGGAAACTCTGAGGTCCCACACAAACATCAAGGTTTCTTGCTTGAATTTATGATCCCAGATAACCCTTGCCCCTTCCCTTTCAGGGCTGCTCTTTTTTCTGACCTGAGAGATGTGTTTTCTGCCCTTTCATGGGTTACCCCAAATTATCAACCAAGGATTCCTGACTTTTCTCTTCTCCTCTCAGTGCCAAGGAACAATTGTATTGCTTTCTTGAAATAAGCTTGTTTCCTTTGTCATTAAGCCCGGGGAGGGTGAGAACCGTGCCTTTCTGTCTCCTTACTTGATTGTTCAGAGGTGTAGAAGGAACCTGCCATCAAGGGCACTGGGAAACGTACCAGCCTTTCAGTTTGATGCTTGACCATCTTGACGACAGTTTGCTTATTAGATCTGCACATCCAGCTTCGGTCAGTGTGGGAACCGGTTCAAAAACAATACGTCTTCCTCTCCCACAGAAGCCAACTCAAAAAACAATGCAAAGGAGTTTTCTTTCCAGCCTCACAAGGCACGTTTGGGAGGGGGAGTCCCACATAACGACAGCAGGAAAAGAAATATCGATGTGGCTGGTCCTTGGCCCCAGGGATGCAGGCCCGACAGCACCGGAGTTTGCTTTGCTTCCTCTGCTCCCGGCTCACGCCACCAGGGCCCCCGGGAACCAGCTTCATGTCGTGGCCGTGAAAAGAGCATGTTTCCCCTCGAATTTTCTGCTTTTGCTGGAGGCTTCCAAAAACAGACACGTTTCTCTTTGGTTGCAGAGACTTAAAAAAAAAAAAAAACAAAAAACTGTATGTGTACACGGGCCAGATTTATTTGTTTCTCAAGGTAAATTACCTTTGCCTTACCACTCAGGTCCTTCTCTTACAGAAGAAAGCCTTTGAAAAACATGTCATGTCTATTACCTGTTTGCAAGATTCCAATGATTTATACTCTGAGATGAATAGGGAAGTAGTGCATTTAACATTCCTATGTTTTGACAGAACGTCAAAGATGGCTATACCATCCACCCAAAGACTCTTGTTGATGTTGCCTGGGTGTCCGGGACGGTGGAAGGAGCGTGTGCTTTAGAGCAGAATAGACCTGGATTTTCATTCTGTTCCTTTCACTCACTGCTGTGTGTCTTTGGACAACTCACGTTACCTCTCTGAGTCTGTTATCTCATCTGAGAAATTATGCCAATAATTCTAGCTTTTTGCTGTTGTGAGACACGGGAAAGAATACATCAGATCTTGGCCTATGGTAAACGCTTAGTAAGTCCTCATTTGCTTCTGTCTTCATCATGTTCTTCCTAAGACACTTGGACTTGAAATCTTGTCTGCCCTGTGTGTGTTATTGGTAACAGTGCCCTATCTGGGAACCTCACCTTCTAGCAGTGACATCTTGTTTTGATGTTTTGGCCACAGAGGACGCGTGGGACAGAGATGGGTCTCCTTCATCCCTGCCCTCTTAAAGGCAGTGAGAGCCCTCAGCTGGTGGACTTGTTGGACTTTCTGCTAGCTCCAGGCATGAGGGACATGGCCAGTACAGCCTTCGTCTGAAAGAGCCTGAGCACTTTCCCTAGGCATCTGTTATGGGAGCCGCGTTCTTCACGACCTCCTTGATTTTGAAATCAATTCTGTTGATGCAGAACTGCCCTGCTTAATGATTTACACACATCTTTTTTATTTGATTGGTGGAGTCACACTTCAGAACAGAGCAGCAGGTGTGAGGCTGTGCAGAACTTTGAATGTGACAAGTTACTAAGGAGTGAAAGCCCTGAATCTGCATGGGACCTGAGAGGTGGGATGGCCTTCGAGACGTGGAGGACGGTGGTCTTAATTTTGCTTATGAAGAAACCAAGGCCCAGAGAAGTTAAGTGACCTGCTGAAGATCACACAGCTTTTAACATCAGAATCAAGACTGAATCCACATTTCTCTTCCCAGTTTGGAGTTTCCCATAAAACTGTGGTTTCTTCATGGAAATATGTGATCCATCTGAGCCATATTTTGGGACAAAGCCAATCATGTGTTGTCTTTTGTCTCCATTAGAATTCTTAGGCAGAAATCTTAACTTAAAAAATTAGCCTTGGGCTTCCCTGGTGGCACAGTGGTTAACAATCCACCTGCCAGTGCAGGGGACACGGGTTTGAGCCCTGGTCCAGGAAGATCCCACATGCCGCGGAGCAACTAAGCCCATGCGCCACAACTACTGAGCCTGCGCTCTAGAGCCCGCGAGCCACAACTGCTGAGCCTGCGTGCCACAACTACGGAAGCCCGCGTGCCTAGAGCCCGTGCTCCGCAACAAGAGAAGCCACCGCAATGAGAAGCCCGCGAGTAGCCCCCACTCGCCGCAACGAAGACCCAAAGCAGCCAAACTATTAAAAAAATTAGCCTCAACTCTACTGAAGGAGAAACTTACATTTTTTTCCCCTTTTTTTAAGAGGAAGGGGGCCCTACTTCTTTCTTGAAAAGAACTGTTTTGGGAGTTTCTTAAAGTAAAATTTCTATCATTTTCCACCTGTAAAACTTTGGGATCTTCTTTGAAAACATGTTCTGTCCATAAGTCAGCTGTGCAGCCTCCTCCATTCTCCCATCAGTGTTCCTCTCGTCGTCACCACCTTCTTCTCTCTCTATCAGCCCCTAACCCAGGTCTTCAGCCCCTCAAGCCTGGATTACACTGGAGGGGCCTTGTGAAATATCCAACTACCTGCACGATTTTCCTGACCCGTCCTGATTTGTGCTCTGACATGACTCAGATTTAATCTGTCACTGACACTAATCACACCCTCACATTTTCAGTCTAATTGCATACAGTTCCCCTGTTTCAAACAAATTTCTTCGTCTGTGTTCAATTCAGAGTCTGGGCCTTTCAGGCTCTTCACAGCTACCCTCTGGGTGAGTTTCACATGTCTTTGGGTTCTCCATCCATCCAGCTGGCTCCGTCCAAGTCACCTCTGGCATACCCTTTTCCCATCCCTCTTGTCTGCTGACTTCCTCTCATCCGACGCAACAGAAATAACCTGGCCGTAGGCACTGGGGGGGCCTCTGTCACCTTCCATATACTGACTGTGGGAGCTGGACCCGTAGCTTTCCCTCCCTGAATTTCAGCTTCTTCATTAGAAAAATGGGGGAGCATAATGCCTATCTTAAGGGAGAAAACCACTGATAAAATGTTTTGCAAGTGTAACATAGTCTTCAGGTATCTCTGCTTGTGTCCACACCTTAAGAGACACGTCTTCCATGATAACGTGAACCCGGTAGTACTTATAGCGCTGGGAGAATCTCGTTTGGGACAGAGGCCAGGCAGCTCCTGTTCTGATACTTAGCTGGGGTGTGGGGCAAGAGGTCACTAAGAGGACCACTGGTTCCTAGAAATGGGAGCTCAATTCCTTTCCCTTTATGACCTAAACTTCCACAAACTGGAGATGTAGCTGGTTTAGCAAATGCCCTTGTTTGAAATCCAAGTGTTCCTTGGAGAACTATGGAAAATTGGTCCATTTTTTTTTTATAAGTGCCATAAACTTTTTATTGAAGTATAGCACCATTCAGAAAAGGACACAGATCCTGGCATACAACTCAGTGACTTTTCACAAGGTGTATACACTTGTGAAACCAGCACCCAGGTCCTGCACTGGGATATTCCTGACTTTCCAGAAGCCCCCTGTGGCCCCTTTGGGTCACTAAGCGCCCCCCTCCACAAAGGCAACAGCTGTCCTGACATCTAACACTACAGGTGGGTTTTGCCCGTTTTTGAACTTTTTGTAGGAGAAATCATCTGGTATATACATTTTTATGACTGGCTGTGTATGTTAACATTGTGTTGATGAGAAGATGCTCTCCTAGGTTTCCTTCCAAAAGTTTTATTATTTGACCATTCACCTGTATATCTACAAGCCATCTGGAGTTGATTTTTGTACATGGTAAGAGGAGACGTCCAGATTTATTTTTCTATATGAATACCTAATTGACCAAACACCATTTATTAAAAATACAAGGGGGAAGGGTAGTTTTTTTAGGCGGAAGCACCTACAGAGAGGGGGCCAGTGGCAGTTCCGGTGGGAAGGTGGGGCAGGATGACAGCAGAGGAGGGCGGGGAAATGGCCCAAATGGGTACGAAGGGTGCGCCGTATGCGGTGGCTTCCTTTTTTACGCGCTCTCAGATGTGCTGTGTGCACAAGGACTGGGCTGTGCAGTGCCATCGAGGGCCGCCTCTGGGTGGTGCCCCTGGCCACGCAGAGCCGGGGTGCTACCGAGATGGGGCCCGGCTGCTTGCTGCTCAAAACCCAGTCCAGGAGCCAGTCGTGGAAAGGAAAGGTTGCGTTACTTTGGAGGCCGGCCACCGGGGGGCGGGGCGGAGGGCGGACGCCCGTCCCGAGGCTGAGCCCCCCCAGCCAACAGTTGGGGGCAAGAGCTTTTAAAGGCGGAGGGAGGGGGCTGCCTGCAGAAACAGGGCAGGCGCTCTGACGGGCATCCTGAGATTGGTCCTCGGTGGTCTGACCAGCGTCATCTCGATCGTTGCAGGTACAGGTAATCTTCAGTTCCAGGGGTGGCCAGTTCCCATTTCCTTGAGGCTGGTTCTCAGAATCGTGGCATCTCATGTCATGGCTACAGCCTGGTCATCATGTGGTTAACGTCTTCCGCCTGCTGGGGTTTCAGGATCCACAGCTCCCAGGATACGGCTCAGAATATCACCTATAGCCCTTGGGAAGGTCCTTGACTTTGCTTACTGACTAAACTATTATTATTTTGTTCTGTTTGACCTCTTTTCTTTGCTTCTGCATTTTCTTACTTTTCTGATTAAACTTATTCTTTGGCTAAAGTTTTTCCATGGGCAAAAGGCTGGCTGAGGACATGGCGGGGAGGGACCATAGGTTCCTGCTCCATTTCAAGGCCAGTGGCATTTTGTCTCAAGGGAGGCCTTGCCTCTGGGACTGTCAGTGGCCTATCAGCGCTGCGGTGGGGAGGGGTGGGGGGGACCCTGTGGGTCATCTTGCTACCCCGCCATCAAACTACTCACTTGATTTAGGGCTTGAGTAGAAAAGAGGCTATTTGGCAGGTCTATCATGTTCCTACTTGGCCTTAACCTTTCCCCAGCAGTGGACAGACAACTGCTCAAATAACTCGAGGCCCACGGAGACCTAGTCCCGTGGGACTGATCAGACCCCAAATGAAATCCCCAGGACACTGAGGTGACACAGTGTCATGAATCAGATGGCAGTGGTGCCAAACAGCGTCCCTCTTGGCACAAGCGCGCCCCCCCCCCGACACACACACACACACACCCCCACCCCCTCCACACGCACGGGAGGACACGGATGCCCCTGAGAAGCCAAGCTCATCTCTCCCACCAGAACCAGCCAGCCTCTGTCCTTCCAGAGAATTCGGTCATGTGAGCCAATGCCCTCTAATAAACACACACACACACACACACCCACCCCCTCCACACGCACGGGAGGACACGGATGCCCCTGAGAAGCCAAGCTCATCTCTCCCACCAGAACCAGCCAGCCTCTGTCCTTCCAGAGAATTCGGCTTTGCCAGCTCACAACTTGCACATCAGCCTCCTCACCATCTGAACGTCCTCAGCAGGAGGCCTCAAGCGAGCAGGTGTGTGGACGTCCCAGGAACACACCCGGGGATGTCTGATCTCCTCTGGACCCGAGTTATCTGGACAGAATGGGGTTCTCCCGACTGCTGGAAATTCTGTACACCAGGCGTCACTTTCTTAAGAGCAGTGCAGTGCTTGGGGGTGTTCCTTGTAGAAACTGTCGTGCTGACACTTTGTTAAAATCCAGATTTCCCAAGTTCTTGGCTTGATTTTTCTGGCGAGATTGGAAAGGTTCTGAGTAGCACGTGGTCACCCCGCTGGCAGTTAAAAAATCAGAAGCACTATAAACAAAAAGGTAAACAAAAAGGAAATGAGAAATGACACAGGCCACAAACATGTCTAATCTCAGCTCCGTAAAATCTCATCATGATTATATTCCCCTTTGGTCTTGCAAGAGGAAAGCAAGGCCACCACCTTCTTCAGGTACCTCATGCTAGTGTTTAATTACCTGCAAAGCCAAAAAGACTCATTTATCTAATTCAAGTCTATCGATGCAATTTGAAGTCTTTGCCCTCTGGGTGAGTTCTCTTTTTAATGAATCAGGGTAAAATAGACATAACATAACATTTACCGTCTTAACCATTCTTACTTGTCCAGGTCAACAGCGGTAAGTACATTTACGGTGCTGAGCAGTCACTCTCCAGAACTCTTTTCATCTCGAAAAACTAAAACTCTGTCCCCATCAAATACCAACTCCTTATCCCCCCACCCCCAGGCCCTGGCGATCACTATCTTACTTTCTGTCTCTGTGAATTCGACTCCTCTAGAGACCTCATACAAGTGGAATCACACAATCTGTGTCCTTCTGTGTCTGGCTTATTTCACTCAGCATAAAGTCTTCAAGGTTCATCCACGCTGCCGCAGGTGTCACAATTCTGTTCCTTTTTTTAAGGCTGAATAATATTCCACTGCGTGGATCGATCCCACTTTGCCTGCCCATTCAGCGCTCTATGGATATTTGTGTTGCTTCTACTTTTTGGCTATGGTGAATTCTTTTGTTCTTTGGGGACAAAGAACAAATGTGTGGGACACATCTGGTAATAATCCTTCATTTGCTTGTAAAACCCCTTTTTCTCCTTGTCATCTTCAGGAGAAGACAAATAAGCGTCTCTAATTTTTCTTTATTATTCTAGTTTCTACCCATTTCTCCTCCCCTATACTTACTATAAATGTCTCCAAATTCTTTTCACTATGGAGAAGTGAATGGAATAGCCAATACTGTTTGCCTGGAAATTAAGGCGTCCTAGGACCTCCCCTTCCCATCATTCAGTGGAATTTCTCACCCTCTGCCCCAGCTTGTCCTGCCTTTAGACAAACCTCAAATGTCTTCTCATTGCGTACACCTTTCCGCTCCCCTCGCATGCCTGGTGTTTCTGCAAAGCTCTCTTCGTACCGGGATGGCTCTTTCATTGCCCATCCCAGGCCGAGCCATTGCACAGAGCAGAGTCACAGTACATGCCTCACTCTGGTAAGGAAGGAAGATTTCTAAGTTTGCCTAAACACCTCGAAATACGATATTCCAAAGTACATGTGCATTTTGTTTTATGTGATAAAGGAGCTCTTTTCTGAACATTAAAATTCAAATTGCAATAAGAAAATGAATGTAGAATTTAAAAGGGAGATTGCTCTTTAAAGAATTCTGTTGTGAATCCTTTCACCAAACAACTGTGCTCTACAATGTAAGCCTCACTGAGGATTTATTTACACTTGCACGTCTTTGTTTTTGAAGACAGTAGATTGCAGAGAGTTCACGGTTAACCCCGACTCGCGATCCCAGTGGGGATGCTAAACCCGTCAGCCTTCCTCATCCTGTGGATGACAGTAATTAATGTCTTTTTCCTCTGAAATCCTATTTTAGCTGTTTCCTCTTCCAACTCCTCCTATTTTGGATAGCTCTTTCTCCTACCCTATTGAGATAATTTAAAATATGGCTTATTTTTTTAGAGATATTGGTAATATTTCCTCTGGGATGGCATATTCTGCAGCTTTAATCTCTGCTGAAAGGCTACTGGGGAGTCTGTGCTTTTCCCCAGGGCCAGAGGGCAGGAAGGCTGAGATTACCAACCAGTAGCTCCCACGTGAAGTATGTTATCTCTTATCTTACTGGCCGAAATAGGAGGTCGAGTGGTTAAAAGTCAGAGATGATAGGGAAGGAGGCAAGAATGCTGACTTTAAAAAAAAAATCTCCAAATACTCCTTCTTATAGTTTCAGTGATGCTTGATGTTTGCTTTTACAGTCCAAAACTTTTTCACACTTTTGAGCCAATTTTCTTCACTGAGATAGTCCAAAAGTTTCTGGATAGATGTCCTGGCTCATCTTATAAAAGTGTAACTAAGCTTCCAAAGTAGGTTGGTCTAGCCCATTTCTCAATTCCATGAAGGGAATATATATATATAGTGCGTATGTGTATGTATATACAGTGGTGACATCTGTGAATTCATGTCACGCGGTGGCTCCAGCACTGCGTCGGCAGTAAAGACAGTCTGTGTCTCCCTTGTGTCAACACTGACCTCCCTGGTCTTCGCTTTATCCTACCCAGACCTGCAGGCATTTTTAAGAAATGGGGAATGGGCACACATTAAACGTTCTTTTGGAGGGAGGAGCTTCAAGATGGCGGAAGAGTAAGACGCGGAGGTCACCTCCCTCCCCACAGATACGTCAGAAATACAGCTACACGTGGAACTGCTCCTACAGAACACCCACTGAACGCTGGCAGAAGACCTCAGACCTACCAAAAGGCAAGAAACTCCCCACGGACCTGGGTAGGGCAAAAGAAAAAGGAAAAAACAGAGACAAAAGAATAGGGACGGGACCTGCACCCGAGGGAGGGAGCCGTGAAGGAGGAAAGGTTTCCACACACGAGAAGCCCCTTCGCGGGCGGAGACTGCGGGTGGCGGAGGGGGGAGCTTCAAGGCCGCGGAGGAGAGCGCAGCCACAGGGGTGCGGAGGGCAAAGCGGAGAGATTCCCGCACAGAGGATCGGAGCCGACCGGCACTCACCAGCCCGAGAGGCTCGTCTGCTCCCCCGCCAGGGTGGGCGGGGGCTGGGAGCTGAGGCTCGGGCTTCGGTCGGATCCCAGGGAGAGGCCTGGGGTTGGCCGCGTGAACACAGCCTGAAGGGGCTAATGCGCCACGGCTGGCCGGGAGGGAGTCCGGGAGAAAGTATGGAGCTGCCGAAGAGACTTTGCTTCCTGGGGCGCGAGGAGAGGGGATTAAGCGCGCAGCTTAAAGGAGCCCCAGAGACGGGCGCGAGCCGCGGCCACCAGCGCGGACCCCAGAGACGGGTATGAGACGCTAAGGCCGCTGCTGCAGCCACCAAGAGGCCTGTGTGCGAGCCCAGGTCACTCTCCACACCTCCCCTCCCGGGAGCCTGTGCAGCCCGCCACTGCCGGGGTCCCGGGATCCAGGGACAGCTTCCACGGGAGAACACGCGGCGCGCCTCGGGCTGGTGCAACGTCCTGCCGGCCTCTGCCGCTGCAGGCTCGCCCCGCATCCGTGCCCCTCCCTCGCCCCGGCCTGTGCCAGAGCCCCTGAATCAGCTGCTCCTTTAACCTCTTCCTGTCTCAGCGAAGAGCAGATGCCCTTGGACGACCTACACGCAGAGGCGGGGCCAAGTCCAAAGCTGAACCCCAGGAGCTGTGCGAACAAAGAGGAGAGGGGGAGGTTTTTCCCAGCAGCCTCAGAAGCAGCGGATTAAAGCTCCACAATCAGCTTGAAGTGCCCTGCATCTGTGGAAAACCTGAATAGACAGAGAAATATCCCAAGTTGAGGAGGTGGACTTTGGGAGCAAGATATATTGATAATATTGATGTCTGATATTTTCCCCTTTTTGTCTTTTTGTGAGTGTGTATGCGTGTGCTGCTGTGTGAGATTTTGTCTGTATAGCTTAGCTTTCACCATTTGTCCTAGGGTTCTCTCCGACCCGTTTTTTTTTTTTTTTTTAATTTTTAAAATTTTTCTTCTTAATAATTATTTTTTATTTTAATAACTTTATTTTATCCTACTTTATCTTCTTCCTTTCTTCCTCCCCTTCTTCCTCCCTTCCTTCCTGTCTTCCTTCTCTTTCTTTCCTTTCTATTTTTTCTCCCTTTTATTCTGAGCCATGTGGATTAAAGGCTCTTGGTGCTCCAGCCAGGCCTCAGGGCTGTGTCTCTGAGGTGGGAGAACCAACTTCAGGACACTGGTCCACAAGAGACCTCCCAGCCCCATGTAATATCAAACGGCGAAAATCTCCCAGAGATTTCCATCTCAACACCAAGACCCAGCTTCACTCAACGACCAGCAAGCTACAGTGCTGGACACCCTATGCCCAGCAACTAGCAAGACAGGACTACAGCCCCATCCATTAGCAGAGAGGCTGCCTAAAATCATAATAAGGCTATAGACACCCGAAAACACACCACCAGACGTGGACCTGCCCACCAGAAAGACAAGATCCAGCCTCATCCACCAGAACACAGGCACTAGTCCCGCCAACCAGGAAACGTACTTAACCCACTGAACCAACCTTAGCCACTGGGGACAGCCAGCAAAACCAACGGGAACTAGGAACCTGCAGCCTGCAAAAAGGAGACCCCAAACACAGTAAGATAAGCAAAATGAGAAGACAGAAAAACACACAGCAGATGAAGGAGCAAGATAAAAACACACCAGACCTAACAAATGAAGAGGAAATAGGCAGTCTACCTGAAAAAGAATTCAGAATAATGATAGTAAAGATGATTCAAAATCTTGGAAATAGAATAGACAAATTGCAAGAAACAGTTAACAAGGACCTAGAAGAAATAAAGAGGAAGCAAGCAACGATGAGCAACACAATAAATGAAATGAAAAATACTCTAGATGGGCTCAGTAGCAGAATAACTGAGGCAGAAGGACAGATAAGTGACCTGGAAGATAAAATAGTGGAAATAACTACTGCAGAGCAGAAAAAAGAAAAAAGAATGAAAAGAACTGACGACAGTCTCAGAGACCTCTGGGACAACATTAAACGCACCAACATTCGAATTATAGGGGTCCCAGAAGAAGAAGAGAAAAAGAAAGGGACTGAGAAAATATTTGAAGAGATTATAGTTGAAAACTTCCCTAATATAGGAAAGAAAATAGTCAATCAAGTCCAGGAAGCACAGAGAGTCCCATACAGGATAAACCCAAGGAGAAACACGCCAAGACACATAATAATCAAACTGTCAAAAATTAAATACAAAGAAAACATATTAAAAGCAGCAAGGGAAAAACAACAAATAACACACAAAGGAATCCCCATAAGGTTAACATCGGATCTTTCAGCAGAAACTCTCCAAGCCAGAAGGGAGTGGCAGGACATATTTAAAGTGATGAAGGAAAAAAACCTACAACCAAGATTACTCTACCCAGCAAGGATCTCATTCAGATTTGATGGAGAAATTAAAACCTTTACAGACAAGCAAAAGCTGAGAGAGTTCAGCACCACCAAACCAGCTTTACAACAAATGCTAAAGGAACTTCTCTAGGCAAGAAACACAAGAGAAGGAAAAGACCTACAAGAACAACCCGAAACAATTCAGTAAATGGTAATAGAACCATACATATCGATAATTACCTTAAATGTAAATGGATTAAATGCTCCCACCAAAAGACACAGACTGGCTGAATGGAAACAAAAACAAGACCCATATATATGCTGTCTACAAGAGACCCACTTCAGACCTAGGGACACATACAGACTGAAAGTGAGGGGATGGAAAAAGATATTCCATGCAAATGGAAATCAGAAGAAAGCTGGAGTAGCAATTCTCATATCAGACAAAATAGACTTTAAAGTAAAAACTATAACAAGAGACAAAGAAGGACACTATATAATGATCAAGGGATCGATCCATGAAGAAGATATAACAATTGTAAATATTTATGCACCCAACATAGGAGCACCTCAATACATAAGGCAAATACTAACAGCCATAAAAGGGGAAATCGACAGTAACACAATCATAGTAGGGGACTTTAACACCCCACTTTCACCAATGGACAGATCATCCAAAAAGAAACAAATGACAATGGAGACATGATGACCCAAAGCCTATGGGATGCAGCAAAAGCAGTTCTAAGAGGGAAGTTTATAGCAATACAATCCTACCTGAAGAAACAGGAAACATCTAGAATAAACAACCTAACAACCTTGCACCTAAAGCAATTAGAGAAAGAAGAACAAAAAAACCCACAAATTTAGCAGAAGGAAAGAAATCATAAAGATCAGATCAGAAATAAATGAAAAAGAAATGAAGGAAACGATAGCAAAGATCAATAAAACTAAAAGCTGGTTCTTTGAGAAGATAAACAAAATTGATAAACCATTAGCCAGACTCATCAAGAAAAAAAGGGAGAAGACTCAAATCAATAGAATTAGAAATGAAAAAGGAGACGTAACAACTGACACTGCAGAAAT
>NC_041227.1:84907981-84920170 GCF_002837175.3 Physeter macrocephalus
CCACAGCAATCAGAGAAGAAAAAGAAATAAAAGGAATCCAAATCGGAAAAGAAGATGTAAAGCTGTCACCGTTTGCAGATGACATGATACTACTATACATAGAGAATCCTAAGGATGCTACCAGAAAACTACTAACGCTAATCAATGAATTTGGTAAAGTAGCAGGATACAAAATTTAATGCACAGAAATCTCTGGCATTCTTATACACTAATGATGAAAAATCTGAGAGTGAAATTAAGAAAACACTCCCATTTACCATTGCAACAAAAAGAATAAAATATCTAGGAATAAGCCTACCTGACAAAACACCTGTATGCAGAAAATTATAAGACACTGATGAAAGAAATTAAAGATGGAGAGATATACCATGTTCTTGGATTGGAAGATTCAACATGGTGAAAATGACTCTACTACCCAAAGCAATCTACAGATTCAATGCAATCCCTATCAAACTACCACTGGCATTTTTTACAGAACTAGAACAAAAAATTTTCACAATTTGTATGTAAACACAAAAGACCCTGAATAGCCAAAGCAATCTTGAGAACGAAAAATGGAGCTGGAGGAATCAGGCTCCCTGACTTCAGACTATACTACAAAGCTACAGTAATCAAGACAGTATGGTACTGGCACAAAAACAGAAATATAGATCAATGGAACAGGATAGAAAGCCCAGAGATAAACCCACACACATATGGTCACCTTATCTTTGATAAAGGAGGGAAGGATATACAGTGGAGAAAAGACAGCCTCTTCAATAAGTGGTGCTGGGAAAACTGGACAGGTACATGTAAAAGTATGAAATTAGAACACTCCCTAACACCATACACAAAAATAAACTCAAAATGGGTTAAAGACCTACATGTAAGGCCAGACACTATCAAACTCTTAGAGGAAAACATAGGCAGAACACTCTAGGACATAAATCACAGCAAGATCCTTTTTGACCCACATCTCCTAGAGAAATGGAAATAAAAACAAAAATAAACAAATGGGACCTAATGAAACTTAAAAGCTTTTGCACAGCAAAGAATACCATAAACAAGACCAAAAGATAACCCTCAGAATGGGAGAAGATAGTTGCAAATGAAGCAACTGACAAAGGATTAATCTCCAAAATTTATAAGCAACTCTTGCAGCTCAATAACAAAAAAACAAACAACCCAATCCAAAAATGGGCAGAAGAACTAAATAGACATTTCTCCAAAGAAGATATACAGATCGCCAACAAACACATGAAAGAATGCTCAACATCATTAATCATTAGAGAAATGCAAATCAAAACGACAATGAGATATCATCTCACACCGGTCAGATTGGCCATCATCAAAAACTCTAGAAACAATAAATGCTGGAGAGGGTGTGGAGAAAAGGGAACGAATGGATAAAGAAGATGTGGCACATATATACAATGGAATATTACTCAGCCATAAAAAGAAATGAAACTGAGTTATTTGTAGTGAGGTGGATAGACCTGGAGTCTGTCATACAGAGTGAAGTAAGTCAGAAGGAGAAAAACAAATACCGTATGCTAACACATATATATGGAATCTAAGAAAAAAAAATGTCATGAAGAGACTAGGAATAGGATGGGAATAAAGACACAGACCTACTAGAGCATGGACTTGAGGATATGGGGAGGGGGAAGGGTAAGCTGTGATAAAGTGAGAGAGTGGCATGGACATATATACACTACCCAACGTAGGGTAGATAGCTAGTGGGAAGCAGCCGCATGGCACAGGGAGATCAGCTCGGTGCTTTGTGACCACCTAGAAGGTGGGGTGGGACAGGGAGGGTGGGAGGGAGGGAGACGCAAGAGGGAAGAGATGATGGGAACATATGTATACGTATAACTGATTCACTTTGTTGTAAGGCAGAAACTAACACACCATTGTAAAGCAATTATACTCCAATAAAGATGTTAAAAAAAAAAAGTTCTTTTGAAAAAGGAATTGTAGATTTTTAAAACAACAAAGAAAAAAAGCAACAGAAATGAGATATCTAATTATCATTTCCCCCTCCAAAAAAAAAGTAAAGAAAACCTGATCGAAATATCAAAGGCAGCAAAAGTGTGAGAAAACCTGCATCATTAAACTAACACAGCATCGGTGGCCTATGGCCACAACTGTTGAGGAGTCTGTGCCGGGTGTAATGCACATGGGCACCAGATTGTTTATGAACCAGTTGATACGATGTCTGAGATAAACTTCAAAGTAATTCATTTAGAAAAATATTAATTGCCAAAATTGACACAAGATGAGGCAGATTATTACAAAAAACAGTTACCACAGAAGAAACTGAAAAGATACTTGAAGATTCTAATCCCTTTCTTACCCTCTACCCCAAAAGTACCAGTATTAGGTGGCTTTGTAGGTGACCCATCAAATTTTGAAGGAATAGAAAATTATTTTGCTATTGAAACTTCTCTAGGATATAGAAAAATATGAAACATTTCTCAACTCATTTTATTTGTGGAATAATTCATGTTCTCACAATTGATTGAGCTATTGATCGAAAGAAAAACTACAGGAACATCTCATTAATGAATATGGATGAGAAATCCAAAGCAAAATAATGATGAATCAAGTCTAGGACTATATTGAAAGAATAATATACCATGATCAAGTAGGGTTTATTCCAGGAATAAAAGTGAATCTAATATTAGGGTATTTATCAGTTTGGATCAGTGGATCAAAGGACAAAATACGTTTTGTCATTGCAATAAATCCCCCAAATACATTTATCTAATATTGATTTGAACAATGTCTATTTCTTATAAAACTTGGAATTAGCAAGATGGTGCCTTAAAATTAGAATATATATATGTGTATTTCATATATATCATAAATAGTGGCTTTAATGGCAGTACTTTTGGAAGAATAAATAGGTTTTATCTCTCCTGCTCACACTTTTGGACTGGCTTCGAGACCCATCACTTCTCAGTAGGAACGCATGCTTCAACTAGGTAGCAATCTCTGCTCCATCAAGGCTCCAACAGGATTTTTTTTTTCCACATGACAAAGTGATTCTAACATTCATCTGGAAGAATAAACAGACAAGAGTCATTAAGAACGTTCTGAACAACAGAGTCAGAATTTACTTTGATGTACATGAAAATATACCATAAGGTGATAATTGAGCCAATGGAAAGAGGAACCAAGATATTTAGACTATTGGAAGGATGGCATTTCAAATTATTAGATAAAAGATGGATTATTTCTTGTCTTGTTTGTTACAGGAAAATTCAGGAATTATAAAGAGAAGTACTTTGTGTACTATGCAATGGTATTATGTTGACTGTAATTGCTTTGTTTGTTAGAAAACTACAGAAAGGGCTCAGGGTATTCTAACACCATCCCATAGTCATATAATTGTGTTTATTACACTATTCTAATTCACTTAAAGAACTGGATCAAGGTTATTTTCTTACAGCCTTGTGGGTTGATAATTATAAAAAATAAAAATTACACAGCGCTTATTCTATGCCAGGCACTTTTCTAAGCTGTTGAGGTATATTAATACGTTTCATCGTCACAACAACCGTAGGAGATCGGTAGTGTTATTATTTCCCATCGAGTACATCCGCGAGGAACCCGGGGTGCACAGCCTTGCGTCCGGGCCACTTCTCCGCGATCCCGGTCACGCATCTAGGAAGCGGGGCAGTTGGTACCTCAACTCAGGCTCCGGGTCTGGAAGACCCTCCCTCTCCTGGGAAGGCGCTCAGTGTTCAGGCTCTAACGTGCCTTTCTGCTCCGCTCAGGGACCTGATGCCGAGGACCCTGGAGGGGCAGATCACCATGGAGAAGACGCCCAGCTACTTCGTGACGCGCGAGGCGCCCGCGCGCATCTCGGCCATGTCCAAGGACACCAAGCTCCTGGTGGTGGTGCGGGACCCGGTGACCAGGGCCGTCTCGGACTACACGCAGACGCTGTCCAAGCGGCCCGACATCCCCAGCTTCGAGAGCCTGGCCTTCAGGAACCGGACGGCGGGCCTCGTGGACCGGGCGTGGAGCGCCATCCAGATCGGCCTGTACGCCGAGCATCTGCAGCGCTGGCTGCGCCACTTCCCCGCCCGCCAGCTGCTCTTCGTGAGCGGCGAGCGGCTGGTGCGCGACCCGGCCGGCGAGCTGGGCCGCGTGCAGGACTTCCTGGGCCTCAAGCGCATCATCTCCGACAAGCACTTCTACTTCAACCAGACCAAGGGCTTCCCCTGCCTCAAGAAGGCCGAGGGCAGCGGCCGCCCTCACTGCCTGGGCAAGACCAAGGGCAGACCCCACCCCGAGATCGACGGCCAGGTCCTGCGGCGGCTGCGCGACTTCTACCGGCCCTTCAACCGCAAGTTCTACCAGATGACGGGCCACGACTTCGGCTGGGACGGATAACCTTATAATTTAAAAAGAAAAAAAAAATATCAGAAGATAATATATTTTTTTACCAATCGGTAGAGAGGAGGCAGTTTACTATTTGCGCTGCTGATATGTTTCAGTATTTTTTTCCCATGAATGTTAAAGAGATTGTTCTCGCCTCCGCCCTCACCGTCATGTACAACTGTGCGCACAAACATTTGGAGAAACAAAAAAGGAACCCTGCACGCATCTAAATTCTCTCCATTTTCCACTTTCACTTCACGTTTTATATGCACAGTTATGAAGTATGAGCATCAGCTGCCATTAAAACTTTTAAGAAAATCCTGAGGGTATAGCTCGCGCTCTCTCTCTTTTTTTTTTAACAAAGCCCGGATAGCTTTTCTCCTGTGCCGCTTTTTCTTAACCCCTTTCCCAGTTAGTGCTTCTGTATGTTTGCACATCACTTCCCAGTTACCACAGTGCTTTCAAATACCGTATCTTTCTGGACTCTTATACTCAGATGTGATATGATAACAACGTAAGACATGGAGATTATTACCCCCGTTTTACAGATAAGGAAACTGAGTCTCAGGGAGCTTAAGTGATGTGTCCTAAGGCCAGATGGTGGACTCTGGACAAAACCTCATCTTCCACTTGTTCCCTATTTTGTGCCACTTTTTCCAGTGAGAATGGGAAAGGCACAGACAGACAGCCTTTAGAAATGGTTAGCTAGTTTGGGGACCAAGAGAGAGGGTTTCCTGTTGCTTTCTAAGTTCTAGGCTAGCCTCTGTGGCACTCAGACACCTTACACAGTTGTACTCAAGGAAACCACTCTGTCTTGGACACAACATCTTTTAAGAGCCAATCTTGGGTTGTTAAAGCACCCCGAGACATGGAAATCTCGACTCAATAGAAGTTGAGAGAAATTATTGGATTCTCTTATGGAGAACAAGACGGCCAGTCACACTAGGAGCAGGACAAGGTGTGGCAGGAGGAGAATTTACCTATTCTTGTTTTGACTGTGTTTTCCTTTTTTTCTTAAAGAAAAACCCACTTCAGTAAGAGCTTACAAATATGAATCTCATTTTATAAACCTCTTTTTTAACAAAGAAAATCTGCCTCTCTTTGTAATATCTTATTTCTAAACTTGCAGCTAGTACTAAAAAAAGGTCAATCAACATCTCATTTACAAGGCCCCAATTTTTCATGGGTGGAGGGAGGGCTCTCACTTTGTCACTTTATTTTTCCCCATTTCCTCTTTGTACCAGTTATAACCCAATATTCGTTAATATTTGGAAAATACTCTAAGAAATGCAGATATGGGTAAAGTGGTGATTTTTCCTCTTTTCCCATCTGCTTCTGCCTGTTCCCCATTTAAATAGCTCAAATAAATCAATAGTTTATTAAGAGTATTCCTTTCCTCTCTGAGTGGGCATTAACGAGATTAGCATTAATGGGAATTAAATTGGTTTAGAGAAGAGCACGTATGCACAAACTATATAAAACATTCATAATTAGTCTGTCAGCAACATTTTTATTACAGGTTTAAACCCAAGAGGAAAATGTCTCCAATCTCGTGGAAATTTTCCATATCTGCTAAAATGTAAAGGACCAGACACTCCAGTATTCTAAAACAATATTCTTCTCCAGTGTTGTCAATCAAAAGAAACTAAAGTTGTTTTAAAATATGCAGTTTTACTGTGCATTTGACATAGATGCTGCATCGGGTAAAGTAAATATTTCTTGAGAAGTCTAACACGGGATTAAAATGAAGGAAAAAAATTTAAGTTTCTAGATATTCTATCGTTGCTCTAAATCTCTGGATTTATTAATTCTCTTTTACGGGGGTTAAGTAAACCCCCAATCCGGGTCCCCTTTCCCAGCCGATAGCCTTCCCTTCCACGCCCTCAATTTCCCGATGCTACAGCCTGTTTTTTTGTTCTACTTGAATCATCACTACCAGCAACAAGAAACGCATTTTAAACTCTTTTCGTCTTTTCTCTTAACGCATGTTTGTGCCTCTGATTCCCTAATAAGCACGTGCTGGACCTTCTGCGAAGGTGGCCTGCACGAGGACACAAGTGCGTCCAACAACTGTATTCAGCAACCTTCATCTTTTTGCGTTAAGAAATAATAAAAGAACAGAATTGAGTGCAAAGAACCTCTTCTTGCATGTAGATTTTTTTGTTTGGTCATATGATTTTTTAAACGAATGACTACAGAGCATTCCAGGAAAACCTTCTAACTTCGAAGATTTCATAAGAGTGGTAGAGGTTTTAGATCCCAGCCAAGTGTATAAAGATCTTGGGTCAGTGTACCCCAGAACATGAATTTTCCATTTCTGCCTTTATGTGGTACTTCCTCTTGCTGTACACGGACTTGGCCTCGGATTTCTTTCGTCCATTTAGCTACATCAGATCATAGGCTCTGCTCTTGATTTGAACACTGTAATCATCCTTCCTCCAAGCTCACCCCTCTCAGAGAACAACCAGAGGTCTACAGCTTCATTCTGAATCGTTTGCTTTTGCGGCCACGCCTACAGTGTACAAATTCTTCCAGTAACTAAGAAATTTTAAGGGAGATTAATTTTGTCCTATTAACTATAGATTAATAAGCTTCTAGAGAATGGATATTTATTATTCCAGAAGTATTAATCCCACTCTAATTTTCGTATTTTCAAAGACCCTCAAAGTTAGAATAAACTTGAATGGTGACGTGGGTTAAATCCCCATTTGGCACTGGAATCCTTTCTTTAGCTGGTTATGCGGGGGTTTAAAACACTGATGCGTCTCTATATTAACTCTTGATTTTACAGTTGTAAAGAGGACACGTTCCTTCTAAACACCTTCATCCTGTTCTGTCAGCTGAGACCTGCCAAATCTGCTACCCATGAAGATAACCAACATTTAATATGTGAATAAATACATGTGTCTATAAAGCGATAGTAGCTTATATTAATGTAGCAGATTACCCTAAGTACATCTTTTCCCCTTAAACCAACACCTACTCTCCACTTACACATTCCACCGCACAGATGAAAAAACTAACACTTAAGACAGTGGCTCTCAACGAAAAACAATTTTTCATTCCAAGTGATGTCTGGAGATATTTTGGAGTCCCAAGTATGGTGGATTATAGATGCCATCTAATAATGTACATGAGAGCCTTCATAACCAAGTATTATCACACCCAAAATGTGTGATAATTCTTTGTTATCACACATAGATATCAGCACCTCAGTGGTGCTGAGCTTTCCAGTTGAAGAAGAAGTACACCAGTTACAGCTAGTCTGTGTCCAAACCAGGTCTAAGAACCAGACGTTAATGAAGGTTTGGCTAGTAATTCTTTCACTCACCACTCTAGGTTTTCTCTTGAAAACCTTTCCTTCTCTAACTCTGTAAGTGACTCCACTGTGGTTACTAGATCAGTGTTTAAGGGTGTGCTTTGCCAAGAGAAGTACTAAAGAGAAGCATCGCTGAGCTGGGTTTTTTACAACGGAGATACAGGGGCAGCTTGCAACAAATGGATCACTGCATTTCTGGGAAGTGGAATCAGTCAGCTTCAGGTGGAAAAATGTCATTCCGATAAAACATTTCTGAAGTCTTTTTCAAGTTCAAGTCTTGCAGCTTAAGTTTGCCTCCATGAGAGTGTCATGACAGTATTTCTTGTCACCTGACACAACCAGGTGTCGAGAAATAGAAGTAAATGGCTGGACTTATCCAGATAGATGTGCTATGGTTTACAATTGGCCCTGAGTGGCTGAATAATAGCAAAGGAAGATGAACTCTTACTGCCACATTTTCTAGAAACCCCAGGTCTTTGTATGGGCCCACCATAGAATCAGGGAAGAGAAAATCGTACGGTTCCCCAAATTAAGAAAATATGGCTCAGAGTCCAGTGAAAGTCTTAGTGTAGAAATAAAATACCCACCTATTCTCCTATTGCATCCTGTAATCACTGAGGAAGAACGGGACTTTAAAAACCCAAACATCTAGAAACATCAGTGCTACTGGAGAATTTATGGTCTGAAATATCTTCATCGATGTGAAAACGGATGTGCATTCAGAGTCTCAATTATATGGGTGAAAAACATGGACAGGGAAAGTACAGACCTGTTTGTCACATCATGAAATTTTGGAATGGCAGGTCTTTCGTTCAAAGCTTAAAAAAAAGAATTTTGGAAAGTTACAAGGCAGTGCAACCTCAAATACAGAGTAATAAAATAAGGGATTTTCATTAAGTCAGGAGGAAATAAAACTGAAAATAGAAATTGCTTCTAATATATGAATCCATTGTGGGACATTTAGGATATTTAGTTAGTATGTTTCAGGCTATAACCCTAATTATCTAGTTAAATTTCTAACAGTTGGTTGTGTTCTTTTAATAGCTATAGGCTCAACATCTTAATTCTCCTCTAATTTTACTGTCAAAATAAAAAGTAACAATAAAGAGGGATCACACATTCTGTTGTGTTTTCATCTCCCAATTCCTGGGTCTGATATTTTAGGTGTAGTCGAAGGATCACATATGATGAGAAACGGCATCCTTTGTCAGCTCTGCCTGGCTGGTACGTGATGAGGCCAGATTCCTAGCTTGGCGCTAACTGATAATCCCTCAGGGGCATTCAGGTCACTGTCTGGCCTAGACCTTGTCCAACTATGGTCCACGTACCCAAAGTCACTTTATAGTAATCATAAAGTGCTTACCATCCTTGGGGGCTTGCTTTCGTCACAAAGAGAAGTGATGTGCCTTTTCCCCTCCGACCTCCTAGATCCCTGCTTCCTTTACTTTTCAAGTAACTTCTCCCCCCTCACCCTGCCTGTGTCCACGGTTCCCTTGTGTCCTTGTGGGCTTAACCCTACTGGTCTAAGTTCTACCGTCTCATCAGAAGCACCATACTTGATGGTGTCCACTTCACACTTCAGATTCCTGGGGAAAACCTTGTGGTCCACCTGGGGCAACGGCTCTGAGCTTTAGCTCTACGGAAAGTAGTCTGTTTATCTGACGTAGACACCCAGACAGATGCAGGTCAGATGAGTTTCATTTTCCCAGAGAATACTGACATTAGGAAAACAGGGCCCGAAGGAAGATGGGTGAAACAGAGGTGAAAGTTGTGGGCACGTTTTTGACTGGAGCTGGAGGCGTTCCTGGAAGGACACTTCCCAGGTTCCCAGGGCCCCGCTCTTCATCCCTGACCTGCAGAACCAGGGTCAGCAACTTGGCATTCCACTTCTGAAAGGTTGTCTGCCTCGGGTCTGGGCAGTGGCGTTTTCTTCCCACCTGTTTTCCCACAAAGCCTTATCTAAGCTCAGATTTCTTTATTTCAAGCCTGCAACAGCTGGTCAACTCAGGGACAGTAGGAAGCAAGAAAATTCTGCAGTCATTTCACTGCAGTTTTGCAGAGGGAACAAGAGTTCCCGATGAGTTACCATCAACTGATACCGTTAGAGCAAGACAGAGTTCTTGTTTCAGACCACTTGATCTTACCCCTTAAACCCCAGGTCAGTTGTTCTCTGTCGTGAAAAGTCCAAGTAAATATTCTAGAATAAAAATAACTTACTTTTATATAGAATGAGTCAAAGCACTTTTATACCGTATTTAGGCCTGAATAGTTTTTTTTTTCTTTCTTTCTAAATTAAAAAAAAAAACGTTTAGGCTATTACAGCTCTTCAGCATTTCCAGCGAACTCCACATTTCCCCTCAACTGAATAACTTACAAATATCTTTTCATCCCTTTTTTCCCACCCTTCTTACTTCCATATCATCTTTCTCCTAGGTGACCTTTTACCCTGCAATACTTTCTTGTATCAAAATCTTTATGCCAAAAGTCATCTTGCATCTTTAATTTTTTGGATTCCTGGCTTGCTTTTCAATGAGACTCTTAGTTGTTACTTTTCCCTTTTTGTAACCATCTGGCCCCAGAACGATACCTTATTCTTATTTCCAAACTTAGCCTTGATTCTACCTTCTTTGATCTTCTTTACCTTTTCTTAGAGTGTGCCTTTTCATTTTAGGAAAAGTTCTCTTTAGAGAAAAATCCCCTTCCCACTAGCGTCTGAGCATCTGGAATTGAGAACTTTCTTGGGGATGTACCTTTCTGATCCCTTCTTACCCACTAAGATGCAAAAGCACCCAACGGCATTGGCTCCCAACTGTGAAATGATTCTGTATTGAACACATTTAGCTCTTCTTCCATCTAGCTGCAAATAATGAGCTCTTTTTCAGACTCTTTGGCCTCTGCTATCTGATGAGGCCATGAGTAAAAAGTTCTGTATGAACGGAATGATAAACTCCGCTAGCCTGAGCCATATATAATGAATACACGGAAAAACTGGAAGCAGATCTCTTTCGACCAGCATCATCCTGTGTCCTAAGTTAAGCTGCAAATCTCCCGTGTGATAACAATGCCCAGAGTCTGTTTCCCTCATCAGTCCTTCGATGTGTGTCTCTAGCTCTCTCGCCAGTCTGTTCCCTGCTTGTTCAGGCCCATTTATTCCTATGACATTTTCATTACTTAACTGACTCTAGCTCCAGTTTCTCTAGCCTGATCGTCATCCTTTTTACTGTCCTCTCCTTTATTTCTGCTCTGGCCACTGTGATGTCTGCTATGTGTCTAGAACTGTGCTGAGTCTGCCTTTGCCTGACCCTTCCTAAGGAGACCGTCTCATTTCCTACATTACTTAAATTTTTTTTCTCCACTCACTGTTTGAGGCCAGGGATAGAGCCGTACTGATAAATAATACGATTAAATAGTCATTAGATTTATCTCACACTTCAAAGTTAAATATGCCTTGAAAAGAATCCATGACCTGTCCAATCCATCCATTTTCTTAACCCTAGCTTCCTTTAAAAAGGCAAAAAAAAAAAAAAAAAAAAAAAGACGTTTCATTTCATCAGCTTTTTCTGTGCCTTAATGATGAAACCCCATGTCCTGTGGATTATTTTGTGAACAGTCTTGATTTGACCAGAAATGATGAAGTCCTGCATGAATCATTCAGTACCACTAAACCTCAATTTTCTCATTTATTTTTAAAAATGCACAGGATAAACTGTACTGTCAAGCTCAGTCCAACTGAAATGTCTGGAAACATTTTATGGTTGGAGCTGTCACAATTATTTTTCTTCTGTCTCTTAAAATGCTTATCATTAAATCAACTGCTTTACCTATTTCCCATAGGCCACTAAAAACTGAACAAAATTTGCTTTTATTAATAAGAATCAGTGCTAGCTGGCCACCAAATCTTACCCTCCTCTATCACTTAGCTGCATTTGTCAATGTCGGAGGCGTGATGACTGCCCTTGAATTGTGTGTTTCTTCCTATTTTCTCTGCAATCCTGGCATTCTCACTCCTTGACTGTAATTGTGATATCTTTTCTGGATTCTGAACAAAAAAACTTCTGTTTAAAAAAAGGTCCTAAATTACCAATGGCATTTTTTACGGAACTAGAACAAAAATTCTTAAAATCTGTATGGAGACACAAAAGACCCCAAATAGCCAAAGCAGTCTTGAGGAAAAAAAAACGGAGCTGGAGGGATCAGACTCCCTGACTTCAGTCTATACTACAAAGCTACAGTAATCAAGACAATATGGTACCGGCACAAAAACAGAAACACAGATCCATGGAACAAGATAGAAAGCCCAGAGATAAACCCACGCACCTATGGTCAACTAATCTATGACAAAGGAGGCAAGGATATTCAATGGAGAAAAGACAGTCTCTTCAATAAGTGATGCTGGGAAAACTGGACAGCTACATGTAAAAGAACGAAATTAGAACACTCCCTAACACCATACACAAAAATAAACTCAAAATGGATTAAAGACCTAAATGTAAGACTGG
>NC_041227.1:84920761-84956018 GCF_002837175.3 Physeter macrocephalus
CCAGCAATCCCACTACTGGGCATATACCCAGAGAAAACCATAATTCAAAAAGACACATGCACCCCAATGTTCACTGCAGCACTATTTACAATAGCCAGGTCATGGAAGCAACCTAAATGTCCATCGACAGATGAATGGATAAAGAAGTTGTGGTACATATATACAATGGAATATTACTCAGCCATAAAAAGGAACGATATTGGGTCATTGTTGAGATGAGGATGGATCTAGAGACTGTCATACAGAGTGAAGTAAGTCAGAAAGAGAAAAACAAATATCGTATATTAACGCATGTATGTGGAACCTAGAAAAATGGTTCAGATGAACTGGTTTGCAGGGCAGAAACTGAGACACAGATGTAGAGAACAAACGTATGGACACCAAGGGGGTAAAGCTGTGTGTGTGGGGGGGGATGAATTGGGCGATTGGTATTGACATGTATACACTGATGTGTATTAAACTGATGACTAATAAAAATCTGCTGTATAAAAAAATAAATAAAATTAAATTTAAAAATTTAAAAAAAAAAGGTCCTTAATAACAGTTTCTACTTTGGGTCTATATTCATCCATCCATCCATTTGGGATCTTTAATTTACAGACTGCCTCCCAACTTGAACAGTGAAATACAGCTAGAGAGAAACTCATTCATGCTTGTGTTATAACCATATCCTTCATCATCACTTTCATCTGGTCCAGACAGACCATGTTTTTCCTTTGACATGCGCTATTTTCCGTGGATTTTTTATGCTCTGGCTTTTCCCACCTCCTGCACCATTCATTCCCTGCTTTCAAAGGAAGAAGATGGAACCTCACTCTGTGAATCCTTTACTACTGAGAAAATGCACCATTGATAACCATTTGGAAATGGGGACGATACTTCTTGCCTCTTGATCAACCATACAAATGCCTTCTGCGTCTAGGGTTTGCCCAAAGACTATCCTCAGGGACCAGAAAAGGCACTACCCCTTGCTTTGTGTCTGAGGTCCTCATAATCAAATCCAGTTGGCATGGATTTGTGGGAATTTACTTAGTTTCCAAGGGATCTTTTGAACTCTCTTTTTTTAAAAGCGTCCTTAAAAAAACTTTTTTTTAGTAAAATACACATAAAATCTACCATCTTAACCATGAAGTGTATAATCCGGTGGCATTAAATACATTCACAATGTTGTCCTGTAACAATCACCACCAACCATCTCCAAAACTTCCTCCGCCCAAACAGAAACTCTGTACCCATTAAACAATAACTCCCCATCCCCTTCCCCAGCCCAGGTAGTCTCTGTCCTATTTTCTGTCTCTGTAAATTTGACTCCCCTACACGTACCTCATGGTAGAATCATATAATATTTGTCCTTTTGTGTCTGGGCTGTTTCGCTTATAATGTCTCTAAGGATCATCCACATTGTGATGATCCTTTATTTTTAAGGATAAATAATATTCCATTGCATATATATATATATATATATATATAATTGCATTTATTCATCCATCTTTTTGATGGACCCTTGGGCTGTTTCCACCTTCTGTGAATGATGTTGCTGTGAACATGGGTGTACAAATACCTGCTGAAGTCTCTGCTGTCAATTCTGTTGCGCGTGTACCTCAGAGTGGATTCCTGAATCATAGGGTAGTTCTGCGCTTAACTCTCTGAGGACCTGCCAGACATTTCCACAGCCGCTGCACCATCTTACATTCCAACCGGCAAAGCATGAAACTTCGAATTTGTCCACATCCTCTCCCAACACGTGTTATTTTCTGTTCGATTTTTATTTGATTTGACTTTTTTTGATAATAGCGATCCTAATAGATGTGGGGGGAAAAGGATGCTTTTTTGCTATTCTTATTCCTCAGCTCAAAATCTTTGTTTCTGGCCCTTTCCTTCTTCTTGGGGCTTTTAAATTTCTTTATTTTTTAAATACATAGGCTTGTGTCTCATATTCCTGGCCCTTTCCTGACCTTCCCCCACTCCGTCCCTCAGATGAAATCAGCTCCCCCTTTTCTTTCCACAACAAGAACCAACTCATCCTCTGTTTTCTTCCATGGCTTCCTCTGCCTTCTTCCCAACATTCCACATCCCGGAGACCCTCCTGATCCTCTATCCTGAAAGCACACGGCGGCTTCATCTGGATGGATCCTGTTTCCCCCAGCTTGTCTGGCTTTTCCATGCTGGGCTCTGGAAGGCGACCAACCACCTCCTCCTTCCCATCACAGTAGCGTGTGGCCAGGGCCCACGCTCAGCCACACGCACACGGCCTTCCCCCAAACCACTTTCAAATTCACCTTGATTTGAAGTGTCGCAAGGCTCTTGGCTTATTCCCCAGCTCCTTTTCCCCATATTCTCATCATTTGCTCCCGGCTGGTAGCTGGAACTTACAGGAGACGCTGATGGAGCCGTGTAAGAGACAAGGACAACCCAGGGCAATGGAGACCATCCTCTCAGCTCCACCTGAAAGGAATGATGACGATGTATTTTCATTTTAACTGGTAGGGCCGGATCACCTCACATCCTTCTTAAGCCCGTCTGAGCTGCTTTTCCAACTACGTCTTTAATCCTGAGGGTCTGTGTAAATTATTAGTTAAGAGCATGGATATTTGATTTGAATTCTAGATTTATTACTTTCTAAATGTATGAATTCATGAAGACCCTGGGAAACATACTTAAGCTCTCTGTGCCCCAGTTTTCTCACCTGTAAAGAAAGGATGATAATAATAGCACTTAAAGCACCGGGTTGACACGAGGGTTGAATTGTTATGTGAAGCGCTTATATCAATGCCTGGCGCACAGCAAATAGGATGTAAGTTTCAGCCTTTCTGTTTGCTACTGTTTAGGACTATTACAGACCCCCCTCTCTTGCTTTTAGGAAATGACTGTTTGCATGAATACGTTTACATACAGGTGCATCCCTATCTTCCTATGCAATTCCAGGTCTCTCTGCACAGAGATGATGCAATTTGGGAAAACTGCACTCCATTTTAAGGTTATTTTACCCTGAAATTAGAAGACTGTTCAAACACACTGGAAGTTTCCGAATCCCAGAGATGGAAGAAGCGGGGAGTAGCGTAAACCCACTGATGGGGTCTGTGTTTGTGACTCCTCGGTCACCTGCCCCGCCTCTATTTTGCAGAAACAAGTCATGGGCAGGAGGGAGACCACTTAGGCTGTAAGTCATCCTACAGAGAGCAAACCCGTGGCGTTACCTGGCGGAGTGCCCCGTGGGTCTCCCCAGGGCAGGGCTGCAGCAGCCCCCACAGCCCCATGCCCCGCTCTCTTGTGACTTTACAGAAACCCTTAGGGCTCCTGGAGTCTCACTTTGCTCCTCAGGAAGTAGAACTGATGGTTTTGAAGGTTCCCACCAGCTCTAAACAAGGATAAATGCACGTTTTGTCAAACTTGAAAACATGATCGCTTGGCTAACCCTGATGATGACACATTTTAACTGTGGCCACTTTAAAGTTTGCCCAAGACTTCTGACACCAAAGGCTAACTTTTCGGGGGGGAGTCAGAGCCCCTGAAGGTGGATATTTTCATGGTCATCACCGAGTATCCCTCACAGCCCCTAAGTTCAATGGTTCTTCTTCAGTAATACCTTTGCAACTACATGGCAGAGTATTTTCTTTAAGAATTATTATCACCGGCCCAGTGATCCAGCAGATCTCATACTAGTCTACGCCACACCCCACTTCTGCAATCATCTGGTATGGAGACAACGTAAATTCACATTTTCTGATTTTATTAGAAGGGGAAGAAAGGTGATGGTTCGGAAGTTTGAAATATATTGATTTTTCAAGTGATAACTTTAGGGAAAAAAGCCTAATGAGAGATGACTCATATACCGGCAAGGGTGTTGTTCAACCTCTTCGACTATAAGCTAGGTTAATAAAACTGGGATGCTGTGTTTATCAGACTGTTTTGAGGTCATGGAATTAATTCACGATTACAGTTGCAAAACCTCAATATGACAAAAATGCTCTTTAGCAGCACTTCTATAAAATGAAGATATTTACCATGAAATAGGACTTACATGCAATGAAACAAAACTTTACAAGTCTCCCGGCCTTATAGACTAGGACTATTAGCATTTTATATATCTATCAAATTGGTTAAACGGTTTTAGCTTCCCTGACTTCCTGACTTTCTGAAGTTCAAAGTTGGAATTTTTCAAGGGTACATCTGGGCTTCCTATGGATTTCTGCAAACATATTAAGGTTCATAAAAACCAAGCAAATTCATAGTTTCCCTTCATGGTTTGGTTCCGTTAAGCCAACTGTACATGTTTGTTTATTTTCTTCCCCCTGGAGAGCAAAGGCAACTGAAAGGAGACCATTGGTGGTCGTGGATGTTGATTTGGTGCAATTTATTTCCTCATGTTTGTTGAAGTAGAAATTATATTTACATATATGCTGTATTAAGGGGGCACTCTATTTGAAGTTCCAAGTTGTTTGGTCATATTTGATGACAATTAACTTTAAAAAAAAAAAAAAGCCTTTCAAAGCTCTTTTAAAGTATTTTCCTCTGACAATTATCAAAAAGGTAGCTTTTATGTGCTTTAAGTCTTTGAATTTCTTTTTTAGTACTGCAAATTTTACCCCATCTGAGACAACTGACCATTTTCTGTCTCTGAGGAAATATAATTTCTTCTTCTGTTTTCAGTCCATCATTCTTGATCAGTTCTTACAAAAGCTGCTAAGGTCTTTTATTCAAAATGGTTCTCTGAGAATTTTCTTAATTCTTTTAACTTTTCTACTCTAGTATTCAAACTAGACACTGTTTAATGTATTAATTACATTTAATGTATTAAGACTCTGTGACAAAATTACAAAAAGGAAAGTTAGAGGCAGTAGTAACAAATTTAAAATTTAAGCTTAAGGGAATTCCCTGGCCGTCCCCTGCTTCCACTGCAGGGGGCACGGGTTCGATCCCTGGTCAGGGAACTAAGATCCCGCATGCCATGGGGTGAGTCCAGAAAAAACAAAAATTTAAGCTTAAAATTGGAAAATCCCATTTTAAATGTATTTATTAAATGGCATCACTGCACCAGGTTTTCTATCTCTTTCTATGTAACATAAAATATGTATGTTTTCTGTGATAAAGGTTTAAAGAGTTTAAAACATCTGTCTTCACATATTTTGTTGGACACTTTCTGTTCCGTGTTATTTCTGTTTAAAAAAACAATTTTTGTTTGCGTTTTATATTGTATGTAATAAATGGCACCTGTTTCGTACGATACGGGGTCTGTTGCTGTCATTCATGGGTGCTTCTTTATAGGACATTCCTTATTATTTTACACGGAGATTCAAGTAAAGTAATTCTGATTGGGGGCCAGTCGCTGGTGAAACTCTTCTCTGAATCTCCAGCCTCACCACCGTGGACCGTCCCTCAGGCTATGATGGTATTTGACCCAAACCTCCCAGGATGGATGGGATTGTTGCTGGTGGTGTGAAGGCATGAGAAAACACGGTGCCGCCACAGAGAAGCGTCTCAGGACACGTAAGTTAGTGAACTGATCTACTGTTTCAGGTCCCTACGGAAGGGTCAACAGAGATGCGACGGCACCGCTGTGGGGATGGTCTTAGCCCGCCTCCCCTGCCTCACCCGCCCCCGCCTGTGCCCGCAGAAGATGCCATGCCTGCGTCTTAGGGCTCTGGCGTACTGAACCCCGATCCCCCGAGCATCGTCCCCAGCCGCATGCTTTGGGAGCCTCCTGCCAAGTGACTGAAGCCCCTGCATGTGATAACCCTACTTGCCACCCCTGCTCTAGAATTCAGGGAATGAACTCCGGGAATAAAATGGAAAAGTGAGGCTTGGAAGGGAAGATGGACAAGATCCAGGGTCTCAAATGAGAACTTACTCCTTTATAGTATGTGCAACTTAATCACATTTCAGCTTCCCAGACCTACAGCTGAAATACAGGTGCCCAGAAGATAATCTGGGTTTCCAGAGATCGCAGAGTCAGATGAAAGTGTTTTCAATTTGCTTCACTTTCTTTTGTTAACAGGGGTATTAATGGCATCAGATCTGTAGAACTGTTTTAAAGATTCAATAAAGTTGCGGGCATCAGGTTCTGAGAGCAGGGCTTGGCCAGTGACAGGTACTTGATAAAGGTGAGCTGTCACTGATACTAACGTCGCTCAGGACCCGCAGTTCCCCTCCTGGTGAGGTCTGGGGGGCTCTCTGACCACCAACACGGCCTCTCTTGTGCGGGCTGGGAGGAACTCCACCCCTGCTCCGGGGACAAGCCGTGCGAAGGAAGTGGCAAAATTGCTTCCCTCTAAGTTTCCCACTTCACGTCAGAGTGGATCCGTCTGCAGGGTCTACCGCCTTGTGTGAACGGCAATAAACTTCCCCAAGGCAACCCGATCCGGCCCCTCACGGTGCTTCCCGTTCACTTTGACTTCACCTCCGAAAGACCTTCACAGGAAATGTGGTTTTAAAGTGTTGGAGGCATTTGTCAGCAGGGAGCTCTTTAGTTACAGAACTCAGGTGAAGTAACCAGGGCAGGAAGTACATCTGTTCCACAGCACCGGCTGCCCCGGTGGGTACGCACCTCTCCAACTCAGGGGAACTCTGCACCCCGCATCCCGTGTAACCGCCATCTGCGCCAATAAATCCGGCACCTACCGCTAGTTAAGACCAGCGGTATCCCGGGATGGAATGCTTGATTCATTAGCCAATGATGAGGCTGGGAATCCAAAGACCTGTCTTCTCTTTCCTGCTTCATTACATTCAAGAGCAATTAAGAAAAGCTACGTAGTCATCACAGGCTTGGCAGTAAACGCCGTGTCAGTGGGTGACGCTGCAGCCCTGAAGCACAGAAGGGTCAGACGTACTGTCACAGCTCCAGGACGAAGCTAATGAAGGTCAGCGTCACAGGCTTTCCTGCCTGTCTGTGTCTCTCTTTTACTGTCTCAAGATAAAGAAGAACGGATGGACACACTGACCTCCTTTCCACAGAGCAATGGAAGTGGGACCCAGCTGGCCTTCCGGGACCTTCTTCTTGCACAGTGGGTCACGCTTTATAGTTGAGATTCTTAAAGGAAAGTTGCTCTTCAACCTGACGTACGGCTCAGGGGCCAGGAGTTTGCCAACAGGCATGAGAGCCCTCCCAGATTTATGATGTGTTCTGAGATTTCGACCTCCATCCCAGGCCTGGCGGGTACATAAATTCCTTCTCCCTGTGCCTTTGGGTGATGCACTGTAGCATTCTGAGGGGCCGTAATAGGGAAGGTGGGACGACATTAAAGAATTCGGCAAATCACAGGGTCTTTCTCTGCCTGTGCTCCAAGCAAAAAACATTTGAAAGGAATGAAAAAAGAAACACCTCGATGAAATCAGCGATTCCAATAATTGCCACTGAAAAATGTTCTGCTTCAATCCTAATTATATCCCCAACCCAGACGACCTTTTTCATGAAAAATAGAAGATACGTTAAATTTTATAGCTTTCTAACAACTTAGGATTTGAAAGACAGCCATGCAATTTGATCCTTTTCCAACCCCCTGGACCCAAATCCAGGAATTCAATATGATTGGCCAGAGGCGTAAACAAATGCACAGGACTGTCAATTAAATGTTAAATGCCATGCAGAAAATCTCAGTTAATTTTCAGTTTCATTTAATCGTGGAATTCAACAAGATCTTTGGAGTTAACCACGGTAGCTTCCTGAAGACCTAGACAAGGCCCCCAAGGGGTCAACCTCGTCCTTCTCTCTAGTGGTCACATCCTGATTTCCTTGACCTTCTAAGGAAACAGAGGAGAAGACCCCTTCGACCCCTCTTATTCTATTAACTATTTGGAGGTAAAGAGAAATCCTAGATGGACTCTCCATGAGAACACAAGGGTTCTTGACTTTATTCTTGTGACTTCAAACTCTATCCATTGGCACATTAATGAAATTTTGTTTTCTTTGTAAGGAGTGGAAAGAAGAGAGCCTAGTACTTCTAGAAGTTGTTGGATGCCAGTAACAATTCCATACTTGATTCAGTCCTGGCTCTGACTTCTGGATGTCAGTTCAGACCTGGCTTTGTGGACTCTGTAATTTGCCTAATGCCACTGGAATGACTTTCAAACTCATCTCACCTCCCCCACCTTCCCCGTTTCCTAGCGCACTATGCCCCCAGCCACAATCTCTTCAGCCCACCGGCTACTGAAGCTGCCTGTTCTGCTTTTGTTCCTCGTGATTTACCTGGGAACCCAGTACAGAGAGCATGGGGCATTCACATTCAAGAACTGGGCCTTCAGATGTAGGGGAAGGAATGAACACCACTGTGTTGTGCAGCATAACTGGGCTCGGCTCAAGGGTCGGAATGAGACACTCTTCCCGACGTCACCGCAAACCACCTGTGATGTGAGGGCAGACGGGTTTAATCCAACTCATAGAGCCAGAACGCAGAACAAGGCACGCCCAAGCTCTGGCAAGTGGAAGGGCGCAAGTGTGCAGGGGTTTCATGCATGCCAGACTCGCTGTGATGGGAGAATGATGAGGGTCAGGTGAGAGAAAGCGAAGAACCAAAGGAGATAAGACCCCGTGAAAAGAGCATCACCCAAAGGGGCTTGGGAAGAGATGAGGGCATCGAGCTTGTGAGACATGAGCTGCTTTGGTCAGTAAGGCTCTACTCCTGAAGTCCTGGTTTATTTCAGAAGGATGCTCTCCCCAGCCGGACATCGCGCCAACAGTCCCCGAAGTTCCTGGTGGAGGGCATGATGAATCCACAATCCATGGGCGGGACTGAGCACATCCTGCCCAAATGCGTAAATCAGGAAGTTGCATTTTTTCTCAACCTGTCTACACAACTGTAAACTCTTCAGAAACTCTACCTGTGGGGCAGGGGAGGGCGCGAGACGAGGACCCCCTAAGCTCACTGCTATTGCTCCCTTCCCATTTTGTATCCATACACACGCACACCTGCCTCCCGCCCTCTTGTAAATTAACTATGCACATCTATGGGTTTTGTTTTTAAAAAAATATTGAGGAGATTATGTGAAGAACAGGGATTAGTTACTGTTTCCTTCAAAATACTCACTCTGGGCCAAGGGGAAATTCAGGAAGAAGATACTCCTATTCTCATTCTCCCTATGACTGGAGAACGGTGTTTTTAAAAAAACAAAACAAAGCAAAACATTTTTCCCATTTTATCGATATGTAACTGACACATAACTCTATTAGTTTAAGGTATATAACACAATGATTTGATAAATGTATATAATGCGAGATGATGGCCACAATAAGTCTAGTTAACATCCATCACCTTGAATTGTTACACGTTTTTTCCTGGTGATGAGAACTTGTAAGATCTACTCTTAGCAACTTTCAACTAGACGATACAGTGTGGTTAGCCAGAGTCACCATGCCATACATTACATCCCCAGGACTTATTTATCTTAAAACTGGGAGAACGGCTGGTATTTTTGAAGAAAGCTGGACTGAGATGGTAGGTCTATAGGAGAGAGAGCAAATTCTGAATGAGGAAGAAGGAAAATGTAGATCAAGTGAAGTCCTCTCATGAGTTGTATACGTGCATTGGTTTAAAAAAGGGGTGGGGGAGGGTAGAAAGATTATCTTGGAATAAAATCAGCCTCAGAATAGAACGTGTGTTGGGCTGGTGAGCACCCGTGGGGTCTGGGGCCCAGATCTCCCTCTCCTAACTCGACACCAGCACAAAATGAAGCATTTTTTAAAGCTCTGTTGCAAAACCTGTTAATAGATGTTGGTGGTGACCTAAAAATGTTAGAAAAAAAAAAAAAAAGATCTGGCTGCTTTAAAAGGAAATGTGTTCTCCCAGGAAAGAGGTAAAGACGGGGAATTCTTTATGCTTCCGTTACAGGACACCTGGTGGACGCGCTTCCCCCTTCCATCTCCCCCTGAGCCCCGGGGGCTCAGCCTGGCGTGGGGAGGGAAGGAAGGGTGAGCAGGGAGGCCTAGAGCAATTCAGGAGACCTCGTGGGAGCATAAAGGCTCCAGAGAGCCCTCCAGGGGTGACTCTGATAGAAAACATCTAAAAACCCTTTTTGTCCACTGCCTAAAAGGGGCTGCATTAAGACAATTTCTCTTCTAAGCAGCAGGGAAGGCACCGCTACAGCTCGATCCCAGAGGCAAAAACATGTCCGGCTCCGTTCTGGACGTTCAAGGGGTGAGCAAACTTCCCGCTCATAGCGATGAAGGTCACAGTCAAGAGAAGTTGATAGGAACCCCTGGCTAATATTTATTGCTTGCTTATCATGGGTTAGGTATTATTCTAAGTTCACGTGCGGGTTCACTTAGTGCTGTCAGTAACCTCCACGTTCGTTTATGGAAGAGGAAACCGAGGCCTGGGGTAGCTAAGGGATAGCTGAAGTTTTCGAAGGAGGCAAGCGATGGAGGGCACGACACACTAGACAGTCTGGCTCCAGAGCCTCTGACCCCACTGCTCCGCCACCTCTGCCTTCTGACAGGTCCATCATCGCAGAGGACTTTGTACTTGAGCGTTTCAAAGTGAAATGAGTCATGTTGGGAAAGCATTTCTAAGCCGTTCCTACAGACGCGGTGCTGGATGGTTTTACGTCACTTTTGGCAGCCACCCCGCGATGAATCTATTCCATTTCTTTCATAAGAAAAATTTTCATAAGGAAAAACAGAAAGAAGAATTTAATGAGCGAATCCTATTATCTCCTCCTCCTTTAGGGATTCATGCCGGCTTCACACGGTCGTAGGGACCATCTTTCCCCGCGGCCGATACCCAGGCCCTGGCAGGCTGTCTGGGCAGAGGTAACTTACTTCCAGAGCTAGTGTCATATGGCTCCCGTACCCTTTTCACCGATGCCAGATGTCACATTCGTTGTCGTCTTTTAATGAGTATGGCATCCTGATCAGGAGAAGTTTCAATATCAGATTGTTTCTGGATGGATCAGCGAAAAGGATCCCATTTCTCTTATGTTCCTGGCTTCACCCTATCACCAAAGTCACCTTCCAGAAACTCCCTCCTGGTCAAAAAATTTCATTAATTTACTATTTGTCTTGCCACAGTCTGTCTGGATTGTTTTTTTTTTTTTTTTTGATTCCTTCCTTCATTTCCTGCTCCCCTGCTCCCCAGTTTACAGTCCGTGCCTGCCTGACTCTTGATACACTGGCTCATGCTTTCTGGAATGTTCTCCTGTTGTCCTTCCCTCCTAATTTCTCTGCAGGTCTTCATATTGTGACCCTTTCAAGGCCCAGTTGCAGCACTGTGTCTTTAAGATTCCTTTCTCCAATCACTCTACAGCCTAAGCTACCCCACCCTTCTCCAAGCCCTTCGTGACACCTGACAATTTCTTTGTTGCTCTCTGTATACTAGCTATTTGGATTGTTTTTTGTTTTTTTTTTTTGATGTTATTTTCTGTGATTCCTTCCTTCGTTTCCTGCTCCCCTGCTCCCCAGTTTACAGTCCGTGCCTGCCTGACTCTTGATACACTGGCTCATGCTTTCTGGAATGTTCTCCTGTTGTCCTTCCCTCCTAATTTCTCTGCAGGTCTTCATATTGTGACCCTTTCAAGGCCCAGTTGCAGCACTGTGTCTTTAAGATTCCTTTCTCCAATCACTCTACAGCCTAAGCTACCCCACCCTTCTCCAAGCCCTTCGTGACACCTGACAATTTCTTTGTTGCTCTCTGTATACTAGCTATTTATATACAAAACTTATATTCCTAGATCGCACTTTCCTTAAGCGCAGGACTGGTTTCACTCCGGGATAGAAATCGAGGCAGACCCGGGCACTGTGATAAGGACACAAGGGAAGGCGAGCCAGGGTCCAGCTGTTATGGCACCAGATAGGCCCCTCATTTCACTGGAAGAGCAGCTTCTCCCCCTCCACAGAGAAGGACTGGGGGCCAAGGACCCACCTTGTCTATGTTGACATTTTTATGTTTCTCCAAAGAGGACCCGATCGGACCACTTTGCCACCACGCTGTACAAGTGCCCCTACAGGAGGTGTTCATCCGAGATCACCCTAGACACCCCCCACACAGTTGCCTTGACCCAAGCACTAACCCTTAAATGAGCCAGTGGTGAGCGGGGAAGCCCGGTTGGCTTTGTGAAGGTTTACTTCAGCCGTAGCAGCTCACAGAGAAAAGCCCTAGCGAGGGTCATCTTTCTGCAAAGCTGTTAGATTCCTTCTCTCGCCCCGCACAACAGAACCTGCTGTCCGTCAAGGCTGCATGAACAAGTCCTGGTTCCCAGTTCTGCATTTCTCTATATTGTGGCCAAACATAAGCAGGATGTTGCGGGTCAAAACACGAGGCTTTGGCCTGCGTCCCCACTGCCTGGTCAACGTCTTGAACGGCTGACGAATGACCCTTCTGACCTGTTTAGTCTTAGGCTGGAGCTTAAAGTACATTATGTCTGCTAGCTTGGGCTACAGCCAGTCACTCCTGCCCCCGCCACAGCTCGGATCAAGAGCTCTTTTATCGTCTGGGCTGGCTTGAAGAATACAGAGCAGTCAGAAGTTCCTGGGCCTGTACCCATCACACAGCTCTGTATAACCAACCAACAGGCCCACGCACCAGTGGTGTGCTGGAACGGACCCCTCCTGGCTCACCAGAGCCAACCGCTTGCATCTCTGCCCAGCTGCATGGACACCACATTCGGTGACGTCATGCTGGTACCTTGAACTCAACCACGGTGAGAGTATTTATACTGTGGAAACTGGCAAATACTACAAATACGGTCTTTCTTTCTCCCTTCCTTCCTTCCTTCTCTTTTTCTTTCTTTCTTTCTTTCTCTTTCTTTCTTTCCTTCTTTCTTTCTCTTTCTTCTTTCCTTCCTTTTTTTTTTCCTAAGGGAGCTGGTTTGCCAAATGCCACTGAAGCAAGCCCATCACTACTCCTAATGACAAATATAAGACAGACTACCTGCCCACAGGGACATTATCCCATTTCTCCTAACACAGAAAACATATCCTGTCTCTTTGAGGCCAAGTCCATATGAGGAAGCTGAGGCACACAGCTGGCTGCCCCAAGGGAAAGAGCACTAAATGGAGCCCCAGAATCATCTAGATTGGCGTCCTTAGTTCCACCCAGGTCTGGCCTTAAGGTACCAAATTTTTCTGCCCCAAAGAGTCAGATAAACCTAAGCCAGATGGGGGGCGGGGTGAAAGTCAAATGGACTGATTAACTTTTTTGAAAGGATAAATGAAGTCAATAAATGTTTAGAATAGAAAAAGCTGCTTCCACTCCAGCCCCTAGTACATTTCCACATCACGCTGGCCCTAATGGGGAGTGACAGCTGATGAAAGCTGCTATTCACGGTCATCTGAAACAGCTTTTCCTCCCAGAAGGAATTCGGTGTGGCGTGAGTCTAAACACGCAGACCGAAGGCGGGGCGGATGTATTCCCCAGGTCCCCGAGGGCTGGCAGAGGCCACTCTGTTTGCGCAGGGGGCTTCCTGACTGGGCATCAGACAGGCCCAGGGTAAACAATAGGGGTCTTTGTGCCCCCCTACGCTCAGGCCCGAGAGAGTGGTCCTGGCCCTAGACTCTGCCCATCTCAGGCCCTCCTCTTTGTTTATAACCAGCAGCAGCAGGCACTCGGGGTGACTTTGAGTTTGGTGACTAGTATTTTCTACCACCATATGGAACAAAGCCCAGATTCACCCTCGCTGCCTTCCAGGTGAACTGTGTCCCTGCAGGGAGCAGTGTCGGGGTGGGCAGCACGGTGCTTCAGTTCTGAGATGGCTACTCTGCCTTCGTGTCTGGAAGAGCCAAGAGCAAATGCACGTCTAGCAGAAGGACTTTCTGTATGGAGCTCAGGGATGCTGGGTTATCCCGGCAAACTGTGGGACTGATCTTTACAAGCCTAAGGCAAGCGAAGACCCCTCGGGACAAGAAGCCATAGCTTCTACTCCATGTCTTGCCATGTGACACCGACGTGAAGTTACAAACGTATGGTTTCCGTCGAAACAGAGTTGGCAATAACTCCATCAGCCTCAGGGAGCCAGGACTCAGAAACTAGGGCCGCTAGTCGTTCAGGAGCAAGAAGCCGGCACTTGGAGGGCATCTGGGCATCTGGGCCAGGAGCTGAGTCCTTCTGGAAGAACCAATACACAAACTCCACGAGGGTGAGCACCGGGCAGCGTGACAAGATCAAGATCAGAGTCTAGGGCTGAGAGAGACCTTACTTGGTCCCATCACGTCTGCCTCTATCCTGAGTCACCTATCAAGATGGTTCTCCTTCTTTCTTGCTCGGAGGTTAGACTACCAGAAAGCTGGCTGCAGGGGCCCAGCAAAGAGAGATGAAGCATATACTGTGCATCATGCTGGCAAAATCAGGCCCTCGAGCTAAGTAAACCAGAGCAAAACATCCATGTTTCTCTCTTTGTGTTTCCTGACTCCTGCCCCAACCCCGAGATCCCTGGGGCATGAATACCCATCTCAGGCCACAAACTCGCCTCCTCAAGACATTACCTTATTATCTCTAGCTAATCCTATCTTCTCTTTAAAGATCCTATGCCACTGGGTGGGACAATTTTTTTCTATTCCTTTCTATCCCCAGGAACCTGAAACGATGTACAGAAACTCAGGAAACAAGTCATTGAATGTGTGAATTTGGGGATTCTCCCAATTCCTGTAGCATTTTGTATTTCAGTTTCTTGCCAAGTGCCAAGGCAGGTGTGTGTGTGTGTGTGTGTCTGTGTGTGTGTGTGTCTGTGTGTGTCTGTGTTTTGGAGGATGGAGTGTCTGTCCCTCCGTTGCTGTTGGTCAGAGCTGTCAATCATTGGCTTATCTTTCCTTGGTCCCATCATTTCTCCAGTTACCTGACCATTCAGCCTGTCGCTTCATCCTTCTTGCCCCAGACAAAAGGCCTCTTCATACACACCTGTTTAGCTCCCGGTCAGCCTTTTCTGTGTTTCTCTGGCAGAGGGGAGAGGGGTGCAAGGCAGACATTCAGCCATTCTCTGGTGCCATTCTTGAGACTGAAGACTCTGAGTCCTCGAGACACATCTCTCGGCCATTTCTACTCTACAGCTCCAGCGCTCTGCTGAGCACCAGAGGACAGGGTTTTTATCTCCCCAGGCTCCACAGGGAAGAGACGCGGATGTCACGGCCTTACTTCTCCAGCCTACCTGGAACTATCATCCTGCTGACCTGAGGACCAGGTGGGCAGAGAGTCCAGCAGCATCACTCCTAACCAGCCTCTAACTTCCTTTCTCTCTTCTAATGGTCCTCTCTCCTCCCAGCCTTTGAAATCTGCCCAGTACATAGGCAGGATAACTCAGCTGTTTATCTGCCTCTCATTTCAGAGAGATATATGAAAACATCTGCTGGACCATGTATGCTCTTGAAACTCCTAATTTTGAGGTCCTTGTGACCTAAAATTCTTTTTCTTGTACACCGTTGTTGTTCCTGCCAGGAGTTTGCAGAATCAATTTTGATCCAAAGCTGACTCACTCCTTCTTCCTTTTGGCACAGCTGCTGACATATCCCTGTCCTGATACACCGAAGTGGAATGTTCTATCTGTCCTGGTGAGAGGAAGTCACACAGTAAAAGATGAAAACCTTTGTCTAATATTTCAAAATCTCATCCTGCATTATCTTCTGCTTTTGATCAGATGGATGCAACAAGCTTCCTAAAGTTAACTGTCTGTCCTGAAGCTGCTACTCCTGTGACCCCAAGGGTCCCTCAGGTACATTTAGGGTAAGTGACATATATTAGCCGTGTCGTGAGAATAAAGGAGACTGAAAAATTAAGATCCTGCCAAAAAGTTTGGACAAAAAGGAAATAGGCTCTTTATTTCCTGTCTCTCTGATGGGAGTGTCTTACAACAGCACATTTTACTGAGAAACATTGGCAGGGTCTCCCGGCTGTCCGTCATCTTTGTATATTATGGTACTTAAAACCAATAGGGAGGGGGCTTAGATCCAAGAGATATTTTGCATTTTTCCAAGGTGTGTGGATTTCAGGGTCTTGTCCCAGAGGTGGGGAAAGGAAATGCAGAGGTTGACGCCAGATTTCCTTTCTCTTAGAGCTTCGGAGTGCTTCAGCATAAATAACCAAGGTTTCGCCCTGTATTTCAAACCCCTTACATGTCATTTATTACTCCTGCTGTCTTGCACTGTCAGGACACCCACCCTGTGCCTTGATGGCCAATCAAAGGACTTAAGAGTCTCACCAAGGAGTTGCCCAAGTGTGTCAACAAGACTTTTTTGCTCTGATATTCCAGAGCAGGTGGGATATGGCTCTCAAGACACATGTAGGTGGGTGGGTGTGACTGAGTGTGAGTGTATGTGGTGATTATACCTTGATGGCAGGAAAATCACTCTTTCCAATCCTCCCAGAATCTCCTCAACACTGCTTGACACTTTTCACTTCATCAACTGATTTATTTGATCTAACAAGAATATGCAATATGTATATATATATATATATATATATATACACACACACACATACATATATCTGAAAGTATAAAGTGAAATTTCAACCATTTGTATTGCTGTATGAATTCATTTTTCAGAAAATTCCCTTAATGTACAATAGACATTATACACTGGGTAGCACGGATGAGAAAGCTGAAGCCAAGGAAATGGAATTACGTATCCAAAATCTTCCGCTAGTTAAAGGCAGCAGACTGACTTCCATGGACATTCTTTCCCCACTTTATGAGTTTAATCAGATTTCTAGTAGCCGGAATAATGGGTGCTAATAGAATAAGGATTTTAATATGGCTTTTACGTGAGAGCCAAGAATGAATTTGAGTAGTGAGAGTTCTAATTTGGGTGCAAACGTTAAGGTTGTAGAAAATGCCAGAAGGAAGCTTGAAGCCACCGGCTACCAGGAGGTGCCAGAGGGGTTATGTAAAGAGGAGTGTGGGTGGGGAAATAGCAGAGATAAAGTTTTGTGGGTTTTTTATTCAACAATTATTTCAACTATGTTAGTTATACTCGAGGCATTTGTGCTGGGAATATAAAGATGAATAAAACATGGCCAAGTAAAATTCAGATGTAGCAGCATATGCATGTTTCACCTATCTTTTACAAAGTTCAACTTGATTTCTACTGTTTTCTTTGCTTTACTAGAAGGTTTCATCTGTCTTATTGGGGGAATGGGGGTTAAGAAGGAGGATCAAGTCCTGCCCCACAGAGAGTGGAGACTTGGAAGGCAAACCAGTTTTGTGTGTGTGTTAATGGTTTAGGTAGGATAAGACAGATGGAATATTTATCTATTTCTGATATGCCACCAAAAAAAGAAAAGAAAAGAAGGCTATTGTGTGGGCAGATGCAGATGTGTGGGCAGGAACCCGGAGGAGAGGGGCAGAGTGGGAGAAGGGGGGGAAGAAACCTAGGGTGAGGGTGAGGGTGAGGGTGAGGGTGAGGGTTAGGGTTAGTTTGAGATGAGGGTTAGGCTTAGGGTGAGGGCGATGTTTAGTTTTAGGGTTAGGGTTAGGGTTACGGTTGCGGTTAGGTCTCTATGAGCAGACCCTACAATGGAATTTTAAGTAGGAGAGACTTGCTGGGGCAAATGCTGTTTCTCTTTCTATAAAGGGGAGGTGAAGCAAAATTTATTGAGGATAATAGCCTTCAGATCCGAATGCAAGCGTGACATTTATGAAAGGAATTAGGAAGGGAAGGAAGAGCCTCAAACTGCAGTGCAGCCCTGAGAAGGTCCTCGGATGGGGAGCCCTAGAGCAGAGGCTGCTCATGACAGGGGCTCCACATTGGTAAGAAATGGCCTTCTCTGAGCCTCCCGCCCGCCCCGGGCCGCTATACTCCTTCCTCAGCCGGAAGCAGCCTGGGAAGAGGACGGCCTTGGCACACATGCCACAGTGGATCCAAGGTGTGGCAGCTGAAGGCTGTCAGTCCCCCGCTCTCCACTTAGCAGGCTCCCCCAAATCACCTGAGCCATGCCCCGCCATGGAGACCACACCTGCTGGTCCTCAAGCCAGGGGAGGGGACCAAGCATAGACTACCCCCTGGAGGGCCTGGCTGGGGAACCCAGGGGCCGCTCTTTCTTGCGGGCGCTGCTCAAGTGCTTCAGAGCTGTGCTGGGTCAGAGGCTTTGCTATAGGCAGCCACCCAAACCTCACGTGAGGGGAACTTCCCACCCTCGGCATCAAGAAAGCCCTTGACGAACCTAAAAAAGAGTGGAGATGTATATATACATGTATATATACATACATAATGTGTAGATGTAGATGTATATATATATATGTATGTATATATAACTGATTCACTTTGCTGTATAGCAGAAAGGAACACAACATTGCAAATCAACTATATTCCAATAAAATTTTTTTAAAAATAAAAGATAAAAATAAAGAAAGCCCTTGACAGGTGGCTGGAAGAGGAGTAATTCCTGGCCCACGTGATGTACCTTCCCCATGTCTCCTACTAAGTGAGCACAGCAGTGGGGCGGCCGCTGTATATGCACTGGGGGATGAATGAACTCCTTGGAGAGCTCACACAGCAGGCTGTGGACAACCTGATTTCAGCTCTTTACGCTTTCCACATAGACCGTGGAAGCCAGGTTCTCTGATCTGACAATGGGATGTGATGGATGCAGAGCTAAGCTGAAGGAAAGTCAGTTTAAAATACCTTTAAATACCTTTGAGAATCATGCCCTCACTAAGGTTAGGGTAAGCAGTGATGCCTGAGAAGATGTTTGCTCCCAGGGTTTAATTACCGACGTAGTGATGCAGTAGTTCCGTCCTGGGGGCAGAGAGAGGGAATGAGATTTCTGGTGGATGAATGCACTCCTGATATGCACGTGTCACAACTCCTGGGTTTCTGGGTCCAGGGCAACATGCGGGTCGGATGAAAAGGGTGTGTGGTCAACTAGAAACCCTTCATCAAGTGCACAGGCTACCACAGCGCCACGTGCTTTGTGGGAGTACATCCACCACCATCAAAAAGAAAATTACACGTTTTAGAGTAATAACAGCAGTCATGCCTTGTGCACACAAAAAGCTATACTTGGAGACGGAGAGTTCTGAATAAATAACTGATGACTTTCTGCCGAATGGATTTTTTTGCGTCATAAATAAACGAGCAACCTTTTATTTATCCAGCGAGACCTCCTTGAGTGCATGCGGCACAGCATTCTTGTATCGCCGTGTTCATTTGAGGGCTAACCAGCTGTTTGCGCTCTGTGGGACGGTGAAATGGTTCATACAAATGAAAACAGCAAATAAGTGTCAGCCACAGGTACTGCGAGGGCCTTGCTCCGATGATGTTTTACGGCATTTTCTTAAACTTCGCGCGAAGAACCGTGGAACGTTGTTTCCTGGAAGATGGGTTTTGTGTATCTGTATTGGGAGCAGCGTTGTTTGTGAAGCTCTCGCTTTGTGCGTGGGCTGCAAATGCAGGACTCCAGAAGGGCATCATCTCCTCCTGGGCACGCTGCTTGCCACCACTGGGCGCACAGCTTTGCTCTGCTGCAGCTCTATGGGCCGCACAACGAAGCTCATGCTTCAGTATCAGGGAATTAAATTTCCCAATCAATTAAATAAAATAGCATTCAAGGATTCAGTCAAGCAAACTGTGGCGGTTTGAAAACAGTCCGGTGAGTTTTTGATTCTCTTGTCCTGGAGAGATGGGGCCCACATCCCCTCTGTTGAATCTGGCCAACCTTCGTGATGGGTCAGTCCACAGGCTATGGTGGAAGTGATGCCATGTGACTTTGGAGGCTGTCATATGAGAGGTACAGCTTCACCTGGTACCCTGGGGCACTCAAGCTGGAGTTCTACACAGCCAGACACAAAGTCCTTCCCCTGGGAGGACACCATGTCATGAGGAAGGAAGCTCAAGGCAGCCCATGTGGGAAAAACACATGGAGAAGCTCTTTAGACTAAACCAAGACAGAGAGATGCCTGGCCAGTTCCTGTTTGACTGAAATGAGAGACCTCAAGGCAAGACTGCCTATGTGCTGAACCTTCTCCAAATTCCTAACCCACAGACACTGCCAGAGATAATAAAATGTTTGCTCTTATTTTAAGCCACTAAGTTTTGGAGTGGCCTGTTAGGCAGCAATAGAGGACAGGAATACAAACGAATCATAAACGCTCAGAGAATTATAGACACAGAAATTACTCATCAGCTTATTTTAACTTAATTATCATCTACTGCACAGACCTTGTTTGCGATTATCCACGCCATGGTGCACGAATGACAGCACTCACCTGGGATTTTGTTTTGTTTTGTTTTCTTCCAGTTTTACTGATATATAATTGACAGAGAGCACTGTATACGTTTAAGGTGTCCAGCGTAACAATTTGCTTTACATACATCATGAAGTGACTATCACGGTAAATTTAGTGATCATCCATCATCTCATACAGGTGCAAAATTAAAGAAGTAGAAAAAAATTTTTTTCTTGTGATATAAACTCTTAGGATTTACTCTCCCTTAACAAATTTCATATATAATGCATAGCAGTGTTAATTATATTTATCATGTTGTACGTTATATCCCTAGTACTTATTTATCTTATAACTGGAAGTTTGTACTTTAAAAAAAAATGTTTTATTGGAGTATAGTTGATATACCATTGTATATGTTGTGTTAGTTTCAGGTGTACAGCAAAGTGAATCAGTTACACATATACATCTATCCACTCTTTTTTAGATTCTTTTCCCATGTATCGCCTGGGATTCGGAAGCTTCACCATGTGTCAGGGCTTATAGCAGTCTTTTTTTTTTTTTTTTTTTTTTGCAGCATAAGGCCTTCACAGAGTCTTTTCAGAGATTTCTTCAAGCCTATAAGAAGAAAGTCTGCATTTTCCTTTCTAATTTCCCTTCTTGCTATTCCTGTATCCATGTAAGACGTAGAAATTGCAATCTTTCCCTTTCAATCATGTGCCCTCCTTCACCAGTATTCTTAACTGGTAACTATATTATGTACTGGGTTAATTTAATTACTTAAGAAAGAATCCCTCCATATCCATCCAGCATTATATTAAAAGGGTTATACACCATGACCAAGTGGGACTTATCCCAGGAAAGCAACGGTGGTTCAGTATAGGAAAATCAACCAAAGTAATAAGCATATTAATGGAAAGGAAGGGAAAAAAACAAACGATCTTCTCAACTGATGCAGAAAAACCTTTGACAAAATCCAACATTTTTTTCATGATAAAAACACTCAAAGAATTAGGAATAGAAGAAACCTTCCTCCACCTGGTAAAGGGCACTTACGAAAAGAACACATTTAACGTCATACTCAATGGTGGAAGACTGAAAGCTTTTCATCCGAGATCGGGAGTAAGACACGCAAGTCCACTGTGTCCACTTCTTTTCAACATAGTACTAGGAGTTCTAGTCCGAGCAATCAGGCAAGCAAAAGAAATAAAAGCATCCCAACTGGAAGGCAGAAGTACAGCTATTCATAGATGCCATGATGTTACAGACAGAAAATCCTAGAGAACCTATTTTTATTTTTTTTGCGGTACGCGGGCCTCTCACTGTTGTGGCCTCTCCCGTTGCGGAGCACAGGCTCCGGACGCGCAGGCTCAGCGGCCATGGCTCACGGGCCCAGCCGCTCCGCGGCATGCGGGATCTTCCCGGACCGGGGCGCGAACCCGTGTCCCCTGCGTCGGCAGGCGGACTCTCAACCACTGCGCCACCAGGGAAGCCCGAGAACCTATTTTTAAAAACCCATTACAGCTAATAAACTAATTGAGCAAAGTCATAGGATGTAAGATTAACATGCAAAAATCAGTTGGATTTCTATATCCTACCAATGAACAATCCAGAAAGGAAATTAAGAAAATGATTTCATTTACAATAGCATCAAAAGAATAAAATACTTGGAAATGAATTTAAGGAAGACATATATACTGAAATTGAAAAGACACGCTGAAAGAAGTTAAAGAAGACCTAAATAATTGGAAAAACATCTCTGTTTATGGATTGCAAGACTTAATATTATTAAGATGGTAATATAATCCAAGGAAGTCTATAGATTCAATGCAGTTCCTATCAAATTCCCCATGGCCTTTTTTTTTTTTTTTTTTTTTTTTTTTTGCAGAAATGAAAAACCAATCCTAAAACTCATATGGAGTTGCAAGGGATGAAAAATATCCACAGCTCCTATCAAATTCCCCATGGCCTTTTTTTTTTTTTTTTTTTTTTTGCAGAAATGAAAAACCAATCCTAAAACTCATATGGAGTTGCAAGGGATCAAAAATATCCAAAATAGTCTTGAAAAATAATAAACTGGAGGACTGACACTTCCTTATTTAACAATTTACACAATCCCCATCATTCTCCAAGGCCTCTAAGGTGCTTTTCATCCGGCATCTTTGGTTACCATCCTAGAAGTGGTCTCCCCACCTACATCCTCAGGTACTCCGAACCTTTCCTAGAGCCTCTGTCAAGTCTTACCTACTTTATGATCACCTGTGTACATGTCTTTTTATCTATCAGGCCAGGGTGTGGTGTAGTATGAAATTCAAGGTCCTAGCGCGACTTGGCATTAAGCAGTGTATATCCTTGGGAGCAGCACAACTTCTCCCTGAGCCCTAGTTCCCTCAACTTAATGCTGGTAAAATGGTGCTACATTCCTGGCTCCAAGGCAGGAGCTATATCAGAATTACCTGTGTTGCCGTGAATCTCTTGAAAACCGGCCGAATCAGAACCTTCAACGTGGTGTGAAGTCCTGGCATGGGCATCTTATGAGCTTTTCAGGTGATTCTAGAACATGCCCCTGGATCCCAGGAACCAGAGATCTTGCCTTTCTTGGCTTATTGCCATCTCTTTAGTTTTCTAGAGGGAAGCAAAGCTCGGCACATAGTGGTGACCCAGTATTTATATGAATTAATGAATGATCTCTAAGGCCCTTTCCATCACAAGTATTTATGTCTCGCACCTTGTTCATGTAGACATCCTCAAGGTGCTTAAACATAGTGTCTTGGCTGTATTAGGTGATGACTGAGTATCTGTTGAATTGAACTAAAGTCGGAGAGTTAATCTGAGGCACGGAAGCAGAATTCTGGGAATCCATCAGATGACAGCAGAAACTTTTCCCCTTCATCTCTAAGAGAGACACTGTGGAGGCATAAGAATCCTCCATTCAATGTTTCTGGAGATGTTTTTTAAATCAAGCGTTTTAGTACAATATGATTTCAACTCTTCGTCTCACAAATTTGATCCCTGCCACGTCCCCGTTGGTTTCAGGCAGAGTCCTTCTGTATCCACATGGTCATGAGGCCTCCCGGAACTGCTCTGTCTGCACTTTATCCCTATGCCAGTCCTTCAGGCTGAGGCACTGGAATAGACGTGGGGTGCCTACAAAGCAGAGGACCATGCAGTGGTGGGGAGGGCATGTGGGGGTATGTGGTCCAGCTTGGTCCATACTGGTTCCCTCCCCAAGATGAAGCAGACCCGCCCCAAGCACTGCTCCCCGCAAGAATGCCCAGCGAAAAGGACAACTTAAAATAGGCGTCCTTTGATTCAGCTATTTATACCGCCTCATCGACTAGACTCCACCCGTTCCAGGCTTTTAGCCCTATTTCCAACACGCCCTGTCTTTAGACTACAGCTAGAGGCTTTACCCTTTAATAACCCCAGCTTGTTATCTGTCTTTCAAAGGCCCTGGGAGAACCTACTTGATAGACTCAGGTTTCACAGAGAGTCTTTTCAGTTCAATCTCTGCATTTGAGGGAGGATACATTAGCAGGGAAAAAAAATTCACAACTTCCATTTGCTTCACTTTATCCGATTAACAGGCAAGAGAACCTGCACACGTTAAGAAACATTAGACATGTGTCTAATTGTCGTCGTCCACGTGAGAGATGAGGGAGCTGTGAACTCAAACTGTGCATATAAGCAGCCCTACCAGAGCCGAAGCCGGAATGTGCCCTGCGGGCACGGCTGGACGGAGCTCGGTTTTGTTTGTTGGGTTTATGGATTTTGTTCGTTTGCTCTGTTTGGTTGCTGGCAGCTCTTTTATTACAAGCAGCTGCCTTTGCACGAAGCAGACCTTCCAGTGTGCGTTTGCTGACTCCCTGACCTCAGCTGCTGACCACACTGCTGCCAATCGCTGGGCTCTACACGCCTCGAAAGAGCCGCTGTGAATCGAGGAACCGAGGCTTGACATTTCTTCCTCCCTCACAAGCCCCTGAACTTCAGGACTCAGGATTCTGCTAAGCCGCTGACAGCCACCCAAACTACACGCTTCTGCCCTCACTCAACAGTTACTCACCGAGTGTCAATCACATGCCAGGTACCACTACCCCGAGTATTGGGGATGCAGGAGCCGAAAAAAAAGACCTGGTCTCACGTCCTAAGTGGTTTTACCACGTTCAAGGGAGACAAACGACAGATATGCGAAATAAGAGTCTAAAATTAAGCATCAAGTAAATATATATTCAGACTCTACTGATTCAAAACTTTGAGGTTCTAGATGTGGGATAAACTAACATTTAACTGAGGACTCTCTGAAGAATATGTAACTTACTTACGGGAACTCGTGTTTCGAATTCTGTCCCCAAAATCCAAAACAGTAATTCTTAAAAGTTTGTTTGCACTTAGATTACTTCTATCTCTTGGCTATTGTAAATAACGCTGCAATAAACATGGGTGAGCATGTATCTTTTTGAGTTAGTGTTTTCTGTTTCCATTGGATAAATCCGCCCCCAGAGGTGGGGGATTGCTGGATCACCCGGTCATTCTATTTTTAATTTTTTTAGGAACCTGCACACTGTTTTCCAGAGTGGCTGCACCATTTCACATTCCCACCAACAGTTAAAAGAATCACACTTGGTGTGATATATAGTTGAGAGGACAGACGAAACTCTGCCATATGATCCTTTTGTGTGTGTGTGTGTACGTGTGTGTGCGCAATTGCTTGTGTAAGTGTAAGAGGTCTGAAAGGATATATGAAAAACAAACGGATCAAGCCCTGCTTCCTGTGACTGCACTGTAGGAGGAGATCTGGGCAGGTGGGGGAGTTTAGGGTGCAGGAAGACTTACTCTTTTTTAATCCTCGTTTGTATGATTCGAATGTTGAACCATGTGGATGTATTTATTACCTGTTCCATAAATATGTAAATTTTTGAAAAGAAAAGAATGAATACATATAATGATGTAAGTAATTAAAATACACACCCCTGGGTCCTACCACAGAGATCTGGTTGCCATAGGGGTGTACGTATTAGTGGGATAGGCTAGGGGCTTACAAATTTGCATTTGTAACAAGAATTCCATGTTCATATGCTGCATAGACTTTAAGGACCACACTTGAGAATCCTACCCCCAGAAGTTTTCCCCTTCAGGGGTGAGGCGTTTGTTCATCCATCAGTTAAGGAGGGTGTACCCGTCATGCCCCAAGCACTGTGACAGACGTTGGTGACATGAGGATGAGGTGAGAAGTTTAGTGTCCAGAAGGCAGGACAGACGTGCGAATTTCAGTCCACCGCAATGATGGGTCTCAAAATTTAGCACCTATCGATGTAAACGAGAGGGCTTGTTAAAACGCAGCCAGCGGGGCCCCATTCCCAGACTTTCTGACTCAGCAGGTCTGGGGTGGGGCCTGAGAATCTGCACTGCTCACAAGGTCCAGGGTGCTGCTGCTGCTGGTCCAGGGACCCCCACATTTTGAGAAATTGCTCTAAAATGTCCCTGAAAAGTAGTTAACCCATTGGAACATGTTTTAGATGGGGAACTCACTGCCCATACATGAGGGAAGTTCATACTTCCTTCACTAAAAGACAAACAAATAGAAACAAAAAACCTAAAAGGTTCCTCTATAACTACCATTCATACATACTCTACGATCACACGGGTGTTGAATTCCACTCTGAGTACGTGAAGAAAGCTACTGCCTTCTTCTCTTTGCCATTGAACCTTCTGGCTCTCAGATGAAAAGTCCTTGACAGTCCTCAGAAGACTCAGTTTTGAGGTTTTTTTAAAAAAATAAATTTATTTGTTTTATTTTTGGCTGCGTTGGGCCTTCGTTGCTGTACGTGGGCTTTCTCTCGTTGCAGCGAGCGGGGCTACTCTTCGTTGCGGTGCGCGGGCTTCTCACTGCGGTGCCTTCTCTTGTGGAGCACCGGCTTCAGTAGTTGCGGCTCGCGGGCTCTAGAGCGCAGGCTCAGGAGTTGTGGCGCAGGGGCTTAGCTGCTCCGCGGCACGTGGGATCTTCCCAGACCGGGGCTCGAACCCGTGTCCCCTGCACATTGGCGGGCCGATTCTTAACCCCTGCGCCACCAGGGAAGCCCCCAGTTTTGAGTTTCTTGATTTCTCTTCTCTGGAGACCCTACAATGTGTTACTATTCCTCTTACAATATGGTTACCAACAGTTCATGAGGCATGAATCTGAGGACTCGCCCACTCAAAGTACAACGGCCCTTTCACCTGCTTTCTTAGGCAGCAGCGTCGGGCGGGGAGGGATCCCATCACTGCTGTTGCAGACAGAGGCCACCTGTCTTTTACTGGGGTGCCCTCCCCAGCCCCTAACTGTGCCCACCTCTCCACTGGGCCTGCCTCTCTCAGCCTCATCACCAACCGTATGCCCGCATTATTTAATTTGGGATGTCTAACTGGAGGCTTTCCTCTTCTTCCTTTCTTCCCAGTGTAAGTTACACACAGGTTGTCTTAACCTATGTGCCTCTTGGATCCTGTTGTCACCTTTCCATTTCTATGAATCTTTTTTTTAAATTAATTTTTATTGGAGTGTAGTTGATTTACACTGTTGTGTTAGTTTCTGCTGTACAGCAAAGTGAATCAGTTATACATATACATGTATCCACTCTTTTCTAGACTTCCCTCCCATTTAGGTCACCAGAGAGCACTGAGTAGAGCTCCCTGCGCCGTACAGTAGGTTCTCATTAGTTATCTATTTGATACATAGTATCAATAGTGTATATGTGTCAATCTCAATCTCCCAATTTGTCCCACCCCCCCCCATTCCCTCTTGGTAATGATAAGTTTGTTCTCTACATCTGTGACTATTTCTTCTTTGCAAATAAGTTCATCTGTACCATTTTTCTAGATTCCACATTTAAGTGATATTATACAACATTTGTTTTTCTTTTTCTCACTTACTTCACCCTGTGTGACAATCTCTAGGTCCATCCACACCACGGCACTATTTCGTTCCTTTTTATGGCTGAGTAATATTCCGTGGGTCTTTTGAGGTTTGGGCGGAAGGGGAGGCGGGGCTTCTTGCACTTGTGTCTGTTGTTTCCTTAGTGAAAACAACTGTTCTAGGTCCCTTTTCCCTTCTGCAAAACTGATTGGCACCACAGTGGAAAGGCCTGAAGACTTCAAGCTCTGTTTGGTGCTTCTGTGTGATGACACCACAGGGCCTCACAGCCTGACCCAGGAATTTCCATTCAGAGCTGGAGACTAAAGGAGTTTTTGCCTAGCGGGTAACGGAAGTCCCTGTAAGCTGGCTAAGAAAATGAGGCCGGACATTCCATGTCTTTCCACCTTCTGGGCTGCGATGGCTCTGAATGAGTGTGAAACAGTCTCAGAGAAAATGAGACCAGTGATCATAACAGTCATGGAGATTAATGCGCTGCTTTCCTAGAACGAGAGCGCAAGCTGAGAGAGTGATGAATGGATGGGGATGTTCTTGAAGGCGGAACATTTCGTGAGGTCGTTTTCATTAACACGGCATCATCCTTTCCGTGAGTCTCATGCTGAACGATAACGTTCTCATTCCCAAATGCAGCACCATAAAAATGCATCTTTGAAATTTATGCCATTATATATCAAATTGATGACGAGACCCAAACAAAAATCACCCACAATCACAACACTTAATGCCTTTTAAATGCCGTTATGGAAATAGACGGAAAACAGCCAGTGTCTGCTCAGCACAAGGATTTTCAAATTTGATACGATAATCATTAGAATACGTTTCTCCAAGCACCCTTCCTAATGTATCAAAAGCCACACAAAATTTAAATAATAGAGTCAATCATCTAGCAAATTTGATTTGGAGGGAAAGGTTTTTCATTAGATTGTTTGGGGAGATTTCAGCCTGATAAAACCCCCATTCTCTAGATTCAAAACCCAGACAATGTTTTGTTGACAAAACATTCAAGGAGCAGGTTATTACAAACAACATCAAGGAACTCATAATCCAACACTGAAGAACTTCTTGGAAGCCATAATAACAACAGAGGCAGGAGTTGCAAAGTGTAAAATCATTGGTTTTCGGAAGCAAAATCAAATGGCAAACACTCAGGAGGCTATTTCTATTTGGGTCTAACTAGGCAGTTTTCCGGGTGTCGTCAGAGTCTGGGGAAACAATTTGCTCCAGAGAGATTTAGAAGAGAAAGTTCTACGGAGCATCACACCAACTGATTGGGCAAAAGCCTTTAGCTGACCAGAATACTCACGTGAGACATGCTCCAAGCCCCTCCCATTCACAGACCCATCACAAACATACAACTGATTCCTGACTTGGTTTGCCAGAGGTCTTTGTCTTAGATAATATTGGAGATCATGGTCAAATTCTTATTCTCTATTTCCTACTTCTGGACTTCTGGTAGATTGCCATTCTTAACAAGAAGAGCAGGATCGGCAACAGTAATAGTAATAGTGGTACCAGTAGTAGCAGACAGCAGCAACAACTGTGGCTCCTGAACAATACAACGTACGGCTACCATTAACAAAATTAAAAATAAAAACCAAGGGACCAAAGATGGTGAGGGGGGAAAGTTTCACTGTCCTTCAGTGAACCCGATCCGCACAGTGTCTCAGCTTGCGGGGGTGAGGTTCTGGGGTAGAGAAATGGGACGGGTCTTTTAAACCCCAAAGGATGAGAACCGTATCTGTCCCATGTCAAGGGAGCAAGCCTGCGACTGCTGCTCCTTGGGGGGGGGGGCACTGGGCCGTAGGGCAGGTGACCTGCTCTGAACACAGGACGCACCTTGGGGGGGCCCGAGGAGCAGCTGTCCAGCCTGTGTTGATGACATCCCAGAGTCAGGAGGGTGTGCGACTGCTGCTCCTTGGGGGGGGGCACTGGGCCGTAGGGCAGGTGACCTGCTCTGAACACAGGACGCACACCTTGGGGTCCCGAGGAGCAGCTGTCCAGCCTGTGTTGATGACATCCCAGAGTCAGGAGGGTGGACCAGTGCTGGCGGCCGAGGAGGACAGGTGAGGGCTCACACTGCCTTGGGGGACCTGGGGTCACCTCAGGGGTTCACAGGTAGGATGTAATTCCTCTGTCCGTGGTTTACTTTACACCACCGGCTATAGGAGATGTCAGCGTTTGCTCACCACTCCATTTCAACTTCCTTTTGGAAGAGCGCTTCATCCTACTCTCTACTCATGTAGCACTGACTCCACCCTCAGGGGAAGACCGTGCCCGAGGCGAGGTCAGTCAGCACACCTTTGCCCCCATCCCTCTCTCCCCACATGTTGGTCAGCTCCAGGACGGGGATAACACAAGTCAGGTTAGACAGGCCTGGTGATTCTCAATTGTGAGCCTTTCATCGGATCTATGGGAGCATCGATTCCTCTCCACTTCGTCTGAGACTGAAGCCGTGGGGACTGCCGCCTACAGCTGAGCCCGGGATACAGCCCCCAAGATAAGCACTGGGATTCTGGCCACGCGACAACAGCCCTGAATAAACGACACCTAAAGCTCGCCCGACCTCCCAAATGCCCCAGCCTCAGAGGAGGCCAGGCCCCTCCCAGCTTAAACCAAAGTTAGGTTGGGGTGGGGTCTCCATCCCTCATAATCTAAGGGCTGTAACTCTGTCAAGGAAGATGTGGGGCTGTCTTTCTCAATTTGTCACTAATAGAAATGTTAACGTAAACAAACAAAGAGAAGTTGTAGTATGTACTTCTTTTTTTTTTTGCCACACCACGTGGATGTAGGATCTTTACTCTCCCGGCCAGGGATCGAACTCATGCCCCTTGTAGTGGAAGCGCGGAGCCTTAACCACTGTACCGCCAGCGAAGTCCCTATACTTCTTTCTCCTTCATGTTATCCTTAATCAATGGAAATCACTCTCCCTTACTAGAGTGTAAGCTTCTGGAGGGCAGAAAGCAGGTAGTCTTTGTTTCCCTCAGAGTGTACTCTCCAGTAGAAGTTAAAGGGCTTTGTTTGCTAAGCACCGTGCCAGGGAGATGTGCAAATTTAAATGCAGAAGCCAGTTGAGCTGAGTTGTTTTGGATATTAACACACTACAATTTTCTCTTTTGGGAAGAGAGATGGTGAGAAATCCAGAGATGGAGAAGAACAGAGAGAAGCCAGCAAAGGTGGAGACCCCTTTCTGTAATATCCCTTTGCAACACCCCAAACCTCAGTAAGATTGAAAACAGTCTACGCTTCATGGGAACTGGAAGCCGTCTGGAATTATAGGAATGAGAAGACAGCTCCACACTGGGTTGTATTTACCTGTAAGATTCTACAATACTGGCTAATTCCTGGACTTAGATTATGAAGTACTTCTTCCTTTGGGGGGCTGGACCTCCGTGATCTGTACAGCAATTACATTACCAGCTAAAGCTGCAGGGAAAGTGACTGGGGTGAGGCCCCATCCATCTACAAGAGTTTACTTTGGCAAATTACCCTCTAGGATGGAAAATAGCCACAGGCCAAGAGGCCGAGAGAGCCCCCTTAGTTATTGTTTCTGCCGGTGACCTCTGAGCTCCAGAAGACATCCCAGAGGAAATCAGACTCCCGGGTCAGCTCAATTGCTTCGTTGAGCCTCACCCATGTAAGTGATTACTCCTGTTCACATGCCACAAATCACAGATGAAACAGAAACGAAGAGAAGTTTTTGTCATCGACCTTTTTCTGAGAAGAGTGTGTTCTCAGAGTTCGAGACAAGGAACAAGTCAAGGCTTCACTTCAGTTAGTCGGGGCTGACCCCCCGCCCTAACAGTGCCCTTTCGTGTCTACTACCTTTTAAAATGCAAACCTTGATTTTTCTTTTTTTTTAACCAAAACAATCTGATGGCTCATTAATAAACTACAAGCCCAGGGAAGGGCTGAGTACTTGGAAAAAGATAAATCTTAATTAAAAAAAAAAATACAAAGTCTGCCTGGCAAAGGGAAGTCACTGGGGCCAGAGGCAGACCTACATCCTGCCACAAAGAGTTAGCTTCTCTCTAAGGAGCCAGGTTGCACCGTTAACAGCCAGCCAGGTTCAGGCAAGGAGCAGAGCGGTTCCTACCCGGGCAAAATAAACAGGTGCCACTGGGGCTGGACACCACAAAGAATGAAAGCTAGACATTAGAGATCATCGCTTCCCAAGCTGAAAAAAAAAATAATGCGAAAGAGGACATTTGGGGGACCATTGGGAAAATGTTAATATTGACTGCATGGATTAAAACAATGTAAAATTTCTTAAGAATGGTTTCTATTGTGATTATGTAGGAGATTATGAGCATTTTTAATAGATACATACTGAAGTGCTTAAAGTTTTAAGTTGTTTATAACTTACTCTCAATTCAAGTGCAAAAAAATCCTACATATGTAAATATAAGGTAATATAATACAATATGATACAAATACACACACACACACATACAGTCATACATATGCAGAGCAAGAACTAACCCAGGAGAACTCAAGAGCTTCCCCTCCAGAATTAAAATATATATGAAATGTTGGGGGAAGGCTCATGTGAGTGAAATTAGTATTGTTAAAATTAAAGGAAAAAAAGCAACTCCACTTATGTTCAAATCTACACAAAAGACAATTCTCTTATTTGTGAGATTTACAGAATTTAAATTTTTCTCCGTGTTGCTTTTAATCATATTATCCTACTCTTGAGCCAGTAGTAAACACCTTAAAAATAAAATTGTAATGGGATTTTTAGATACCTGTTTCAGGCAGTGAAGCTCACGGAGCAGTCTTAGGACCAGTTCTGATTTGCTATATAGTAGGAGATTGTGAACCAGTCAAAAATAACCAGTAAAAAAAAGCAATGAGATCATTTCAAAAAACAAAAGCCAGGCAAAAACAAAGGGAAGGACAATCTCTGTGTATATGTGTGTGTGTGTTTAAAAGGTAGATGAAGCAATATTTGTTAAAGTTCCTATTATGTGCAGAGGATTTTACCTCATTCATTCATTTTATCCTTAGAATAAGCATGCAAAGCTGGCTTTATTATACTCAGCTTACACACAGGAAACTTAGGCTCCGAGAGGTCAGGTAACAGATCATGTATTTAAAAGCCAGGATTCAAAGCTAGGATTGTGCTCATGTTCCTGTACCAACTCAGTATTAACGGCATTGTCCAAAGGCCCGTAATTCAGTCCCTCAAGTGGCACTTGAGAGTCACTCAAGGGAAGGGAGAACAGAGGAGCAGAATGGAGCCTGCCTCTGTGCTTGGGCGCCTCTGTTTGTATGGGAGGGGTCCTAGCCACCCAGGACTGGGCTGTTGGCTTTTTCTCTATCCCCCATCAGATTCTCTGTTCTTTCAACATAGACAGAAAACTTATATGCTAAACAAGCCTGATAAAAAAAGGAAAGAGGACAGTTGATCTTCCTCCTTTAGGTTCTAAAACATATTCATCGGTTGTCTTTTAAACCAGGCATCCGCAGACTTCTTTTTTGTAAATAAAGTTTTATTGGAACACAGACACAGCCATGTTTGTGCTATTGCATGTGGTTGTTTTCATGCTACTATGGCAGAGTTGAGTATTTGTAACACAGACTATAACACCCATTTTCCCTTTACAGAAAAATATTCACTATCTTTCCCTTTACATAAAAAGATCTAAACATAATGATCAGCCTTTCCACCTCTAATGCAGAGACTCTGGTGGTTTCCATTTCTAAAAAAATACAAGTACCCTTGGATTACCCAAAAAAAAAAAAGTCAATACATTTTTAAAGGCTGATATACTACAGACACATTGTCTCATCGTTGTCCAATACAACTGAAAATTAATATTTAAAATGAAAGCAAAAAAAACTCCTCCAAATCCATCAAACACACATCCAACTACCTATAAATCTATCACTACTTTTTCTTTTAAACACTCTTGAGTCAAAGAAGAAATAAAACTATGTGAACAAGAGTTTCCTGAGACAAATGGTAACCAGATGAAAGAAAATGTCCCATTAAAATAAATGAAGAGGGACTTCCCTGGTGGCGCAGTGGTTAAGAATCCGCCTGCCAATGCAGGGGACATGGATTCAATCCCTTGCCCGAGAATATCCCACATGCGGCAGAGCAACTAAGCCTGTGCGCCACAACTACTGAGCCTGTGCTCTAGAGCCTGCGCGCCACAACTGCTGAAGCCCGTGTGCCTAGAGCCCGTGTTCTGCAACAAGAAAAGCCACTGCAATGAGAAGCCCGCTCACCGCAACTAGAGAAAGCCCGCGGGCAGCAAGGAAGACCCAAGGCAGCCAAAAATAAAAAATAAAAATAAAATAAATGAAAATAAGTAAATAAAATAAACGAAGATAAGATAAAGATAAGCTACTAAGGAACTTAGACCAAGATAAGCTAAAGATAAAATATTTTGGAATAAACGTAACAAATATGCAGACAAAATTCTTATGAAGGATCTAAAAAATGCTTGAAAAAATGGAAGCATTTCTTTGTTCTTCAATAAAAAGACTCAATATGATTGTAAAGAAGTCTATTTCACATACATAAATTTTGAAATTTAATGAATTTCTTTAATTTTGATACAATTATACAAAATTTCAACTGTTCAAGAAAATTTGAAAATAAAACGTAATGAAGGATAATTACCTCCACCAAATAATAAAACATATTATACAGCTATAATTGTATCAGGCAGTGTCCAATCAGGAAAGAGGAACCAGTTATTTGAATGGAAAAAGTTTGTTATATGTCAGACCAACAGTCCTTTGCACACTGTGTACATACAAAGACATTTCTCTTCACAATCATGTCTGCAGTTATTTAAAGAGCTTGTTTTGCTTTCGCCTGTATCTTTGAAATTCTTGCTTGGTCTGAAACCCTTACTAATAAAAAGATAGTCCATTCTTTAAAGTCATACACCAGACTGATGATTCAGTGGTTCATTTATTTCTCAGCTGTATACTGTTGTGCTTTGCTGCTCAGGAATTTTTTATGTTTTACAGTTGCCTGGTAGAGCTTAAAATAAATAAAAGGACAAGGAAAAAACCTTTGGAGACAAAAAAAAACAAAAAAGAATTAATACCTATTATTGGGCAACGGCGTAACAAAGGATTGGCTAGTAAGAAATAAAGATAAATGTAAAGAATATAAGCATAGCAGATATAAGGAACACCCACTACCCCTAGAGCTCAAGTAGATTGCCCAAGAAAGAAGTATCACCGCCGTCTCCACCTTACACACACACAATCATACTGAGCTGAGAGCCAAACCTTCTTAAAGAAAGCAGTAGAAAAGGACAGATCAACATCACCCACAAAAGTCCATGCAAAAATCCTAAACATTACTTTAACAATATTTAAAATGTATAATACGTTGTGATCGGTGGGTTTATCCCCAGAATGCAAAGTTGGTTTAACTTTCAAAAATCAATTAATGTAATTCACCATATCAACACTCTAAAAAAGAAAAAATATATGATGATGTCAAAAGACACAGAAAAAGCATTTGACAAAATTCAACATCCATTTCTGGCAAAAATTTTCTAGAAACTAGGAATAACATGGCATCTATGAAAAACCAACAACTAACATCATACTCAGAAGTGAAAACTGAATGTTTCCCCCTAAGATGAGAAAGAAAGATTTCTGCTCTTATCATTTCTCTTTCACATTGTACTGAAGGTTCTAACCAATGCAGTACGGCAAGAAAAAGAAGTAAGAGATATCAAGATTGTAAAGGAAGAAGTAAAACTATATTTACAGAAAACATAATTATCTATGTAGAAAATCCGGTGAAATGTACAAAAAGTCTACTAGATCTAGTAAGTGAGATTGGCAAAGTTACAGAATGTAAGATCAATACATAAAATCATTTGCATTTTCGTATACCAGTAATAAACAATAGAACATTAAAATAAGTACTATGTATTTATAATAACAAAAAAATGAAATACATAGTGATAAATCTGAGAAAAGATATGAAAGAACTGCATCCTGAAAGCTACAAAATAAATCTGAGAGAAATTAAAGACCGAAATAAATGGAAATACATACATTGTTCATGGTTCAGAAGACACAATACTGTTAAGATATCACAATTTTCCATATAGTGATATGTAAATAGATTCAATGCAATTAAAGCAAAATCTCAACAGACATTTTCCTTAGAAATTGATAAATTTGTTTTAAAATATACACAGAGGGCTTCCCTGGTGGCGCAGTGGTTGAGAGTCCGCCTGCCGATGCAGGGGACACGGGTTCGTGCCCCGGTCCGGGAAGATCCCACATGCC
>NC_041227.1:84956077-84959192 GCF_002837175.3 Physeter macrocephalus
AGGCCCGCGTACCGCAAAAAAAAAAAAAAAAAAAAAAAAAAAAAAAAAAAAAAATATATATATATATATATATAGAAAGGCAAAGGATATAGAATAATCAAAACTCCCTGTAAAAAGAACAAAATTGGAAGAATAACACAACCTGATTTCAAGACTTATTAAAAGCTAAGTAATCAATACAGTGGAGGATTGTCATCAAGATGGGCAGATTATTGTAATGGAACAGAGAATCTAGAAATAATTCCACACATAGAGGGACAACTGATTTTTGACGGAAGTACAAAGGCAATTCACCAGAGAAAGAATAGTCCTTGCAAAAATGATAGATCAATTGGTGGTAGATCAATTGGATATCCAAATGAAAAACAAATGAACATGAACTCTAATCTGTACCATGCACCATATAGAAAGTTAACTAAAAATGCATTATATTCCTAGGTATAAAACCTAAATTTTAAAATGTCTAGAGGAAAACATAAGAGAAAATCTTTGTGTCCTTGGATTATGCAAAGATTTCTTAGATACAACAAAATCATAATCCATGAAAGAAAAAAACTATATCAGACTTCATCAAAAACTCCTTTTTGAAAGATATCGTTAAAAGAATAAAAAGACAAGCCACAGATGTGGAAAAAATATTTACAAAGCACACGTCTAATACATCTAAATATAAAGAATATACAATATTATAATATAGTCTTGTATTCAGAATGTATAAATGACTCTCAAAACTTAATAATAAGAAATCAAACCAAAAGAAAGAGAAAAGAACAGAAATCAAACAATCCCACAAGTAAATGAGCAAAAGATCTTAGTAAACACTACCAGTGAAGATGTGTGAATAGCAAAGAAACACAAGAAAAGATACTCAAAGTGACTAGTCATTAGTGAAATGCAACTAAAAACCACAATGAGATAACTACCTATTAAAATGACTAGAATTAAAAAGACTGACCATACTAGGTGCTGACAAGGATGTGAGGAAACTGGAGCTCTCATACTCAGCTGCTGGCGATGTCACATGGGATAACCAGCTTGGAAATCAATTTGAATCAATTTGAAATTTCTTAGAAAGTTAATCCTACACCTAAGAGAAAGGGAAGCATGTGGCCAGACAACAGTCTGTCACAAATGTTCATAAAAATGGAAACAACCTAACTGTCCATCAATAGAGGAATAAACAAGTATCAGATAAGTATGATGAGTGAAGAAGCTAGACAATAAACATTACATTCTATACTTTCAAATTTATAAAATTCAAGACAAGGCATAGTAATGTATGATAGAAACCATCATAGTAGATAGGTGCTGAGGTGAGGGAGGGACAATTACCAAGGGGCACAAAGAATGTGATGGGCATGTCCATTATCTTGACTGTGAGATGGTTAACAGTATAAACAGATGTCAAAAGCTATCACATCGTATACTTCAGACATTTGCTGTTTATTGCATGTCAATTAAAACTGTTAAAAATATCATAAACAGAGCCATATACAAAAGATATAACCAGAGAAAAATTTTGCAATATATGTGATAGACTATGGGCTATTTTTTTTGTCATTTACAAAGGTCATAGGAATCACACTGGTAACGTATTTCTAAGAAAGTTAAAGATTGTCTGAAAAAAATAAACAGGAAGTTTTTAAATAATCATCAAAAATAATAGCTTTAGGGCTTCCCTGGTGGCGCAGTGGTTGAGAGTCTGCCTGCCGATGCAGGGGACGCGGGTTCGTGCCCCGGTCCGGGAAGATCCCACATGCCGCGGAGCGGCTGGGCCCGTGAGCCGTGGCCGCTGAGCCTGCGCGTCCGGAGCCTGTGCTCCGCAACGGGAGAGGCCACAACAGTGAGAGGCCCGCTTACCGCAAAAAAATAAATAAATAAATAAATAAATAAAAATAATAGCCGATGAAAAGATGCTTATCTTCACTTAGAGTTAAAGAAATGCAAATTGCACAGTAGATAAACTATCACAGTTTACCTGCTAATCTGGTAAAAGTTTGAAATTTTGATATATCCCATGGTCTGGGATAAAACCACCTCTCATGCACTGTTAGAAGCACTCTATTGATAAAACATTATTTGAAGAACAATTAAGGCCTTATGTATTAAAATTAAAAGTGCATCAAGTGTAAACCCAACTATTTTGTGGGAATTTTCTCTATGCATATACTGGCAAATACATGTTGAGTATAATGATATTTGAGATGTAAAAACAATCAGCCATCAAATATAAAAACAGCCTGGGTGTTTGTCAGCAACGAGAAGGTGGTATAGGTTATATAGCACTACATAGTTTTCAAAAGAAAGATGTTAATGTAAATATGCTGGTTTAGACAAGGTAGGGGACGTATATTATTGAAATGAGTGAGGTGTGGAACACTGTGTATCTAAATGACTCAGCTTGTGAAAAATTACAAAGTTTTCACAGACACATACACGGTATGACCCTGTGCATAAGAATCTTCACAAAGGGTTCCGGCCCGGGGCCGCCCCCTCCCCGCCCCGCCCCCTCCGGCCGGGGGTGCCCTAGATGCTGCGCGGAGACCCTCTGCACCCCTGCGAACATGGCGCTGCGAGTGGCGCGGGGCGTGCGGGCTGCGCTCTGCAGCCTGAGCGCCATGTCTGCGCCCAACGCGCCCTGCCCGCCACTGCACTGGGGACTGCGGGCGGGCGCCGTCCGGGCGCTGTGCACCGGCCCCGTTCTGCTGTCGGGTCGTAAATTCACAGACAAACATGAATGGGTAACAACAGAAAACGGTGTTGGAACAGTGGGAATCAGCAATTTTGCACAGGAAGCTTTGGGAGATGTTGTTTACTGTAGTCTGCCTGAAGTTGGGACAAAATTGAACAAACAAGAGGACTTTGGTGCTTTGGAAAGTGTGAAAGCTGCTAGTGAACTCTATTCTCCTCTATCAGGAGAAGTAACTGAAATTAATGAAGCTCTAGCAGAAAATCCAGGACTTGTCAACAAATCTTTTTATGAAGATGGTTGGCTGATCAAGATGTCACTCAGTAACCCTTCAGAACTAGATGAACTAATGAGTGAAGAAGCATATGAGAAATACATAAAATCTATTGAGGAGTGAAAATGGAACCCCTAAATAAACTAGTTTGA
>NC_041227.1:84959534-84982487 GCF_002837175.3 Physeter macrocephalus
CTTCCTAATGATCTCAGATAAACACTATGCATCTTTTTCACAACACCCTGTGATTTTTAGGCTAGTCTCCAGTTATAATACTCAGAATTCCTGAAATTATCTGTGGTAAACTAGTTATAAAAATTATGTAATTCAAGGATAACATCGTTACCTTAACCTTATATAATATTGTAACTTGCTTACAGCCATCCCTGGATTTGGGTCAAAATACTCAATGAACTTACCACTGGAAATAAATGACAGTGGAGAAAAGTCTGTTAGTTGTATAGTGTCCAGTGAAGAACATTACTATCTTAATTTTGCAATATACTGTGTTTGCTGGTGCTATTTTTATACAGTGAAGCAACAGCCTTGCAGGAAAATAAGAAAGTTTAATAATAAAATATTCAACTTCTTAAAAAAAAAAAAAAAAAAAAAGAATCTTCACAAAGGATGACAGAAGAACAATAACAAAAAAAAAAGCAGTTTAAAGTGATTAACTTTGGATCAAGGTTAACTCTGTAATTCTATGTATGGTTTCAAGTTTTTTTCAATTTTTTTAAACCAAGTTCTATTACTACTAAAATAGTAATAATAATTTTATAACAAAATTAGAAAAATGAATACTTGAATCTTAAGGTTAATTCATACCAAACTTCAGATAGTTGAATTAAAAATTGTCATTATTGATATTTAAGATTATCAAAAGAAAACATCTGGATAATATGCAGAATGGTTCCCAAACTTGATTGATGTCAGTATCATTATTTCGAGGCTACAGCCGTAACATGGTCTCTTTAGGGATGTTATGACTGGCTACTTCCCCGCTACAGTGGGAAGAGGGTGATGGCCTTTGGTCTGAGCACAAGTCCCAGCCCTGCCCTCACGGGCCATGAGACCTTGGACAATACCTCTCAAACCACAGGTGCCTCACCTGTAAAGTGGGAACAGTAATCTCTGTCACAGGTGCGTGTGAAGATTGCACAGAAAGGATGCAACCTATTTTTACTCAGTCAACGGGTCAGATAAGAGATGCTCCTGGTTGCCTGAGTGTAGTGTCTTGGGAGGATGGCACTGGACGAACTGTCCTATTTTTTGTTCTCTGAGCTGTCTTTTGGAAGAGTGAATGTAGCTGTTTGGTCAGTGTTTGTGTGTATGCTTTTTTTTTTTCTGGGCAAATATTGATTTTTCTTGCTGGATCACTGAACTCCCAAGAAAAACTCTCCATTTCATAAGAGACCATTTGTAAGAGAGTAAATAGTAGTCATATTCATAAATACCCGATGAAATAAATTTTATGCATGCTTGGGCTTGAGTGATGGAACCACTGGTGTTAACGATGTGGAAAGGAAATCAGAACAGGATCACGGAAACTGAAAGGGAAATGCCATTAGAAGTTTCCCAACAAAGTCCCCAAGAGAGGGATGTTGGCGACCCATTTTTCAAGGTTGCCTTTTCCTTGGGGACCATTCAGCATGTCACCCAATCTTTTGGTCTGATGCATGAATGGGACTAGCTAGATACAGCTCTTCTTGCAAGATACTGGGGATATCTGTATCAACAGTAACGCAGTGCATTTATAAACATCATCAGGGTGTATTATTCACGAGGCGTTTATCGCCTGGGTGTTTTCTTAAGACAGAGGAGGAGAAAGACGCTTTCCATGGGTTATGCGAGGAAAAGGGGTGGAGGAGAAGTGGCAGGAGGCTCTTCTGAGTCCTGACCTTGGGGAGAATTTCCAAATTCCAAAACACAGGGGCCTTCGGAACACAGCAAAGCACTGGTTTCTTTAATTTGCCGGGAGAGAATTTTCGTATTTTGAGAACAAAGAAAACCAACTGTAGGCTACAAATCTGAGAACAAATCAAGAAATATATCTCAAGGAAAATCCCCTGGGGGTGACTGCGATTGGGTCGCTTCACCCACCAGGCGGAAAATCTGAGCAATTCACTGATAAGAGTCCCTCAAGTCGCCGCACAGGTTAATCCATTCCTGATGCTATTCCGTGGAAAAGGAGATGATTATCCAACATGTCCTGCCAAAGGCACGATTCCTGCAGACCCGGATGCTCACCTCACCACCCCGGCCAGGCGAGAGGCCCTGGTTGGGACCCCAGATCTTTCCCACCAAGTGCAGAATTCCCCCTGGGTTGGCTGGGCTGTCTTAATTCCTGCTAACTGATGGTAATTTTGACCTGTGAGTTAACAGGACCGGCCCTTCCAATTTCTTCTGGCCTTCATGCAATCTATTAAGGCACTTAAGCTTCTGCCTTCTACATAAAGCACTCCAATTTTTAAAAACAAACTTTTAAGTAAAAAATGACAGGGCTAATTATTCTGAAATATGCTGTTTACAGCACAAACTCCATAAAAGAGAATACATGATTTAGTACCCCATCCAAGACAGCACTGGTTTTCATTTCTGCACAATCAGGGCCTAAATCTATGTCACTCACTCCCCTATGTGCGCTGGAAATGGTTTTATGTTCCATCTTACTTTAAATTATACACATCAAGCTCATAATGGGACACAGTCTACTTTGTTGCCAAAACCTGCGAGGTTAGATCATCTATTAAACTCTATTTATTTTTCATGACAAACAAGAAAAATGACAAAGCAGCTACTGAATGCCCACTAATGAACACCAAATGCCTCTAGAGGTCTCCTCCCTATATCACACTCATTTGTCCGGGGGTCCAGTTAACTTCCTCTTTGATGCTTTACCTCCCCAAAATAATCCTAAGAAGAAGCAGGTTTTCATAAGCTACCGGGGACTGAGCTGGTTACCATCTGCCCTCACGTTCCGACTCTGGGGTCAAAAGTTTGATTCCGCTTTGACATACATCATTTTGTTAAAAGGAGAAAAATCTCATGTCCCACTGAAGCTCTTAGGGGCCAAATGAATGAAATGAAATATCAATCCTAAATTAGTAAGAATCACCTTTGGATCCACAAGCAGTTCTAGAAAGGGTTGTAGATGAAAATATCAATAGGAAATAGCCAAGATAAGGACAGAGTTTCCTAAGAATCATACTCAGAAGATGCAAAGGGGCATCTGGAGTTAATTTGATCAACAACTGAGATTTTGACAGCGCTGTAGATTTTTATGTGTTGTGTATTTCTGTATATTTGTTTGGAAATCTTTCTAAGTTCATTTTTTAAAATTAATTTTTATTGGAGTATAGTTGATTTACAGTGTTGTGTTAGTTTCTGCCGTATAGCAAAGCGATTCAGTTATACATATACACATATTCACTCTTTTTTAAGATTCTTTTCCCATATAAGCCATTACAGAGTATTGAGTAGAGTTCCCTGTGTATGCAGTAGGTTCTTAATAGTTATCTATTTTACATATAGTAGCGTGTATATGTCAATCCCAATCTCCCAATTTATCCCTCCCCCCCTTCCCCCTTGGTAACCATGTTTATTTTCTACATCTGTGACTCTATTTCTGTTTTGTAAATAGGTTCATTTGTACCGTATTTTTACATTCCACCTACGATATTTGTCTTTCTCTGTCTGACTTACTTCACTCAGTATGACAATCTCTAGGTCCATCCATGTCGCTGCAAATGGCACTATTTCGTTCTTTTTTATGGCTGAGTGATATTCCACTGTATACACGTACCGCATCTTCTTTATCCATTCCTCTGTCGATGGACACTTAGGTTGCTTCCATGTCCTGGCTGTTGTAAATAGTGCTGCAATGAACATTGGGGTGCATGTGTCTTTTCGAATTGTGGTTTTCTCTGGATACATGCCCAGGAGTGGGATTGCTGGGTCATGTGGTAATTCTACTTTTAGTTTTTTAAGGAACTTCTTTACCTTTTTGGCACCAGGGACCAGTTTTGTGGAAGACAGTTTTTCCACGGATGGGGGGCGATGGCTCAGGTGGTAACAGGAGCGATGGGGAGTGATGGGGGGCAGCAGATGAAGCTTCGCGGGCTCTCCCGCCCGTTGCTCACCTCCTGCTGTGCGGCCCAGGTCCTAGCAGGCCTCGGACCGGTACCGGCCTGCAGCGCGGGGGATGGGGACCCCTGCTCTATACTGTTCTCCGTAGTGGCTGCACCAGCTTACATCCCCACCAACAGTGCAGGAGGGTTCCCTTTGCTCCACACCCTCTCCAGGATTTGTTGTTTGTAGATTTTCTGATGATGGCCACTCTGACCGGTGTGAGGGGACGCCTCATTGTAGTTTTGATTTGCATTTCTCTAATCATTAGTGATGTTGAGCATCTTTTCATGTGCCTCTTGGCCATCTGTATGTCTTCCTTGGAGAAATGTCTGTTTAGACCTTGCACCCATTTTTGGACGGGGTTGTTTTCTAAGATCTATTTAAAACCACCCCTATCGTACCATGCCAAGCACAGCCCAGTCAAGGTCAAATCCCAGAAAGCGCTGGTGGTACCCGCTTCCCAGTTGCCTTCTAGAATTAGATCTTTGGATGTAGAAAGATGTCCATGGGACACCGAGATTTTAAAAAGCAGCGTCCTACCTTTTCCACAGCATAGCACAGAAGAGATGGAGAAGAACGGTGGTCTAATTCCCTGGTCCCTGTTAAAACAGACCCTAGTCAGTGTGGCAAACAGAGAGGGAAACACAGACTGATTTTCTTGCAAGAAGATGTTGGGGGGACACAATGATAGAAAAGTTGAGTAAGTTTTTAAAAATCAGCTCTTTTGCCTCACTCCCCAGATGCTAGTTTGTTTGTCTCTCGGTCTTAGGCTGTTGGTAGTGGTGAATGCTTTATTCTTTTTCTCTGTCTTCATGGGTCTTTAAACAAGAAGTTATGGGTGAGACAGCCAGTTGCCATTTTGAGGCAGAAATTCAGAATGCTCTTTTAGCAATAGCACACTAATTTCATTTGGAAGTATGGGTTTGTAATAGATCCTTTGGTGCTGGAACAATCTAGGCAAAAACATAGTGCAATTTATCTTTTGATGGTATCGAGTGAATCATGAGACAGAAGTAATGGAAAAGGCAAAAATCCATAGTGCCTAGCAAGACAACATGCATTTTCTTACCCTAATTGAAAATATGAAAAAATGTTTTTGCGGGTACTAGATGGGCTTGGGGTGTTTGTGTATGTGTTTGCAGCATGAGGATGACAGAGAGTATGAGGCAAATAAAGCGCTTCTATAGGCTTGGAATATTCTGGCCTCGAGAGAATATTCAGGAAACAACCTTTCCCCACTGGCTTTATCATGCAGCATAAGTCTGTTAAAATAATTCCTGCACTGAACTCTTTCATGCATTGCTGACTGGGCCTCCTGCTTTCCTGTCCATTCCTCACTCAAGGTGAGCCGAATGATAACAGCCCAGACGAGGCTATGGTCATGGCTTACTTCATGAGACTCCACACGGAAGATGGTTTGATTGAGCCACATCCTGCTCTTAATTTGAATTCACAATGTTCAGGACCATTAGGGAATTTTTTTCTATTTCAAATCTTTGTCAGCCAGGTAAGTTTGCCAGATAAATTGTAGGGCACCCAGTTAAACTTGAATTTCAGAAAGACAACAAAAAATTTGTTTTAGTGTAGGTCTCAAATATTGCATGGGACATACTTATACCAAAACTAGTTATTCATTGTTTATCTGAAATTTAAATTTAATTGGGTATCCTGTATTTTTTGCTGTTGTTGCTAAATCTGGCATCTCCACCTATAGCGCCTCTGCATTTGTAAGTTGCTTTTAAATACCAGTAAGAAGGAAACCAGGAAACTGTGTTTACCTTCTCCATACCTAGCAAAAAAACCCTGCATATTTTCTGTAAAAAAAAAAAAAAAAAAAAAAAAGGCGTATGACCAAATGGCAAACATGAATTTAATGGGCATTTAGCCACAGTATAGATTCTGCATATGACATCTATTTCAGTGCCAGTTAAATATTACTAATGAAACCCTACTGACAATTTCTTTTTTTATTAGAAAATAAGATTACAGAGATTTAGGCCACGTTAAATACCAGAATTTATTACCTTAAAAGTATTTCTAGTCACACCTCAATTAAGTGAAAGCATATTGGAAATGTGTCTCATATTAATCTCTTAAGTTGAGGAAAGTCTAACCTTAATGGGAAAATCAACTGGTCACTGCCCTGAGACAAAGCCATCATAGTAATTCTCTGTAGGTCATCATCATATCCCGTGAAAAGACAGGAAAACCATGCTCTGGCCTCTTGCAGTGACAAGACTGACAAGAGCTTAATGGTTATGTGGGTCTTTTTCCTATGCAAAAGCTAAATTGGGATCACAATGATTTGTAAAATTCTCCCTAAGAGTAACTGCATAGTCACAGTTCAATATATTATATCAGGAAATTACCTATTGCAGCATTTTCACACGTATGCTTCAATTTAATCCAAAAGTCATCAGGGTTCAAGAAAGTTCCTTGTGGATTTCACTTCCTTCACAAGGAAAGGATAAGTGGGTCCAAGTCTTCCCAATTTAAAAATGAAAACCTGAGTGGCCGTTTTACAAAGAGCTGACCAGGAAAGAGGCCTGAAGTTGCAATCTGCCATGTTTTCCTGGGCAAACAACGCACAGCCCTCTGCCAGCTACAACCACAGTGACAGGACTGCCCGTAGGACAAGCGGTCAGAGCCATGCTCCGTTCAGGCTTGAGGCCCCTCCCAGGGTGAGTGTGGTGTCCAGATGCTGCCCAACAGGCAGTGGTAAGGAGGGGAATGCAGAACATGGACCAAGTTGTCCTTCAATTGGGGGAGATCTATGAAATCTGTGGTCAGAGATATCAAACCCCTCTTCCTGAAGGAAAATGTACCTGAGTGCTTAAGGCTCCTAGTTCTTTTTTAGTTTTTCCTTTGCTCATGCTTTGTGTATGCATGTGTGTGTATGGTAAAAAATACATAACATGAGATCTAGCCTCTTAATAAACGCTTCAGTGTACAGTGCAGTATTTTAGCTCTACCACAATACTGTACAGAAGATCTCTAGAATGTTTTTCATCTTGCATAACTGAAACTTTATACCTATTGAAGGGTAACTCCCCATTTCACTCTTCCCCTAGCCTCTGGTCACCACCGTTCTACCTTCTTCAATGAGTTTGACTGCTATAGATACCTCTTATAACTGAAATCATGCAGTATTTGTCCTTCTGTGACTGGGTTATTTCACTTAGCAATATGTCCTCTAAGTTCATCCAGGCTGTAACATGACAGAATTTCCTTCCTTTTTTATGGCTGCATAATATTCCACTGCATGTATATACCATATTTCTTTATCCAATCATTTGATAATATACATTTTAGGCTGTTTCCAGCTCTTGGTCGTTGTGAACAATACTGCAATCAACATGGAGTGTAGATATCTCTTAAAGATCCTGATTTTAATGCTTTTGGATAAATACACAAAAGTGGAATTGCTGGATCATATGGTAGTTTTGTTTTTAATTTTTTTTATCAGATACACCATTTTACGTTTTCCACCAAAAGTGCATAAGGGCTTCAATTTCTCCCCATCCTCACCAATGCTTGTTGTTTTCTGATTTTTTTGATAATGACCATTCTTACAGATTTGAGGTAATATGTCACTGTGGTTTTGATTTGCATTTTCCTGATGACTAATGATGTTGAACGTCTTGGCATATACCTGTTGACCATCTGTATGTCTTCTTTGGAGAAATTCCTATAGAAGTCCTTTGCCTATTTTTTTTAATCAAAGCAATTTGGGTGGTTGTTATTGCGTTACAGGAATTCCTATTTTAGATATTAATTCCTTTTCAGATAAATGATTTCATATATTTTCTTCCATTTCATAGGTTTCCTTTTCACTCTGTTAATGGTTCCACTGCTGTGCAGAATCTTTTTAGTTTGCTGTACTCCCCACTCCCCCTCACCCTTTTTTTTCTTCTGTTGCTTGTGCTTTTGGTGTCATATCCAGGAAATCATTGCCAAGACCAATGCCATAAAGACTTTCCTCTATGTTTTCTTCTAGAATTTTTACAGTTTCAGGTCTTAAATTTAAGTCTTTAATCCACTTTGAGTTGATTTTTGTATATGGTGTGAGATAAGGGTCCAACTTCGTTCTTTTGCATGTGGATATCCAGTTTTCCCAACATCATTTATTAAGAAACTTTTTCTCCATTTCGTATTCTTGGCATATTTGTCAATGACTAGTTGACTGTATAATCATGGGTTTATACTTCTGAGCTCTCTATTCTGTTTCATTGACCTATATGCCTATCTTTATGCCAGTACCATACTGTTTTGATTCCTGTAGCTTTGTAATGTGTTTTGAAATCAGGACATGTGAGGTCTCTAGCTTTGTTGTTCTTTTTCAAGATAGTGTTGGCTATTCTGTCTTTTGTGATTCTGTATAAATTTTAGGAATTTTTTTATTCCTATAAAAAATGCCATTGGAATTTTGATAGGGATTGCATTGAATCTGTATATTGCTTTGCATACTACAGACATTTAATCAGTATTAACTCTTCTAATCCATAAACACAGGTTATGTTTCCATTTACTTGTGTCATTTTAAATTTCTTTTAGCAATATTTTGTAGTTTTAGTGTACAGGTCTTTTGACTCCTTGGTAATGTTTATTCCCAAGTATTATATCCTTTTCTATGCCACTGTAAATAGGATTGTTTTCTTAACTTCCTTTTTGGACTATTTGTTGCTAATATATAGAAATGCAACTGATTTTTGTGTATTGATTTTATATCCTGAAACTTCACTGAATTTATTTATTAGTTCTAACAGTGTGTGAAATCTTTTAGGGTTTTCTACAATACTTATAAGATTATGTCATCTGCAAATGGAGATAATTTTACATTTTCCTTTCCAGTTTGAAAGCCGTTTATTTCTTTTTTTACCTAATTGCTCAAGCAAGAACTCCTAGTACTGTGTTGAATAGAAGTGGTGAGAGTGGGTATTTTTTGTCTTGTTCCTGACCTTAGAGGAAAAGCTTTCAGTTTTTCACCACTGAGTGTAATGTTATCTGTGGACGTTTCAAATATGACCTTTATTATAATGAAATAATTTCCTTTTAGTTCTAGTTTGTTGAGTGTTTTTATCATTAAATGGTCTTGAATTCTGTCAAGTGTTTTCTCTGCAACTATCGAGATGACTGTGATTTTTATCCTTTGTTCTGTTAATATGGGATATCACATTGATTGATTATACATTGATTGATTGCAGTCCCTGTAAAACTAAGGCCAAGTACACAAAAGACAGACTATTACTGGGATGAAGGGCAACTGTTCAGCAGTTCATTCCTGGGATCTGTCTCCTTTGCTTTATTTATTTTCTAGATTCCTAACTCACAATTCCTGATTCTAAAGTTTAACGATGTAATGAACTTTGGCCAAAGGTTTACGTGGTGAAGCTAGGAGTCAAGGCTGCCTGGCTCCAAAAAGCGCACATGAAATTCACATTTTATGTGAATTTGAATTAGGCAAATTTGAAACAGTACAGTACAAAATATTATTTAACATTCATGGTTTATACCCCCAAAATGTACGGATCTCAAGTTTTAAAAAACTGCTAAGAATTGCAAAATTTTAAAACTGATTGACAGACTCAGTTATAACTTTTTCTGTCATTGCCACAAGACAAAACTTTGCCTGATTAAAAAACAATCATCATTTTTGTCAGTATTTTATGAAGTGTGTTACAATTAACATGCATCAGTATTCCTCAGCAATTATGGTAACCATTCTATTGCTCTTAATATGTGTTACTACTATTATAATTTATCATTTAATATGCATTATTATTATTAATGGAATCCCCCCAGAAAGATCTCCTTTAGCAATATTATCCAAACATTTACTATGTTGTGGTACTAGAGCTGCTGCTGAAAATTGTAACTGGAAATCACTAACTTCTAGAAACATGTAAGTTGTGATAAAACACTATGAAGTAGGTCAGACTATTAACATGTGCTCTGCTGTTAGTTTTGAGAAAGTATGAATAGCAGCACTAGAGAGATTGGTGAGGAAATAAAAAGCAGTCTTAAAGCAAAAATCTGTAATAACGGTTGAAAGAGTATATGGTCCCCAAATTAACTTTGCTCCTCCAGTCCACTTGTGCATGTGTTCCTAAGGGAAAATTAGTCTTGAATTCTGCTAGGTTTTCAGGAATGCAGCTCTTACACAAAGTGCAACCGCCCCACATTTTTCATTAAAAGCATCTGACAGTATTTTGCCATCTTGTCCAGTTTTATGAAAGAGTCCTGTGGTTTATCAGCAAGAATGGAATTTCCATGAGGATGAAGATTAATGTAGTCCCAGAACCTAATACCACGTTTGCCTGGAAAATAATAGTATCTAATAAAACTCTGGTGGATGAATAAATGAATACGTACACAACTCAGATAATTTAGCACCATCACCAATCCCAAAGAGTTCACTCTACACATCTCCCTCCAGATCATTTATAAGGGTTTTCATTCCTGAGAAAGAGAGTTTTTCATTTGAAGAACTAACAATTTATCCCTAATCTTGCCTGCCAAGTAACAATTAAACCATTTAACAATCCTTTAATAACCTGAATAAATAAATATTCGGCACAAAACTGTTTCAAAGATATCAGAGTCTACCCCCTCTGGGATTTTTTTATACAATGCTTTGTTCTGATGCTTTCCATCTATATTGAGAGTAAATGTAAGAAATAGGTTTTTGAAACTCGGTCCTATGTTTACCATAATAGAAGATGAGAATTTGCTAGTTTCATTACACAGGGTCCTCTTTACAAGAACTCCCAGAATAAATTCCTTCCTGCTAGTATCAAAAACAAATCAATTCTCCTGAGCAATTGATTTGCTTTAATCTCTTTGAAACTGTAAACGGTGTAATTGACAATGTTGTTTTTGTTCGCGCGCCTGTGTGTGTGTGTGTGTGTGTGTGTGTGTGTGTGTGCTGGACCAAGGTGATGAGGGTTTAGACCGATTTCTGGCCATAGTTTTTGTTCCTATCTTTGCTTTTTTATTGCTTTCTCTTTTAATTTAACTTGTGTTTTATTCATCTCTCCTATGCTTCTTTGGAACAAGGCAAGATCTCAAATAACATCAAAATAAATAATGTCGAAATCTATCAGAGCCATCAGCTTTTTTTTAACCCTTTGGGGTGAATTAAAACATGAAGCTAGGAACTTCCTTGGTGGCTCAGTGGTTGACAGTCCACCTGTCAATGCAGGCGACACAGGTTCAAGCCCTGGTCCGGGAAGATCCCACGCATCACAGAGCAACTAAGCCCGAGAGCCACAGCTGCTGAGCCTGCAGTCCAGAGCCCACGTGCCACAACTACTGAAGCCCGCATGCCACAACTGCTGAGGCCCATGCGCCTAGAGCCCGTGCTCCACAGCAAGAGAAGCCACCACAATGAGAGGCTGGCGCACTGCAGCGAGGAGTGGCCCCCACTCGCCGCAACTAGAGAAAGCCCACAGGCAGCAGCGAGGACCCAGCACAGCCAAAAAAAAAAAAAAAAAACATGCAGCTCGTGCTGGCTGATGAGACAGGCAGGTATTGCTTTTTTACTAACCATGGGGTGGCTTTTTCTAGGCTGGATGACATTTTGTTAAGTACCCAGTAACTAACTTTGGTTATAGGTGGCCCTAACTTACCTAGTATGAAATCTAAACTCACTGCTCTGTAGTTTCCTCTGGGTTTACGTATTCAGTATTTTGGAGGTGGGGGATGGGTTGCGGCTGAGGCATAGATCACATTACCCATCACTCTAGCTTGGAGGCTGTGTGTCAAAACCACCACAGTTTTTCAATGACCCCCCTCAGATAGCTGTCATCTAGTCTTTACCTGCTGTATTTATATCTGGGGATTGACAGTTTACCCTGTGTATTTTCCAGGAATTGACCCAATAACTGATCTGTTTGGTAATTTCCTAGCAAATTCTAAGGCACAGAATACATACAATCTAGACTCAAACCTGCATTCATATCTCAAATCTGTTACTTACCACCTGTGTGATTCTGAGCAAATACTCAACCTCTCTGTGCCTCAGTTTCCTCATTTATAAAATAAGATGAATATCGGGAAGTCGTGGGGATTAAATGAAGCCATGTATATAAAATACTTGTAACGGTGCCTGGCATATGACTAGCAGTTACTGAAATGGTTTTCTTGTGTTATTGTTTATATTGTTTCTATGAGTTCTAACTTTGCACAACACCCATTTAACCAGCTCCCAGAGACTCTAGCTGACCTCGCCCTTTTTGTGAATATAAAGAGTCTATTATATTTATCCTTGGAGTCCCTTACCAATACTCTCTTAAATTCTTTTTTTTTAAGCATGTCTAATTTCTAGTGTATGCCTTCCTGTTTTCCTCAGTTAGCCTGCCTTTCCAGTTTTGAAAAATGGCAGGAGAAAAACCTATTTTATTTTGCCAGTTGACCATGAAGAGTTGTGTGTGCGCTTTTGTTGTTCTCTTTAAAGTGCCAGGTCTTTTGCTTCCTTGGCATGCCTTTATCCTGGACTTCTAGCAAGCTATTCGAAAATAGTCACCAGGCTGTCTTAGCTTTTAGACTCTTCCTTTCAATTTTTCCCCTAACAAATGTTCCCACTTGGCCATTAAGCTCTTTTCATGAATAATAACATGAGGCATTTCTTTGGTTTTCCTTCTCCCTCTGGAAAGTAGAAATTGCCCTGACAACTGCTCGCTGATGTTTCACCATCAATTCCTTCCTGCAAGGCTTCTAGTCTTGTCTTGGGGCCAAGTTCCACCTATTTCTTTCCATCTGGATTATTCTACAAAGCTGCCTTCTCAAAAACTTTACCTCTACCTGTCTGTTGATCAGTTTTTCTACCTGTTGATCAGTTTTTCTACCAACCTAGTTGGATCCTCTTATTGCCAATTTTTTCATCCACTCAATGAGTATTTGTATTTGACTGTTGTAAATAATGCTGCAAGAAACGTGGGCATGCATACGTATCTTGCGTGACCTGTTTTCATTTCCTTTGGATATCTACCCAGAAGTGGGACTGCTGGATCGTAAGCTAGTTCTATGTTGAATTTTTTGAGGAACCTCCATACTGTTCTTCATTGCAGCGTTATTCACAATAGCAACAATACTCACAATATGATATGGAAACAACTTGAGTCCATCAACAGATGAATGAACAAAGAAATATATATATATTTCAGATATATTTATATATCTCAAATTAATCCATTGTACAACTTAAACTCACACAATATTTTTGTCAAAAATAACTCAAGAAAAAAAAAAAGAAACCAAGTATTTGAGGAGCCCCTATGGTTTGTCAAATTCTCTAAGTGAAGGAAAATTGTTACACAAAATACCATTCCTGCCCTCGAGGAATTTACATTCCGGTAAGGACTAAAGTTTGTGGTGGGTGAGTACAGGTGTTACAGATGCATTTAGTAGAGAGGAACTCCACTCGGTCATATGGATTTAGGCAAGGCTTCCCTAAGGAGATGATATACTAGCTGAGATAAAAAAGAAAAAGAAGCAATTGCCACACATGGTATCCCACGGTAGTGCCTATTGGGAGCAAAGAGACAAAGAAAACTGAGTCATGTTTCTATAGACTGAGTGATAAAGAAGTAGAGAGAGCACATTAGCTAACTCTCGCCAGAAGACTGGCCACGCAGGATGGGAAAGAAATAAGGTGGGAGAAGTAAAGCCTAGGAGGGAACGGATAGAGACAAAGTCACTAGATGCATCAAGGGACTGGTGGTCTGGATCCTATTCCCCGAGAAGTGTCTGTGACAGCTGAGGGAGGGGTAGTAAGGGGAGGACGTGGTAGCCACGGGTATGAACGGTCCTGAAGAGCTGAGGTTGGGTCGTGAGAACTGAGGAGACATATGGCCATTGGGTAGATTTTCCACGAGAGCTGAAGCTGCTCAGGCAGCCTTGGGGGTGGGGAGAAGTCAGCAAGCCCTGTCTGTACCAAAAATTTCAGTAACTGAAGAAGAGCCCTAGAGAGTCAGCACATTCGAGAAGCAATAGAGAGAGCATCATCAAAGCCTAGGTTTCAAGTCCACGGAACACAGTTTAAAGTCCAGCTTTGTCCCTTCCTGTGTGACCTAGGACAGTCTACCTTTCTGTGGGTGGGGAATCATCACAATGCCAACGCCCTAGGGTGGCAGGACCAGGATCTGAGAATAATGTCACGTGCTAAATGCTAAGAGGTCAAGACCTTCAGACAACAGATACCGGATTCCGAAGTGAGGAGTCTGAGAGCGTGTAACATCTCAGACAGAAACAAACACTCACTAGTTAGACTCAATTTAGGGGTTTTAAACCCTTTACCGACATGGAGGGAATAAAATGAAAGGATCAGTTGTTGGCTAGAAGGAGAGATGGTTGTTAAAGAGCTTTCTCTGGAGAAAATGTTGCTTGAAGGCCTCCCCAGCCCCCTCCCCATGAACAAGAGGAGGGTGGCCTCAGTGAAGCTTCGAGAGTCTGTGGTAGGAGGGCTGGAATGTGCTCAGTTCTCACTTCCTTCTGAGAAACCCACAGGGCTAACTGCTGATGGGCTGGCAGAGGAGAGATGTCTGCCTCGGGCTCAGCTTGCACTCCTGGAGTTGGTCAGGGCAAAAGCTGCGCTGGTATTTCTCACCGAGCACGTGTGGTCCCACCAAAGGAAGAGCTGCTGCGTGGTTGTTTTAGGTTCCGTCCAATCATATGGCCATGGCACCTGGGCAGACAGGAGCTGGAGGAGGGGCCCCAGATTCCCAGAAGCAGCCCAGGTCACTCTGGTGGGAGAACCATCTCCAAGAGCCTGCCCTCCTACAGCAAGTGGGGCGGGAGTCGAGTAAGGAGGGTCCCTGTGATAAAGACGGGAGCGCTGTACACTATGCAGACTGGGGAGTCCAGTTTCTGCATTGAGGCCATATCTGGTAATTTACTGTGGCTCCTCAGGATAAGATACTGCCTAGACCTCACCCCTTTCCTAGCACCTCCTGGGCTCCAGCACAAATGGCTACGTGGAAACGTGTGCCAGGATGTGGCATTTCCCAGAAATACGCCAAGTCACAGGCAAGGTGTGCTTTTGAGGTGTTCTGTTTGCTTTAGGGAATTACATTTTCTATGTATTTTACTAATATGTGTTTGCTTTGTATTTCACTTGGCAATTTCCCAAACCCTTTCATGCCCAGTGTCTTAGGCACAGCGGTAAAAATGTCTTCAGCAGAGATAGACTTGTTGGGGTCTGGCTTCTCAAGTTGATAGCTCTGTGACCTCAGACCACTGAGGAAATCTTTATGCCTCATTTTCCTTGTCTGAAAGAGGTATTAGTAAAATAATCTCCCTCATAGGATTGTCTTAGGGACCAAGTGAGATACTCTATATAAAATTCTTAACCCAATGACCGATATTCAGTGGAACGTTAGTTATTCATAATCATGGTACTATTACTAAAAACTCCACAAGGGTTACATGCCGATCTCTAGTTTATAGATAAGGCAAAGTAGGCTCAGGAAGTTAAGGGGCTGGTTCTAGGTCACACAATGAAGCACTGATCCCAAGAAACCAAACTCAGAGCTCTTTTCACTGTGTTATGGTTGGCTCACATTTCAGTATTCAGGGCCAGGTAATGCTGGCCATGATCTATCTGTATCGCTCTCTCTATCTCCCAATCTACCCATCCACCAATCCATGTATCTGTCATCTATCAATTATCCATTCATTCATCCATCTATCTATGCATCCATCCAACTACGTACCTATTATCCATCATCTATCCACTCATCACCCATCCATCCATCCTTCCATCTGTCCATCCACTCACCCATCCATCTATCCACTCCATCCATCCATCTGTTGTTTTTTTAATCATACAATGGTTAATTTTTTAATGGCATTAACCACCTGCTTGTTTGTCAGGCAAACCTGATCCAAGTCGAACTGGTCTTTATCTTATTGTTTATTAAAAACAGAATTTCTGTTTTGTTTTGGTTTGTTTTTCCTAAACGCACAACATTATGAAGAATCAGTGGAGACTTCTCCCCTCAGTGATTAACTTAGAAGAACTCGGCATTCGATTCACTTCTTTGTGCTTTAGACACTTTATCTGTCAAATGCAGGACCTCCGGGAACTCTATACTCAATGCTCTGTGGTGACCTCAATGAAGGAAATCCAAAAAAGAGGGGATATATGTGTACGTATAGCTGATTCACTTTGCTGTACAGTAAAAACTAACACAATATTGTAAAGCAACTACACTCCGATAAAATTTTTTTAAAAAGCACTACTCGCCTCCTCCAAAAGGAATATGGGGGGTTTGAGCACGTATTTGCTTGTGGTTCCTGTAGGACGTGATGTCGTGTTGACTTCCTGAACGGAGGGCTGCTCAGAAAGGGAGAGACCTCATCACAAGAACACAATCTAAACACTCTTTAGTCAAATGTCAGGCGACGGCTTGGATTTCTGTATTTTCTGAGTGTGATCTGAGTAACGGAGTCTGGCCTGCCACCCACGTTTTTTGGCAAGTGATGAGGTTTACAACCAACTGTCCTTCTTCATAGACTCCTGTGTATTTTGCAGGGCTTCTGCAAGGAGCCAAAAGTGACCTCAGCTCTGCTGGTATCAGATGGAATGAGATCTTTACTCAGGGACCCTGGGTTTGGGCTGCTTGGGTTTGAATGGAGGAAGGGAAGGAATCTCAAGTGCACCCTTTGTAGTAGGCAGGTGCTCAGTTAATATTTGTGAATATGACCCACTGACTTTGGAAATCAGCCGAGTGTCGGAACTTTCCGTTCATTCTATACATAGCTCTTTTATTCTCTTGGTGACGAACGAGTCTGGCTCCCTCTTTCCAACACCCCCTGCGATATCCACCACTCATGAAAGTCTGCGTGCTCCTCTGCCAGGCACACCTCATTTGGGAAAACTTATATGATGAGCTCATAATGTCAATTCAGGAAATGAAAGACGCATTTATCTAAGATGGCTTTTGCTTAGACAGGATGCCAAGGATGCTTATCCCACCTTGAGATACATGTATTTCGCTTAATTTATTTGCGGATCTTGCTGTCAGTCTCAGTTTTTACTAAATTCTGCACACTTTCCCTGGGTGTGGTCATCATTCTATTTCTGCCTACCATGTCCATGATGAAGACTGTCACATCTATAACTCTAGGTCTGGTTCGATTTTTGCTCTCATTTCCTGTAACAGACATTTCAAACTTTCACTCTCCTCCCACCGTGTCACCTCTGCTCTTGTTCTTAGCCGTCTAAATCTCCTCTTGTTTCCCAGAGACATTAAAGTTACCAGAAAGAATGACCTTCCTCTGCTGGGTTGGGCTGCATTTAAGCCCAACCTTCATCACTGCTGTCACTCGCAGTGGCACCTGACGAGTGGTCCTCTCTCTACCCAAGTACCCTGGATCAATTCCATCCTGCCCTCTCTCTGCCTGCCCCTTCTCAGTTTTCTTTATGGTCCATACTTTATGTGATCATCCCCAAAAGTCTGAAGTCCTCTTTTCTTTTCCTTCTAAACACTTTTCCTTCTAAACTTCATTTTGAGGAAAATGACATTGAGTCATTTTCCTCAATGACTCACATGACTTTAATTAGCCCCTGAAATATGGAGAGATTCAAGATGCTTTCCTCCTGCTCACCTCCTTGCAGAGCTTCAACTCCATACACCCAATGGGCATCTCCACTTGGAAGACTTTTCTGAGCTGAACCCAACCGACCCCTGCACTCATGTCACCAGTCTCAATGAATCGTATCACCAACCTTACGGTTGCCCAAGCCTGATTCTTAAACCACATCTTTGACTCTTGATTCTTTCTCCTTCTTGTAATCTCCAAGAACTTTTGGTCCAGCTTCCAAACACATCTCAGTTTTGTCTACCTCTCTAATCCTTAATGTAGATACCTCAGTTCAAGACAACAGCATCTTTCACCAGGAGTCCTGTGAAGCAGTACTTGCAATTCTGTCCTACATATCAGGAAACACAAGGGGAAGGACTGGAGGTTATACGCCAGCTTGGGGATGCCCACCTCTTCTTTTGTAGAAGAGCAGACTCGGGGATTGTGAGAACACAATCCAAGCCACAGAAGGGACAAGACCACCACATATATCACAGGAAACTCGGAGCTGCTAGGTGCCCCTGCGTTTTTCTCCATATTGTGTTTCTCAGGCCACTTTAAGACCTGTGAAGAGAGATGCAAACAGATGATGCAGTGAGAGAGGGCTCAGTGAGAAAGTTCCCTGTGAGGTATGGAGAGCAATCGGGATGGTGGCTAGAGATGGTGACGGTGACGGGGCAGCAGTGGGACACAGGAAGGTGTTATCCAAAGGAACAGCGACCAGAGGCTGGCTAACACCTGCCAGCCGCCACTCGTGGTCTCGGTGGGGACCAGAGCGGGTAGCCCCGAGGATGTACGGTTCTATTAACGCGGCCTCAACCTCCCTCCTCCTGTGAGCCTTCCTAAGGGCAAGGTGGCATCTAGCCCCTGCTGGTCCACCTGTACAGATAAACAACGGGGACCACCTCTTGCCATTGGCTGGTTCTGTTCAAATTCCAGAAGCTCCATGAAGCAAGGCTTGAACCAGTTGGTGCCAATGACACTGAACAAGGTCTTGGACTCCTCACAAGCTGTGTGCAAAGACAGCATCATCACCAATACTGGTCTTTTACTTCTCTGGAGATTGAGTATCAGTTTTGCCGGTCAGATCAGAAAGACTCAAAGGGAGAGAAAAGAAGCATCTAGAAGCCTGCATCCCTCTGGGTTGGAGCCTTTCCATCTCACAGCAAGGCAGTTAATGCAAGGGCAGGGCAGGGGCCTGGGAGAGCCTGGGCCATTACAGAAGGATTCAGGTCACAGTCTTCCCTTGCTTTCCAGCGAAGCTGGAGAGAAAGCAGCTGTTGTCCTTGTGGTTGAACCCCATTTCCACAGCCCTATCATTCGGTTTGTAAGAACCACCATCCTCACCTTCTCAGTTGGAACTGACCAGGAAATCAGGGACAAAATCAAGTCCAGACACCAGAGGTATAGATTATTCAATCTGTGCTGTTTTATCTCCTCTCTGAGAATGCAATGAGGATGTGGTCATGTCCAATTATTGCCTAAACCGAAACTCAAAGATGTGTTCCCTTTCCATTAATTATCTCCTTTTAGAGTTTTCCCAGTCAGATCTGTGTAGACATTTACACAACTATCTAGAGTTCTCAGCTCTGGACACCCACATTTTCTGTAGTGATCATACCCGGCCACTGCAGAGTGTGGGGCAACGGCACTTAAGATGCGTGGATATAGTCAAGAGCCATGATTCAGAATCTTCTCCCCAAGGGTCAGGTGGATTATGGAGAGTTAATCTTCAAATCTAAATTTCATTTGTTTATGGGAAAAATGATGCATGTGTTTTCAAATACCCAATGCAAATAATTATCCTCTTTGAATACTGCCCCTTTTCTAGACTAGAGAAGTAGGCTTTTAACTGTTTTTTATTTATTTATTTTTTTTTTTTGCGGTACGCGGGCCTCTCACCGCTGTGGCCTCTCCTGTTGTGGAGCACAGGCTCCGGACGCGCAGGCTCAGCGGCCACGGCTCACGGGCCCAGCCGCTCCGCGGCACGTGGGATCCTCCCGGACCGGGCCACGAACCCGCGTCCCCTGCATCGGCAGGCGGACTCCCAACCACTGCGCCACCAGGGAAGCCCCGTTTTTTATTTTTTTTAGCCCTCCTCTTTCCTTGAGTTTACCTCTGTACTTTTTCCATATATATAAATATATACATATATACATATTTAATGTAAAACATGTTCATCCTCTGCTTAATGGCATTTGTCACCCACAGGGTAGAATTAAATATTCTGAACTTAGGACACAAAATTCACCAGGAGTTAGCAAAATGTGTCCATAAAAGGTCCAGACAATAAATATTTTAGGCTTTGTGGACCAGGAAGCAAAATCGAGTAACTGTTCTCACGGAAAGGCTAACAGTCCTCTTTGCATTTTACACTTAAAAATGTGGAAACCTGGCCACGCTCCCTTTTGATCCTCTGCCCTCCCGATGGTCCCCCAATTTCTCCCTTTGGGCAGGTCTTTTGCCTCCTTAGGTAGGTTTATTCCTAGGTATTTTATTCTTTTTGTTGTGATGGTAAATGGGAGTGTTTTCTTAATTTCCCTCTCTGATCTTTCGTTGTTAGTGTATAGGAATGCAAGAGATTTCTGTGCATTAATTTTGTGTACTGCAACCTTACCAAATTCATTGATTAGTTCTAGTAGTTTTCTGGTGGCATCTTTAGGATTTTCAACACTGATGAAAGAAATCAAAGATAACAATCCTTCGTTGTTAGTGTATAGGAATGCAAGAGATTTCTGTGCATTAATTTTGTGTACTGCAACCTTACCAAATTCATTGATTAGTTCTAGTAGTTTTCTGGTGGCATCTTTAGGATTTTCAACACTGATGAAAGAAATCAAAGATAACATATACAGATAGAGAGATATACCATACTCCTAGATTGGAAGACTCAATATTGTGAAAATGACTATACTACCCAAAGCAATCTACAGGTTCAATGCAATCCCTATCAAATTACCAATGGTATTTTTCACAGAACTAGAGCAAGAAATTTTGCAATTTGTATGGAGATACAAAAGACCCCAAATTGCCAAAGCAATCTTGAGAAAGAAAAATGGAGCTGGAGGAATCAGGCTCCCTGACTTCAGTCTATACTGCAAAGCTATAGTAATCAAGACAGTATGGTACTGGCACAAAAACAGAAACATAGATCAATGGAACAGGATAGAAAGCCTAGAGATAAACCCATGCACATATGGTCACCTTATCTTTGACAAAGGAGGCAAGAATATACAATGGAGATAAGACAGCCTCTTCAATAAGTGGTGCTGGGAAAACTGGAGAGCTACATGTAAAAGAATGAAATTAGAACACTCCCTAACACCATACACAAAAATAAACTCAAAATGGATTAAAGACCTAAATGTAAGGCCAGACACTATCAAACTCTTAGAGGAAAACATAGGCAGAACACTCTATGACATAAATCACAGCAAGATCCTTTTTGACCCATCTCCTAGAGAAATGGAAATAAAAACAAAAATAAACAAATGAGACCGAATGAAACTTAAAAGCTTTTGCACAGCAAAGGAAACCATCAACAAGACTTAAAAAACTAAAAATAGAACTGCCATACGACCCAGTAATTTCACTACTGGGCATATACCCTGAGAAAACCATAATTCAAAAAGAGTCATGTACCAGAATGTTCATTGCAGCACTATTTACAATAGCCAGGACAGGGAAGCAATCTAAATGTCCATCAACAGATGAATGGATAAAGAAGATGTGGCACATATATACCACGGAATATTATTCAGCCATAAAAAGGAACGGAAATGAGTTATTTGTAGTGAAGTGGATGGACCCAGAGTCTGTCATACAGCGTGAAGTAAGTCAGAAAGAGAAAAACAAATACCGTATGCTAACACATATATATGGAATTTTAAAAAGCGGTACTGATGTACCTAGTGGCAGGGCAGGAATAAAGACACAGACGTAGAGAACGGACTTGAGGATGTGGCGGGGAAGGGGAAGCTGGGACGAAGTGAGAGAGTGGCATGGACATATATACACTACCAAATGTAAAATAGATAGCTAGTGGGAAGCAGCCACATAGCACAGGGAGATCAGCTCGGTGCTTTGTGACCACCTAGAGGGGTGGGATAGGGAGGGTGGGAGCGAGGCTCAAGAGGGAGGGGATATGTGGATATAGGTATGCGTATAGCTGATTCACTTTGTTGTACAGCAGAAACTAACACACCCTTGTAAAGCACTTACACTCCAATAAAGATGTGAAAAAAAAAATGTGGAAACCCTTCCTACCTGGCAGGCTGGACCAGAAGAGGCAGAGGCCGGTACTGGCCCCGGGCACCATGTGCGACCCTGGCTCTTCGTGGCCCTGCTCCTCCCATCATTGTGGCCTCATCTCTGGCTCTTCTCTCCAGTCGTCCTCACTCCAGGCTGTTTCATGCCCCTCCTCCTAATGTCAACTGAGCTGTATTCACTCTGTAACACTTGCCTCCCCATCATGTTCTCTGTGGGGTGGGCTGCTTTCCATCATCTTTTTGTGACTCTTCTGTACTATGTGCAACTTTCTAATTTTGCTCTATCACAAAAATTGCAACTTTGCTCACTTATTTGTCTGCTGTGTGAAATTCGGAAATTCTTGAGGGCGTGGATGATTCTGAATTATCTTTGAATTCCCCAGGGACAGCAATGGGCCTGGGATATTTTAAGTGGTCAGGCAATGTTGCATTGGACTGGCTTTCTTCGTAAGGAGAACAGAAACACAAGTTTGATAGAAAAAAAATGAGGAGATTAAGTAAAATCTGGGACAACTGGGTTTTGGGGGGTTTTGGCTCTTTATTTCCTTTTTTTTCCCCTAAAATAAACACATTCCTGTGGAAGCTTTATAGCATAAACAGATCCATTCACAAGGATGCTGTCTCGAGGACCGTATCCAGTTTAAGGTTAAGGTCAGGTCTTGGTGCCAGTTTCAGCAAGTTCTGGTACTCAAAGAGGTTCTGATTTGACCTGAATTTAGTTTTGTACCTCTTATTATTTTTTTAATGAAAAATATGCCTAAAAATATAAGGCAAAAGAAAACACCTCAATTAAAAAAATACGAATTAAGCAGTTACAAGGATTTTTTTAAATTAATAGACTTTTAAAATTTATGTTTTCAGAAAAAATTAGGATATTATACCCATGAAAGTTGGGAAAGATTTTATTTTTTTAAATTTGATAATTTTCTGTGTTGGGAAGAATTAGCAAAAGTGTGAGTAAATAAGAACTCGCAGAGTATAATTTAGCAAAGCAGAGCAAACATTTAAAAAATTTTATCTGTAAACCAGAAAGTCCATTTCTGAGAATATTTCCTTGGAAAATATTAGATATATTCACTAAGTTTTGTCTTTTTTTTTTTTTTTTTTTTTTTTTTTGTGGTACGCGGGCCCCCCTCTGCCGCGGCCTCTCCCGTTGCGGAGCACAGGC
>NC_041227.1:84982566-85054206 GCF_002837175.3 Physeter macrocephalus
ACCCGGTTCCCCTGCATCGGCAGGCGGACGCGCAACCACTGCGCCACCAGGGAAGCCCCAAGTTTTGTCTTTAAGACGGCTCACTGCAGTATTGTGATATTGAAATTTATAAGAAATGCATATTTGGTCCTAAAACCCTTGAAATTTCCTAAGAGAGGAGAGTGATCAAGGTGTCTTTTGTTGTTACTCCGGTGACTTTTGGGAAGTCCCTGGGTAAGCTAAGGATGAAGGCTGGTTGCCAGGGGAACCAACAAGGTGATAAGAGGGTTGGAACTTTCAGTCCCACTCCCTGACCTCGGAGAGGAGAAGGGGCTGGAAGTTGAGTTCAATCACCGATGGCCAAGGACTTAATCAATCATGCCTGTGTAATGAACCCTCCATAAAACCCCAAAAGGACAGGGTTCAGAGAACTTCCAGGTTGGTGAACACTTGGAAGTGCTGGGAGAGGGATGGACCCAGAAAGCATGGAAGCCCCACGCTCTTTCCCACATACCTTGCCCTGTGCATGTCTCCCATCTGGTTGCTCCTGAGTTATATCCTATTGTAATAAACCGGTAATCTAGTGAGTAAAATGTTTCTCTGAGTTCTGTGAGCCACTATAGCAAATTCATCAAACCTAAGCAGGGGCTCATGGGAACCTCTGACCTAGAGCCAGTCACTCAGAAGCACAGGTGACAACCTGGACTTGTAATTGTCATCTGAAGTGGACGGGGGTGATCCTGTGGGACTGAGCCCTTAACCTGTGGGATCTGACACTCCCTCCAGGTAGGTAGTGTCAGAATTTAGTTAAATTGGGGGCACACCTGGTCAGTGTCTGCTGAGAATTTGAGATTTGGCTGGTGGTATTGGAAAAACTATATATCGGAAGGACTATTTATAATAGTGAAAGTTTATATTGCAAAAAAAAATCAATATGTTAAAATATTATACAACCATCAAAAATTATGTGGTAAAATATTTAATAAGACATGATCGTATTATTAAGTTTTTAAAAAGCAGAATATTTATATTTTGTAAAAATAATTAGTATTACTATTACGAGACGGGAAAGATATTTAAGAACCAGTGGTTATCTCGAAAAGGCAAAATAGTGTGAGATTGGAAATGTGATTGCTACACTTCTCAGGTTATTCTAAGGGATTTCCTTTTTCTACAAGTGATCACATTTGCTCCTGAATATGATTTTTATGTCTTACTCTGCCTCCCAGTTTGCTTCCCAACAGCCAGAGGGGTCTTTCTAAAGGTGTGAATCAGATCATGTCATTTTCCTGCTTCTAATTAGACTTAGAACAAAATCCAGACTCCTTCACGTGACCTAAAATGCACTCCAGCTCTGGTCCCAGCCTTCCTCTTGTTTCAAACCACATCTCGCCTGCCCACTGACTCTAGGACATCAGTTTCTTCCTGTCCCTTCCACATGCCTCCACCTGTTAAGGTCTTGTGGGTTGTTGTTCCTTGTGCTGAACGTCTTCTCTGTTTGCGGGACTGGTGGCCTTTAGTCCATCAGGATTCATCTGTCACCAAGTCAGAGAGGCCTCCTTCCCTCTCCCCGTTTCTCTCTAACTCATTTCCTACTTCCTGCTTTCACAGTACAATCAGTGATCTTGTTTAATCATTGCTTATGTGTTTGCTGTCTGTCTCTCTAGAATGTAATTTGCGTAGGGCAAGAACCATGCGTGTCTTACTCTCTGCTGGAACCCAGGGTCTGGCCTGTGGAAGCTGGTCAATCAATATCTGTTGAATACAGATATTGGTGGAATATCCAGATATTGGTGGAATCCTGGGCTGTGCTCTTCAGAGCTCTGTAAAAAGGAAGCAAAAGCCCAAAGGATTCTCTTGGAATCCACAGATTCGGGCTCACAGAGGCAGAATTTCTGAATGGAAGCTTTGTCTGGGTCGATGTTCCCAGAGAGGGTCTCTAACCCTCTCTGGTGTCAGGGACCAACCTCCTGCTCCTCTTGCAGCCTTGATGACCTCTCTGCTTTCCTTCTTGTCTGAATCCCAGCTCAAAAGGCCTGCCTCCTGGTCTGCCATAAGGTGTCACACACACAGTAGTTCCACATATGCATTTTTTTTTTTTTTTTTTTTTTTGTGCTACGCGGGCCTCTCTCTGTCGTGGCCTCTCCCGTTGTGGAGCACAGGCTCCGGACGCGCAGGCTCAGCGGCCATGGCTCACGGGCCCAGCCGCCCCGCGGCATGTGGGATCTTCCCGGACCGGGGCACGAACCTGTGTCCCCTGCATCGGCGGGCGGACTCTCAACCACTGCGCCACCAGGGAAGCCCCACATATGCATTTTTATTTCATTGGATCAACTCCTATTATATGTCATTGCGGATGAAAAAAAAATGTAGTGTGAACGGGAAAGGAAGGGAAGAAGCCTTAGGGAAGAAGGGAAGAAGCTTCTTCCTAAGGGAAGAAGCCTGGCTTTGCATCACAGCTTTGTCACTTTCTGAACGAACCTGACCAAATCATTTAATTTCTCTGGGCTCATGGGCATTGATGAACATTGCTTATTATGAGATTAAAGAACATGGCAGGTAAAATTGCCCCCAAAACATGCCTGACACATCACAAATACTCAACAGTGAGTCACTGTTCATTCACCTTAGTCTTTCCACAATTAGTGGAAAGGAACAGAGTCTGTATAGAGGATTTTGCTCATTTCAGTGTATCCTGCTTCCAGGGAAAGGCCTATTTGAGTGTCTGGCCAAAGAGGAACAGCTTATAACTCACTATTACCATTAACTGCTGGGGTCCCAGGACGAAGGCTGGTCAAGAAAGAAGACTCTGTGTTTCCAGAGCGGTGAGGAATCTGGGATTCTGTAAGTTAAGTAACCACTACACCACTGCACTATGGGAAAGCGAGGCTCAAAATGGCAGTGAACATAACAGGCTTAGACTTTTTATAAACAGTTTACCAATTCATGTTGTTAATAGCTTGGTTTCCACTGACCCTTACGCTATTTCTGCAAGAGTCAGAGAAAGCTAGGAAAGAGGGATGCATTTTGGACTTTTATTCATTGGCAGATCCTTTTGCTTTTGGCCTCTTTCCCTCACCAAAACTTTTTGTCCTGAAATATGGGAAGGAGGCTGATACAGTAGGAAGAGTTAAGAATTTAGAGGCAGAATGATCTATGTCCAAATCAGGTTACAGGCTATATTACCAAGGGCCAGTTTTCCAGCTGCTCTATTCTCCCCCAGGCCATGCTGCCGTGTTGGATGTCCATACTAACCTTATATCTCACGGCGGGCGGGGGGTGGGGGGGTGGGGAGGTGCGAAACACTAAGAATGAGGTATCTTGAACGTGAGGCCGCCCTTGCCTCCCTGGAATCTTACGTGACTCCTTTAGGGAGGAGTCAATAAGGACTTGAGGGTGGGAGGTTGGGTGTGGTGTTGAGAGATTCATGTCAGAGGTCAGTCTTCCTGAGTGAGGAGTCTGTGGTTAGAATTAAGGGCAGGGAAAGACAGTAGGGGAGTTCACATCTCTGTTTTTATTAACATCAGCTTCATAGCCTGCTGACTTGAAGGATTCCTCTCAGGGGCAGAAATGCCTCTATTTCTAAAACAAATGGCCATGGAGTCATCTAGCTTTGGTTTTTAGCCTGACACTAAATGGAGGACACATACATAGTCTCACGCAGTTCGCACGCAAATGGAAAAGCTCTCCTTGGAACCATTCTGGGAGACAGAGTACGTCTGAGATGTTGAAAAGTCTCACAGTGCAGTTCGCACGCAAATGGAAAAGCTCTCCTTGGAACCATTCTGGGAGACAGAGTACGTCTGAGATGTTGAAAAGTCATCCTCGTCCGAATTTTCCTAGTGCCTCTTATATAAAGAGGTGCTGTCTGAGAAGGAACCATCATGACATACAACAGCTAACCTGTGGTGTGCTGCAAATGAGAAATAAAATAGGCTCCAGTTGCTTACTTTTCTCATCAAGATGAAAGTGTGGTCAGAGGTGCGGGTGATTTTGATCGGCATGTGATTGGGTGGTGGCATTATTATTTTATTATTATTTTTATATTCTCCAGCAGCAGTTTAGTGAAGACACCCCATAACTCCTCTTCTTTGGGAGTAAGAAAATCACCCTGGTTGGGGGGCGGTTAAAAACACCACCTGGGGCCTCCCTGGTGGCGCAGTGGTTGAGCGTCCGCCTGCCGATGCAGGGGACGCGGGTTCGTGCCCCGGTCCGGGAGGATCCCACGTGCCGCGGAGCGGCTGGGCCCGTGAGCCATGGCCGCTGAGCCTGCGCGTCCGGAGCCTGTGCTCCGCAACGGGAGAGGCCACAACAGGGGAAGGCCCGCATACCACAAAAAAAAAAAAAAAGGATAAACCAATGTATTGAAGGAAAACATGCTGCGCGTCCGGAGCCTGTGCCCCGCAACGGGAGAGGCCGCAGCAATGAGAGGCCCGCATACCACCTCCCCCCCAAAAACAAAACAAAACAAAAAAAACACCACCTGTTTTTAAAAGGTCCACAGGGATTTCTCAACAATATAAATCCACCGAACAAATAGAGTGGAGACCATTTGTGCCGTGGGTATAATTCCCATTGTGATTCTTTGAGGTTCTTCATTGCTGGTGTACATCTATCCTCTATTTGCATAATTAACCTTCCGGGGGAAAGCAGGAAGGAATCAAGGTAATCCAACAACTTCCTCCCACCCCAGCATGGCCTTCACTATTTTTTGCTTCCTCAGGCACCCTCTTCCCTATGCACCCTCCCAAGCACCACTTCTCTTCCTTCCCAGTTTTGTTTCGGGCTTTGCTTTCCCATGTAGGTAGACAAGGTAAGTCCAGATCCAAGAGTGAATCACCATCAGTCTAAGCTACCCATGGCAATTCCATCCTCCTTGACAGTAACTGGTTTAGGCATGGCCATGGGCATAAAGCCCAAGAAGAAGTCTTCAAAGAAGCTTTTGGTAAAAGTTTTCCTCTCTGCTAGATAGAGAGGCATGGGAGAAATACTCCATTTCTTTAGTGGACATCTTTAGTTTGCGTGTGATGCCTGGAGGTGCTGCAGCCATCTTGTGAGCTGAGGGGCGACTGCTCCACATGCTGAGCTGGCATAGTGGCAACAGGACACAGCTGTGCTAGGGAATCAAAATTCCCCAGACAGCCCTGTCTCTAGACATGTTATACGAGAGAATAAAGCCCTTACTGCTTATGGTACTTTTGTTCGGTGTTGATAACTCATAGTCCAAAGCAGCCTGATATCTCTTCCTTTACTCCTTACAAAGAAAAAAGGTTTAAGCAGAAATGAATTTTTTCAGGTAGACAAGGTTAAGCTGCAAAACACAGAGTGAAAGTTTCCAAGATAAGTAGGGTTGAAGCATCATTCTGTTCCTTTCTTCCAGCCACTCCTCTTGATCTCGGTTGGGAGAGGCTGTACTGATGTGTTTAAGGTCCTGAGGTCTGCCATCGAAGAGCTCGAGTGTGACTCTCGCTTCTGCCAGTCATTGCCTGTGTGTGTGTATGTGTGTGTGTATCTGTGGTCAAGTTACTTAGCTAGGAACCATAGTTTTCTCATCTCTAAAATGGTGATAATAATACCCTTTGGAGCTGTTTTGAGGATTACACGAGACGATGCATGACAGGCACTTGTCACAGCGCCTGAAACATGGTGAGATTTCAGTAAATCCAGTGTCATTATCATTTTCATCAGCCCTAAGTGCTTTGACTCATTTCTAGTCATCAGCATCTCTGTCACTCCCGCGCTTGGCATCCATTTCTGCTTATCCCTCTGGCCTGAAATATCTTACAACAGCCGTTGCCCGTGACGGAGGCTCTGTCTGGCTTCTTAAGTAGCGTGTCCAGCCCCGGACTGGATGCCCCTAACTCCACAGTGCACCTCTCGCCCCTGTGGCTGATGCTTGTGGCCTCTTACACAGGGCTTGTGTGTTTCTCAGTGTGGGTTCCAACGACAGTTGGCATGAGGGAGGCAGGAGGTACTCCGTATGAACAAGGGGGCACCAGTTAGCGACCCTGGACAAATCACAAGGCTGAGGAGGACAGACTCTTAAGATAACAGAAAGCTTAATGCTGCTGTGACCCTTTGTGGCAGGGAGGCAAACGGGCTGGTACTAGTGACACCCGTGAGAAAATCAGAGATGGTTACCTTAATGGTAATCTGCAGCACAGGAGAACCTGGCACATCTGCAGGAATGTGGTCAGGTTTCCAGGGAGAATGAACTGGGGATGGAGAAAGAACACAGATGACAGATTTCTTACTTTTCTAGAACCTTCGAGTCTAGAGAGGCGGGAATGAAAAGATGGGTAAATAGATGAATTTTCATTTTACAGAAACGGAAACTGAGATTGAGAATTTAAGTAACCTTGCTAGTCAAAGACCCCACATGCAGTATGCGTTGGGTGGACTGATTTGTAGATCACAGCATGTTCTACGGCGTAATGAAAGAAAAACTGTATTTGTTTGGTGTTCTTAAGCTTTTTTCAGGAGAATCATTTGTGAGAAGAATAGGAGTGCACAGACCTTATCAGCAGCCTGCAGAGATGTGAATTCGTAAAATAAAGGAGCTGCCTTCTACCTCCAACCTCGAGAGTGGCTTGCTGCCTCTGCTACATAGTTTGATTGGGGGCCATTGTGTGCTCTACCCAGGGCAGCATTTCAGCTCCATCAACCACTGGGCATCTGTATGTAAATGTAGATTAACAAGCAGCCTCGGCGAGGTGATACTGTAGCTATTCATAATCTCATCAGCATTTGCCGCAGAGATGCGCGACCCATGTAGCACCCATGTTTACTAATATGATTGTCAGAGCAGACGACAGTATAATGACATCTTCAGTTGGAGGAATACCTTGGGACTAGATAATATGACATTCATCTGAGTACAGAACAGAACACAAAACACAGATTTCAGCTCGAAATCTACCCTGCGTGTTCCCTCACTTTTTTCCCCATGATCAGACTGAGACAAACGCAGCGTCCTTCCTTGTGTGTAAGTATATTCAGTCCGGTCATTCCAAGTAAACGGGGCTGCAAAATGACGTGCTGGAAGCGAAGATGATTATGTTCGTTTTTTGGAAATGTAATACTTAATAAACCGTAACTTAAAAATCACCTTTATGCAAATTTCTAAACTGGTACTATTATTCAATATACTTTGCTTCTTGTTTTCTAGGCAGAATGTGTCACCTGCCCACCCCCTAGGAAAGTAAATGGATGAACACATGTAGTTCTAAAGGTAGACTGATTCCACTGGAGAGAACAGACATGTATCAAAAGGAATTTTATTTCCCTTCTTCAAAAAGAGGCTGGCATTCAATCTGCCTCTTCCATTCATTTTTTAAGAGGGCAGTGAACATTGAGAGAGGTAGGTTTATATTTATATCTTGAAAACAAAGCGCAAAACCACACCTGAAGGAGGAATGGCCGTCATTTGGGGCACACCATGTCTTTCTCAGAGTGGGTGGGATTTCCAAAGTAATTTGATATATTGGCCTTGAAAGGGAAAACTTCTATACACCAACTACAGGAAAACTTTTTTTTCCCCTCTTACTATCCACACCACTTCCGGTTGTCGTGGTCCAAACGCGGGTTGGAAAAGAATTTCCAGACACAAGGCAGAATGTAAAGAAGACAGAACTTATTAGAGGGAAGGGTCGCTGCCAGAACAGCGGGCCGGCAGACTTCCTAGTAGTCTGGGAGAGCCGAGCCCGAACATGTGCTATTGATCAGTCTTTACAGCCAGAAAACAAAAGGAATGGTCGGAGGTGAAAACTTCGTTAACTGATTGGTCGAGGCACATATACCTTCCTTCTGTAGGGTGGGAATGGGACAGGGCAGATGCCTTTGCTTATTTGGGACAGGTCCCGTCACCCAGGTGTGCTCAGCAATTTCATAACCATGGCAACATGGCACGCAGGGTGAGTAAGAGTCCGGGAGGGGGTGTGACGCTGAAACTTTTTCTGGCAGGGTCGTCCTTTGTCCTTGGAGCCCCACACCGGTCACCAAACCTGTGGGTTTTTCCCACACTGACTAATTCTGCTGGTGTCCTAGAATTTAATTCGATCTGATACTATCTGTGTGGAGGTAGCATCAGACCCCACAGGGTAAGGGGAACAGAATATGCCAACCCAAAATATGCCTCTTGGTAAGGATTCTTTTGAGATGATTATTTTTGGGAGGCTGCAAACACAGGAGAATCTCTGAAAACAGAGTAATAAAAGTTGCCCTTTCGTGAGGGAAATTTACATGAATAAGGGAAATCTCCATTTGTAACCTTACCCTTGTTTACTGTGTTTTATCTGGTCACTTCCGTAACTGACTTCCCACTCCCAACATCTTCTCTTGTCTTTAAGGTGATGGCTTGGGCCATTTTGGGGAGTTCGTTTTCCTGGGTATCTCCTCTACATACAGGAGGCACGCACGTTATTAAACTTCTGCTTGTTTTCCTCCTGTTAGTCTGTCTTCCATTACAGGGGGGTTCTCAGACGAGAACCCAAAGGGTAGAAGGAAAGTTATTTTTCCTCCCCTACAGCTCAGTCCCACCGGACCGGCTCCACTTCAGACACCAGTCACAAGTCCCGGGCCTCCTGTACTTCTGACCAACCAGCTATAAACCAAGGGTTCCCACCACCGCCTCCTCAGGCTTGATCATTTGCAAGGATGGCTCACAGAACTCAGGAGAGCAGTTTCATTTCCTAGATGACCAGTTTCTTATCGAAGAATACAGCTCAGGAACAGCCTGATGGGAGAGATGCACAGGGAGAGGTGTGTGTGGGACGGCGGGAGCTTCCACACCCTCTCCAGGTGCACTACCCTCCCAGCACGTCCACCTGCTCCCAAACCCGGAAAGCTCCCCAAATCCCTTACATTAGCTTTTTATGGAGGTTTCATTAGGTAGGCATGACCGACGTAATCACTGGCCATCAGTGATTAGCTCGACCTCCAGCCCTGCTCCCTCCCTGAAATCCGGGGGTGGGGGGATGGGTGGAGGCTGAAGGTTCCACTCCTCGAATCATGTGGTTGGTTTCCAGGGCAACCAGCCCCCATCCTTACTGGCTTTCCAAAGGTCACCTCATTAATATAAACTCAGGTGCGGCTGAAAGGGTCTTATTCCATGAATAACAAAAGTCACTCCTCTCACCTTTATCACTCTTTTATCACTTAGGAAATTCTAAAAGTCTATGCCAAGAATGAGGACAAAGACCAGTATGTATTCCTTATTATGTATCATAACAATCACAGGTGCCACACAACTGCCACGTTCAAACAATTTTATAGGCTCTTTATCGAATTTTGGAGTTAGGTGGGCCCTTACATCCAGTCCAGCACTTACCTTGCTAAAGAGTAACTGGGGTGCAGACAGTGAAAGTGACTCATGGCTTTTAAATGTAACAATGATGCACCCCCAAGCAGGCATCTTCCCTGCCGGCAGGAGGAGGCTCTGTCCACAGCCACGGTCCCCCACTGCCCATTTCCTGTCTGTTATTATCCTGGCTGGTGGGAAGTAGGTGGTCATGAGAGGTCTCACAAGAGAGGAGGTTAGAAAGTGCCTTGTAGATGGCTGGGATTTTATAGATGAAGGGGGGCAGGCACTTCAATGGTGCATAATGCCCCAGGGGCAGGGCCATAGAAAGGGTGTTGGTGGGACAGCAACTAGCCTCTCTGTCCCAAAGGGTGTCTTTGTAAAGAGGGAAGGTGTCAACCTGGAATTCAAAATTAAAGGTAACCTAGGGATGGCTCACAGGTGGCCTTGAGTGCTTTCCCTGGACTGTCTCCAACACAGCTTTACTCAGCGAGCAATGGGAGCTCTTTGAAAGATGTTAAACATGGGAGAAACTGAGAAGAGCAGGGAGCCAGGAAGCTTAACTGAGCACCAGTGTGGAGGACGGTTCGGGCCAAGGGACTTCTGGCCTTAACGTTGCCTGAGGTGGACATTGTTAGTGTTTGTTTAGCGCACCAGCCCCACCTCTTCCGGCATCAGAAGTCCGCCGCCGCCCCCGCTGGGACACTTTTCCCACAGCTATAGGATGAATTCTCTTCCACCACAGTCCCACCATCACAGATCGAGGTAGCGAAAACCCCCCCTCTGGCCATAAATTCTCCTCTACGAGTAAACACTTGTCCCAAGTCAGGACGGTTAGAGCCTTCCCTGGTGCTTTTCTGCCAGACTATTAAGAAACTCTTCCATCATCAAAAAATCTACAAACAATAAATGTTAGAAAGGGTGTGGAGAAAAGGGAACCCTCCTACACTGTTGGTGGGAATGTAAATTGGTGCAGCCACTATGGAGAAGAGTATGGAGGTTCCTTAAAAAACTAAAAATAGAATTACCACATGATCCAGCAATCCCACTCCCGGGCATATACCCTGAGAAAACCATAATTCGAAAAGACACATGTACCCCAATGTTCATTGCAGCACTATTCACAACAGCCAGCACATGGAAGCAACCTAAGTGTCCATCGACAGATGAATGGATAAAGAAGATGTGGTACATATACACAACAGAATACAACTTAGCCACAAAAAAGAATGAAATAGTGCCATTTCCAGGGACATGGATGGACCTAGAGATTGTCATACTGAGTCAAGTAAGTCAGACAAAGACAAATATCATATGTGGAATGTAAAAATATGGTACAAATGAACCTATTTACAAAACAGAAATAGAGTCACAGATGTAGAAAACAAACTGACGGTTAACAAGGGGGAAGGGGAGGGGAAGGGATAAATTGGGAGATTGGGATTGACATATACACACTACTGTATATAAAATAGATAACTAATAAGCACCTACTGTATAGCACAGGGAACTCTACTCAATACTCTGTAATGACCTATATGGGAAAAGCATATTTAAAAGAGTGGATATATGTATATGTATAACTGGTTCAGTTTGTTGTACAGCAGAAACGAACACAACATTTTGAATCAACTATACTCCAATAAGAATTTTTTAAAAAAGAAACTCTTCCAGCTGGAACTGCTAAGGAGATATTTGTGATTGAGGGGTCCACAGCAGCCACTTTGCACAACACAGTGAGGAGGATTTCCTGGTCGACAAGCTTAATCCAAGTCCTTACAAGTTACCACTTGTAATTTCTAAGATTTAGTGGCAAAGGGAGGTGGCCCAGAACTGAGTTTGAGAGTTGGATTGCTCTGCATGAGAAAATGGGAAGAATTTGTTTTTGTGTTTCTTAATGCCTGCTTTAAAAGACAGAAGAAAGGAATCAGCAAGAGAAAATGCAGGAACTGGGACCTCACTTTTGAAGTTGGAAACGAATTGGAGTCAGAAAGAAAACTGAATTTGAAAATGAAATGAACCTGAAGCGGTCAGCGCAGCCTGAAAGAAGGTCAGTGTGATGCAAGACAGGAAGGCCATTCGTGGATGAAACCAACTCATGAGGAATTAAGAACCCAAGCTCTCAGGGAATTCTCAGAAAAGTTCCTCTTAGGGACTTTCCACAAGTTGTGAGAAGAATCTTCAGGCCAGTCTTTTCTAAGTTAAGGGGCATTATAATCCTGTGAATTTACAGGGACATGTCAAGGTTTAGTGGAAGGAACACTGGCCTCGGGGTGAGAAGGCCTGGCTCCAGCATTAATTTTGTTCTATGTCAAGTTGTCTGAACTTTCTAACTCAGTTTCCTTCTCTACAAAAGGATGGATTTGGACTGAAGGAGCTTAAATACCCCTTTCAGTTTTAAACACTACTATCTGTGATTACAAACAAGCTGTGGGATGCCTGCATGGAACAGAAAATAAGGTGGAATCCATGAAGATACACATTTCATAGGGGGACAGAGGGTGGTTTTGTGGCTTTCCTCCAATTAGTCTGGAAAGATCCAGGAATAAGACCATTCTGAAAGTTCAAGTGGTTCGGTAGATGCGGGAACCCTATAGGGCTGGATAACAGCCCCAATAGGGCCTGTTTATGCTTGCTCTACGCCAGGCACAGAGAAATATGCTTTACATGCATTAACTCTGCAACACAGCTCTAGGGCAAGGACTGGCAGCATCCCTTTCCCAGGGAACTGAGAAACAGTGATTAAGCAGCCTTCCAAGTTCACACCTGCTGAGGATCAACGCTGGGATCCTCATCCTAGTGATCTGAGTCCAGAAGCTGTTTCCTAAACTGGTGCATCACCCTGTCACACAGTGGTGGATGGATGGATGGCAATGCCACTTTCCACACATGGGCACATTCTGTTTACCACGCGAGCCTCCGAGCACCCCTTTATGGAGGCAGGACCAGGGTAATGCTGTTGTATAGTTGAAGAAATGGAAGAATGTGCCCACAGCTCATAGAGGAAGCTCCAGGACCCAACTCCAGACTTTCTGACAACAAAGCAGTCTCCTGCGGGGGCACATACCAGGGTCGTAAACAAATGCAATAAAAGCTTCCAGGTGTGCTTTGAGGAAGCTGAGATTTGGGTACCCTGAGCTCCCCAAACTGGAGGAGCTGAGAAGGACCTGCGGGTCTTGAGGCTGTGGATCAAAAGCTCCATTTTGTGCACAATGAAATTCACCCACTCACTCCCACTCTAGAAAGACCCTGTGGCGCATAACCAGCAGCCTCCGTCCAAATCTCCTAGCAGCATCACTCTCCCTTTCAAACCCGGAATTCGTAGTGCATCCTGAGTTTTGGGGTCAGGACCAGCATGCTGGGAGCTGGCGGATGGGCAAAGATGACCTACAGGAGAGTGTAAGGGGGGCTCAGCCGCTGGTGGAGCTTGGCAGTGCTGGGGGGACATACAGGCTCACACGTACGAACACGGCCATCCTGGCCGACTCTCAGAAGTGCCCTGTCTCTACTCTGTCTACCTGGGGATAGAAGTGCCTGCTTCACCACCACTTTCCAACCAGTGTTTGGCACTGATGTTGACTCAGCTGTTGTAATGAGACCAAAATACCAGCCAGCTTTCCACCAAGTCCTCAGATTAAGGGGCACTTACTGCCTCCGTCTGACATCAGCAATGTCGGTTACAACTGCCCTAATTTTAGCCATGGTTATCCGCTCCAGTTTGTGTAAATTCAGCTGGATGATGTCAACAGTGGCAGATTTAGCTCCCTGGTATTTACTGGGGTTTTCAGAAGGAACGGCTGTACCTAAGGGACCACTTGAAAACTGCTGGAACAATAGCTGATTTCAGTCTTGATTTGCATCTTCCTACGATTACAGAGGTCAGGGGTGGGGGGCTGATTCTAAGGCTGAACCAGAGGAAATACAAGATGAGCCTGGAGGGTGATGTAGTGCCAGAAAGCAGTGAAGTGCAAACAGACAAAGGGATGGATGGATGGATGGATGGATGGATGGATGGATAGATAGATAAATGAACGGATAGATAGGTAGCTAGATAGGTAGGTAGATAGGCAGATAGATAAATGAAAGGATAGATAGATCAAAAGATAGATAAATGAATGGATAGATAGATAGATGATAGATAGATAGGTAGATAGATAAAGGCAGGTCAAAAAGACGTAAGAAATAACCCCAAAGAGATCCCAATGGCCAAGGTGGAACAAGAGGAACAACAAAATAAATGATAGCACTAAGTGTTGGATTACAACCCCAAGAATAAAATAAATATCCACAAGTCCATACTCATATAAAGGGCCAACTGAATAAATGAACAATTAGAGGAGAAGGAACAAATATTCCTTATAGAAGAATTCCAATTAATAAATGTAGAAGGAATGAGGGAATTAAAATATCACCATTAGAATACCACAGTAATAATTGCTGGAGGCAAAATCCACTGACGAATGCTAAAATTAGTGGGAGAAACTTTAAGGACGTCTTTTTAAACAAGAAATTTGCAGAACCTCCAAGTTTTCCCATTGTACTTATTAATTACTGTGGTGGCTTTAACGTATGTCTGCAAATGATCTAGGACTCCTCCCTCCAGGAGATGAAACTTCATTTCCTTCTCCCTTGAATTTAAGCTGGATTTAGTGACTCCTTCTGATAAATAGCAAATAGAAAGGGAAAATAATGATTTATAGGACAGAACTTGGCAGACACCATCTTCAGCAAGTTACCAAGTATAATATCACCAACTATGTCATGTTGATGCCATGTACTTCTTGATAGCATGTAATGAGTAGACACTTTCTCTGTAATATTATCCCCCCAAAATGTATAACCCCAGTGGAATCATCAGAAAACATGAGACAAACCTAAATTGAGGGATATTCTATAAAATACCTGAAGAGTACTCTTCAAAAGTGCTGACATGAAAAACAAGGAAAGATGAAGAAACGGTCAGATTTGGGGAGACCAAGGAAACATGACAACTAAGTGTAATGAAGTATCCTGGATAAGATCCAGAAACAGGAAAAGAACATTAGTGGAAGAACTGGTGAAACTCTGATGAAGTATTAATTTAGTTAATAGTGTTGTATCAACCATGGTTACATAAGATGGTAAGATTAGGGGAAGCTGGGTGAAGAATGCGTAGGAACTCTCTGTAACCTCTTTGAAATCTTCTGTTAATCTACAATTATTTCAAAACATTTTTTAAATCACAAGCATACTTTCAGAATTTCAGCTATGTGATGAATGTAAGAAACACATACCCAAAACAAAGTGTCACACAAAAAATTATACACACACATGCACACACATACATATACGTATATGTGTATATATAAAAATATTTAATGCTAATGGTAATATAATATGTATGTTTATATATATTACATATTAGGTAAATTTAAGTAAGAAAGAAAAAGTGACAACATTACCGTTAGCATTAAATACTGGGTAAAATGTGTTAAAGGGGAAATAATTCATTTCAGTTTGATAATAATTACTAACCTCAATAAAGATGTAATTGCACGAAACTTTATCCATCAAATGAACTGTCTCCACAATATACAAAGTAAAAACTCTTGTAAGTGTAGACAGCATTAACAGAAATATGAATGTTGATGGTTCTAACATACCACATTTGGTCAAGGAGACATAACATGCATAACTGGATAATAGAAGAAATAAGGCTGATTTACTAGATATGTCAAACTTTTTATCCAACAGAGAATACATATTCTTTACAAAGCCCCAGGGGAAATTTAAAAATTGATCATAATCTACGATACAAAAACCTTCAAAGATTTCTAAAAGGAAAGAATGTATAGGCTATCTTATGTGGTTACAATGCACTAAAACTAGAAATTGACAAAACTTAAAACAACAACAGAAACAAAATCTTAAATACTTAGAAATGGGGGTAAAAAGAACCTAACATTGTCCTACAAATATTGTGCAGAGAGGATAATAAGAATTCAATGACAAAACATTTAAGCAAAAACATTACACATAAAACCTCAGAATTTAGTCAAAACCATAGTCAGGGGCAAATTATAGATTAAATGCTTTCATTTCAAAAAAGAATAAGGAAAACTCAATTAAATGATCAAGTCAATAAGATGGAAATTGGGCAATGAAACTACAAACTGCAGGAGAAAGAAATTAACAAATATAAAATCAGAAAAATAATTTTTTTAAAAAGGAAATAAAATCAATAATTTAAGGCTGGTCCTTTAAAAAAGTAAATAAAATTGGTAAAGCTCTGCTTATTCTAATCAAAAACCAAAAAAAGAGAAATAGAATTACTAGTAAGAAAGAGGAAGTAACCATAGGAATAAATATAGAAAAGATTTTAAATATTAAAATCAAATAAAATGGATAATATACTGAAAGAGTATGAGTGGAACACTCATACTGAAGAAAAAATTAAAGCTCAATGAAACAGATGTGTGAGAAAAAACATACATTATGAAAATTTACTCAAGAAGAAGTTGAAACGTAGATAACAAACTTATGGTTACCAAAGGAGAAAGGGATGGGAGAGGGATAAATTAGGAGGTTGGGATTAACATATATACACTACTATATATAAAACAGATAACCAACAAGGACCTACTGCATAGCACAGGGAACTATAAATATTTTGTAATAACCTATAAGGGAAAAGAATCTGAAAAAGAATACATATATATAAATGAATCACTGTGCTGTCCACCTGAAACTAACACAACATTGTAAATCAACTCTACTTCAATAAAAAAGAAAAAAAAAAAAGTTGAAAGCTTAGCCAGACCACAGATACAATTATGGAACATATACATTATATACATGTATATATATATATTCATCAGGAAGGAAGAAGAGAGAAGAATTCAGTATCACCTATTCTTATTTTACCAGTGCATTTTTAATCATGAATATACATGGAAACTATTGAGATGATCACAAGAGCTTTTCTTTTGGGGGCATTAAATTGATACATTTCCTTATGTCCTATGAAACACCGATTTGTTGCAGTGTTTTTGTCTCTGAGAATCATCCATGCTGTTGCGTGTATCAGCAGTTCATTCATTTTGATGGCTGAGTGGTATTCATTTCTGTAAGTGGAATTCAATTCAGTCCAATCCAATCCAATTCAATTCTACCCTATTCTACTCTGTAGAACTCAAGTCAATTCTAAGATATACCACAGTTTGTTTATCCAGTCTGCAGTAAATGGACGTCTGTGGGTCCTTCCCCTCCCAGTTTTGGGTTTATACAAATACAACTTCTAAAAACATTCTTGTGTAAGAAATTCTCAAGAGTTGTGACCCCTTACTCCAGGTTAGGTCCTGGAAGCAGAGCCTGATACCTGGATCCTGGTGGAGATCATTTATTTCAGGAGTGCTCTTGGGAGAAACCTATAGGGAGGGAAAAAGCAGAGTTAAGGATGGGGTCCTCGGTCAAGTCTTGGATTACCCTTGAGGTGAGGGGGGCTGCCTTCTGTACACTGTATCAGTCATCTGTCGTGCTGACCCCTTCTGAAGGTGAGGGTATAACTTCTTGAATGAGGCGGCACCTGTCAGCTGAGGACAGTTCTCTTGAGAGGGAGCAGCTGCGAGCCATCAGCCACCAACAGCAGGTGCAGGAAGAGTTCCTTGACCTGGTAGAGTCTTTTTGTGGACGTATGTTTTGACATCTCTTGGGTAAATACCTCAGAGCCAGATTACTGGGTCACAGGTTAGATGTATGACTTAAAACACATTTTCTGAATTAGTTTTACCATTTTACGCCCCCACCAGTAAGCATCAGAGATTCAGTTGCTTCACTTCTTCACCAACGTATGTGGTTGACATTCATTTTAATATTAACTATTCTGGTGGATATAAAGTGGTATCCCACTGCAGGTTTAATTTGTTTTCCTGATGATCTTATATGTCTTCTTTCGTGAAGTTTGCTTCATGGCTTTTGCCCATTTTTAAATTTGAGTGTCTTATTATTAACAATTAATAATTCTATGTATGTCTTTGTGATATGAAAGTATTGTGAATATTTTCTCCCAGTCTCTGGCTTTCCTTGATGGTGTCTTTTTATGAGCAGATTTAATTTCGATGAATTCGTATTATAAATTATTTATGGCTAATGTTTTCTACATCTGTCTTAAAGACATTCTACATTTTCTGCTAGAACCTTTAGAGTTTTGCCTTTAATGTTTTAAGTCTATGATCCATTTTAAACTAACTTGTGTGTATAGTATGAAGAAAATGTGAACGTTCATTTTTTCCCCACAGGAATAGCCAGTTATGCCAGCATTCTTTGCTAAAAAGATCTTTTATCCCCACTGAAATGATGTGGTACCTTGTCATAAACAATTGACTGCATGAGTGTCTATTTCTGGACTCTATTCTGTTCCGAGGATCTAGTTATCCTTTTTTACAGCAACACCACACTGTTTTAATATTACCACTTTATAATACATTTCAAAATCAGGTACTTTAAGTCCTCCAACTCTTTTTCTGTTTCAGACTTGTTTGGGTTATTAAAGGTCTTTTTCATTCCATTCAATTTTAGAATCACCTGTCAACTTCTACACACACACACAAAAGCCTGTTGTGATTCTGATTGTCACTCTAATGGATCTATGGATGATTTTGAGGGAAATGAACATCTTAACAATATTGATACTTCCAAACCAATGAATAAGTCATAACTGTCCATTATTTAGGTCTTCTTTAATGTCTCTCAATTTTTTAACATTGTTTCTCATTTAAGTGTACAAGTTTTGCATGTATTTTGTGAAAGATACCTCTAAATACTTTCTACTTTAGGGCAATTATAAATGATATGTTTTAATTTCATTTTCCAAATTTTTTGTTGCTGGTAAGTAGAAATATAATTTATTTTAGTATATTATTGACTTTGTCTCCTGTGACCTTGCTACTTATCAACTGTAGCAGTTGCCTTTTTTTAGGATTTTCTACATAGACAATAAATTCATTTGTGAATAAAGACAACTTCTTTGTATCCAATATGTATGCCTTTTATTTTTCTTGCCTTATGGCACTGGTTAAAACCTCCAATACGATGTTGAGTAGAAGTGATGAGTGTGGATATCCTTGCCTTATCCCTGATCTTTGGCAGAAAGCGTTCAAAGTGTCACCACTGAGTATGATACTAGCTGTAGATTTTTCAAAAATATTCTTTATCATATTGAAGAAGCTTCCATCTATTTCTAGTTTGCTGCACTTAAAAAGGATCACATATGGGTGTTTTGACAAATTTATTTTATGTCTACTGAGATGACCTGATAGCTTTTTCCCTTTATTCTGTTCATGTGATTAATTGCATTGATTGATTTTCAAGTGTTAAACTGCCTATGCATTCCTACAGTGAACCCATATGGTATTATCCTTTTCATATATTGCTGATTTTATTAGCTAATATTAAATTGAAGATTTTTCTTTCATGTTCATAAGTGATACTGTTCAGCATTTTTATTTTCTAATAATACTTTTGTCTGGCTTTAGTATTTGCATTATGCTGGCCTCATAAAAATGAATTAGGAAGCATTCCTCCCTCCTCTATTTTTTAAGAGTTCATGTACGATTGGTATTACTTTTTCCTTAAATGTTTGATACAAATGGAGTTTCTTTTGGGCGGAAGGTCTTTGATTATTAATTAAATATCCTGAATAGAGTTAAAACTATTCAGATTTTCTATTTCTTCCTGAGTCAGTTTTGGTAAATTGTGTTTTGAAAAGAATGGGTCTATTTCATTTACGTCATCATTTATATTGGCATAATGTTGTTCATAATTTCCCCCATAATATCCTTTTTAATATCCATAGGTTCTGTGACAATATCACCTCTGTCATTTCTGATATTATTTGTGTCTTCCCTACATTTTCCTGATTGGTCTTCTCAGAGGCTATATTAATATTATTTAATCTTTCCAAAGGACCAAGTGTTTGTTGATTTTCTGTATTTTTTCTATTTTATTGATTTTTGTCTTATTTTATTCTTACAACTTATTTAGGGTGTAATTTGTTCTCCTTTTCATAGTTTTTTATGATAGAACTAGATTCATGGTTTTAGATCTTGATTCTCTTCCAATATAAAGATTTAAATCTATAAATTTCTCTTTAAACACCGCTTTAACTGCATCCCACAAACTGATATGTCATGTTTGTAACGTAATTTACTTTGAAATGTTTTCTAATTTCTCTTGTGATTTCTTCTGTGACCCATGAATTACTTAAAAGTGTGTGTGTTTAATTTCTAAATATTTTGAAACTTTCCTTGGTACCTAATTGTTACCAATTCTAATTTAATTCCACTTGGATCATAAAATGTTATCTGTAAGATTATAATCTTTTAAAATTTATTGAGATTTATTTCATGGCCTAGCATATGGCTTATCTTCATAAGCATCCTATATGCATTTGAAAAGAGTACAATCAACAGTTGTTGCATATAGTACTTTTAAATTGTCAATTAGAACAAGCTTTTCCAGTCTTCTTCATCCTTGCTGATTTTTTGTCTAATTAGCTTATCCATTGCTGAGAAATGTAATACCTGTGGAGAGAATATTAAAATTTCTAACTGTAATTGTATATTTGTGTATCTTCCTTTTAATTTTATTATATAGTTTTTTTCGTGTATTTTTAGCATCTTTATTGAGACACAATCCACATTAAAACTGTTACTAGATTTATATGCCTCTGGGATTTGAAAGTCAACCTGATGATTTATGTTATTTATCATGATGAACTGTCCCTATACATCTCTGGTAATATTCCCTATCTGAAATCCACTTTGACATTAATATAGTCACTCCAGCTCTCATATGCTTTAAGTTTGCATATTATAATCTTTTTTCTTCCATCCTTTGGTTTAACCTGTTCTTTAACACTTAAAATGTGTCTCTTGCCGGCAGTACAGAATTGAGTCTCGCTTGTTATCTAAACTGATAATTTCTACCTATTAATTGGACTTCTTTGTCCATTTACGTTTAATGTAGGTATTGGTATGATTGGGTTTAATCTGAATCTTATTAAATGTTTTTTTTTCCTGTTTGTTCCAGCTGTTGTTTTTTTATTCTTCTATGTTCATTTTATCCTGTCATTTGGGGTCAACTGAATATTTTTAATATTTCATTTTGTTTATTCTTTAGCTATACTTTTGTATTGTTGTTGTTAGTGTTATTTTGTACTTGCTCTAAGGATTACAAAGTCCCTCCTTAATTCATCACAGCCTATTTAAAATTAATATTGTACCACCATAAACTGTGTAAGAAACTTACAACAGAATAATTCCATTTTTTCCCTTTCTTCTGTGCTACTGACATATATTTTACCTCTACATAATTATAGTCAGTTGTCTTTTATTTTCCCACATACTTACTATTACTGGTGCTCTTTTTACCTTCCTGTACATGCAGTTTAGCATCTGGTATCGTTTCCCTTCACAAGAGCATAATTTAGTCTATCTTGTAGTTCAGGTCTTTTGTGACAAATTCCCTTAGTTTTCATTCGTCTTTATTTCACCCTCATTTTTAAAGGATATTTTAAAAATATAGAATTCTGAGGGGTTTGTTTTTTTTTTTTCAGAACTTTAAAGATGTTCTGCTGCCTTCTGACCTTAGTAATGTGTAAAATAATTCTTTTTGATTAGCAGTTATTCTCCACTGGTTTCATTTTGCCCAGTGTGTTATTTTTAATAGACCATTTACACACAGCTGTAGCAGGAATTCCACACCTCCTTGTCTGATCATTCTCCCTCGTTGGGGAGTCCTCACCACACCTCCCTCTGTTTGCCCTTGCTCTCACCATTTATCGCTGTGCTTCTCTAAATGTTAGGTGCCTGACATCCCTCTGTAGGCTCTGGCCATGATATAGAATTTTCTCTAATACACTGATTTGGTCATTTTCATTGGGAACTGAGCCCAGTGTAGAGTCGCAACTGAAACAATATTTTTTGGCTTGGAATTCTTTCCGATTACTATCTTTTAACTATTAATATTCTGAATACTATTAATAGTTAAAAGATGATATTAATATTGTGGTACCTGGTTTCTTTTAGCTTGCATTTGTCTGATAGGTTTTTATATCCTTTGAATGTGAACTTTTCTAGCTTCCTTTGCTTTCAGTGAGTTCTTGTAAACAGAACACAGTTAACTTCTATTTTATACTACAAGCTGCTGGGTTTCGTCTTTTTATGTTTAACTAGTTTCTAATTTACATTTATTGTCCACATGCCCTCTTGCTTCATTCTTTCTTCTATATGCTTGTACATTGGTTTTCTTTCCCTATCTTTTGTTATATGGGTTATGTGAATTTCTTTATTTTCTCTAGGGAATTATAAATCCTGTTTTTAATTCAATTACAGTTTAATTTTGATTTTTTTAAAAAAAATTGTATCCTTTAGCTCTTTAATTATCAACCTTAAGTAAGAAATAATATCTACTGAGTCCCTTCAGTTCAGAGAAGAAAATTCCTTCTCTTTTTCCACTTTCTATTTTGTTTATGAGATTTTAGAAGGTGGTTATTATTGTTTTACTCATTTTTAAGACTTTTAGTCTTTCAAAATTACTTATGAAATTTTCATAGTGCTTTGCAACTTTCTTTTAAATTTATTGACTTAATTATATATTTAAACAATTTCAAATTTTACCTCTAGTCTTATTCTACTTCCTCATTATGGAGTCTGAGTTTTTAAAAATTGTTACAGTTTCTGATTACATTTGGGTTCGGCTTTGGGTAACATTTTTCTGAATAGATACGTGGGTTGAATACTTTGAGTTTTTGCATATCTGGAAACTCTTTCCATTATCTTCACACATGAATAACATTTTGTCCAGGAATTTGGAGGTTACTAAATTTTCTTCTCAAAATTCTTTACAGATTTCTACAATGTCTTCAAGCATTTAATGTTGTAAAACAGAGATCTCAGCCCTGCCTAGTCCTCATTCTCTGCAAAAGAATTTACTAGATAAGTCCCTTTATATAATTAGCTGCCCACCCTCCTTATGAACTTTATAATATAATTTTAATTGTAAAAGTTTAATTTAGATTTTAACTGATAACATCATAAAAATCAAGAAAAACCAGTTTAGCGAGATTTTCTCAAAGGATAGAGTAGGATTGTGATAGAAATTGTAGTATAGTTTAGGAAAGGAAGTTTTCTGCCATAGACCTTGTAGTAAACAGGAAAGGAGAGAGGGGGAGGGTAGCAGAGAGTAGAGAACAAGGAAACATGGTGGAGATGGCAGGCTACAATTGCTGGACCCATTTTTAATCAGTTTATGAGTTTAGTTCCAGTTAAAGTGCTGAAAGGAAGATCCCAATAAAATTTCATAACATTTATTTCCTGTGGAAATCGGTCTAGAAACGTTTCTGAAAATATGTGTATTTTACCATTTCGTGAACGTTGTCTTTCATATTCTAATTTATGTCTAGAGGCTTCATATGTTTTAGAATAACCTTTGCATATTATTTAAATGTATTTGTTTATTGGAGTAATAATATTACATGCCATTTGTTATATTGCTATGCTAGTGAAGACCTTGTATATTTATGATAGGTAAATATAAGACAATACTGTATATCTGCAGAACCAAAAATAATACAGTTGTTGTGGTCCAAAGTATATTGTATGCTGTAGAAATAATAACCTTTTGAGATAAATATAAATGATGCTCTTTCTGTGAACTCAGCCACTTCTCCCCCTAACACACACACACACACACACACACACACACACACACACAGAGGAGGTAACAATCTTTATATTTACTATGACTTTCTTACAATTTCCAGATTTCCACTGAACCTAAACCCTGCTGGGATATTTCCTCTGGACTGACATTGGCTTTAGGAAGACATAGTGAAACCAGTTCTTGATAAGCCTGCATCTTTGTGCACTGAATATCTGCAAGCTGCCGTCTCAAAGTCCTGCTCTCCCATGTTCTGCAGGGAGCATACGACACTGGGGTGGTGGGGTAGGGAGAAGTGTCACCGTCTATACCCAGCTGGTCCGGATTATCCAACCTCTGAGCTGTATCTGCCGGCTGCCCCTGTATCCCATTATAAATCATCTCCTTGTTGAGCATCAGGCCAGACTGGGGTCTGATTCATTGGCTGAACGCTGCTACCTGGCTCCAGGAGAAACCTGCCTCTCAGTCCTGTAATACTCATCATGCTTTAAGAAACCTTCGCATTTTTGCACAGTTACATAGTGTCCTCAGCTGAAGAAAGAGGAAGTCTGGAGTCCATTTCCGGCAGCTAGCAGGGAGCTGTTTTCCTCTCCCTGACATTAGCAAAGTTTGTCAGCTTGTTAATCTTTAAGGGGATTTGGGGTTGAAATGTGTGGGGGGAGGGGTTTGGGGGTGGATAATATAGTCAAAACTCTTCAAAATTGTTTGAGGGAATAAAATAGATGCCCGTGTTTCTTATGGCTATGATTCCCACTTGGCCTTGCATTTCAACTCCCAAGTTTATGTGAAAGGAAAACCACAAACTGTTGGAGAGTATAAGCACTATAATAATAGCCTCTACCTTTTTTCTTGATGACGTCCAAGTCTGCTTCCATAATTCTGAGGTAGCGGAAGCAATCAGTAACTGTCATATAAATTACATGCGGATGGAGCATTTGAGCACTGCAGAGTCTGGGTATCCAGAAGGCCAATGTGAGCTGACTAGTTTGGCCTGAACACATTTTCCTCCTGTTTCATTATTTCTCTGTCTGATGCCCAGGAGCCCAATAAGAAGATTTGCTGGGAAAAGCAGAAATAGGGCATCGCTGGACTCACCCCCTTTCCTGGAAAAGCTTGATTTTGATAAACTCCCCTAACTTGCAAAGACCATATTTGGGATGAGATTAAACGGGGGGCAGGGGGAACGTCTCCCACAGAGAACTGGCTCTAGCAGCCTTACTTACTAATTACTCTCTGACAAATGTATATGTATCTATTTGCCTTAGACAAAATGATGGAGATGGCATGCATCTGGCAAACATCACTTGAGGCTTCTGTATGGCTGGAACAGTAATGTCATTGTTTCTAATATTAGCTGGTAATGAGGGGCTCAGAATGACATCTGCCTCTGTAGATACTGTGTTCAAGTTCCTTCCTCCTTGGGGCCAAGAGAGAAATCTTCTAAGAAGTGTCCTCTGTAGACATTTTTTTTAGAGGAATGCTACGCTTAGACTGTCATGCGTTTTCCATGAGAATGGTATTGAAACTGTTCTCCGTGAACCATTATGGGTGCTGAGGTGTTTAAGGGCCCTCGTGGAAGGGTAGAGGGGCAAAGAATTCAGATCTCTAATTTGTATTTAAACTAGAGCCTCCCTGGTTTTATCTCTTTAAATATCAGCTTCCTACATAAGATCCAGTATGAAGAAACAGTTCCCCCTGCTTAAAAAAAAAAAAAAAAAAAAAAAAAAATGTGAGGGAGATCTGAAAATCAGATCTACGACAGGACACTTTGCCTTACAGGTTTTTGCTCCGTCCTAGCGGGGGCAGTGGCATCCCACACCACCCTGCGGCATATGGGATGGATTTCTAGCAGAAGCCTCTGTGACTCTGCTTTGAGAAGCTTCCACAAGGTTTGAAATGTAACAAGGAGAAATGCCAGTGCTCCCGACTATACAAATTACCAACTGAGTCCCCTTGAGAGAGATAATCAATGAGACTTGTAAGAGAGGCGTTTTTCTCCTACAGCATTTATCATCATTACACGATCCTGAAGAATGGAAATTGGTCCGAAAGGCTTCACGAGGATAATACACACCCTTTTTAAAAAGCTGTTTTTTTCTATTTTTTTTAATGAAGTTCAAAAAATATTGGAAAACCTTCTCTCAATGTTTATTCCTTTAGTCTGCCTTTGCTGAACTTTTAAGGAGAGGCAGGGAGTTACAGTAGAATGCATAGCACACTTGCAATCAGAACTGGGTTTGGGTCTTAATTCTGCCCCTTATTAGCTACACGTTTTGGGATAAGTTGTCTAGCCTCTTTATATTCGAATGTATTCATCTATTAAAATAGAAATACTTGTGCAGCCTACTTCCTATGACTGCTAAATGGAAAAAACACAGAACTGGTTTCAACAGAGTCCGAAATGGAGGTCTGCATTCATGTTTTTTTTTTTTTTTTGAGGTTTCATTGCACAAATTGTCAGTAAGATAACCTTGTAGCTATGTGAGGTATTCAAAATGCAATTGGTTATCATTTTAATACCTTCAAGAGTTGGGTGGTCCAGGATGATGAAAGAATGCAGGCTTCCATCAAGTTCAAAGTTGTTTAGCGGTAGACAGAAAATACACCTACATAACTTAAGATCCAAGGAAATAGAAAATCGAATGAGGTAATCAACCTCGGTTCAAGTTGCAGATGTCTGTGAGTGGAAAAAAGAATTAGCTAATGTGTGAGATATGAATCGAGAGGTCTTGTGCCATGTGAAAACCTCCTTTGGGTTACGGAGTCATTGACATGAACAATTACCAATACAAGATAATGCGTCACCTCAAAGCTGCTGACAAAATGCAGTCAGCATCCTGGCTGAAGTTCTTCTTTTTGCAACCCCAGACACGCTGAGAAAGCAACCCATGTTACATGTGGCATAATATAACAGTGTCCTTAACTGGCAGAAACAGTTGTCCTGAATGCATCTCACACTCATCAGAAATCGCCTGTCAAAATTCACATCAGGTACTGGAAGTGGTAAATATCTTGCTCAGCGGTAAGCATCTCATAAGCCCTATAGGAGAGTTAGAATTCAGCCTTTAAACGTGCAAGAAAAGGAATACCAAGGTTTTAATATTTGGTATTTTAGGACTTTTTTCATGTTTAGGAAAATTTGGCCAATTAGAGTGACAGCCCAGTAACTGAAAATGAAAACGTGAATTAGATATTTAATGTACTCTTGTGAGTTTAGTTTTAAATCTTTCCAAGTATATATCCTCTATAGGGACATTTAAGAGGATTCAAAGTTCATTATATTTATGTTTGCTTATCAGATTTATAAGGAATGGTTTGTTAAGTTAGACAATTAAAGCACTTAAGAAGGAAATCAAACACGCCAAATTTAAATATGCGGTCTAAAACATTTGAAGGAATTAAATTACTGAAGTTTATAATTGAGACCAAGCATTAATGAAAAGAACTTTAAAAGCAACTGTTAAAATCTGCTAAGAGAATAATACCATTTATAAGCAGAATTTAAAAGCATAGGGAAGAACTAGGGTTTTAGCTTTGTAACTGTAATGTATCTAATATTAATTTTAGAAACTAAATAAACTTCTGTATGGTCTCTTCTGTGCACAAAAACTACCCTCAAGTTAATTTTAAAAAAAATCTTAAATGAACAACAATAACTCAAGAAAATTATCCTGTCAATTATCCTGAACGGACTGGGCTCAACGGAGTGTAGGCTGAAACCCACCGTATTCTTTTTCACCACTTTCCATTAAACGTATTCTGTGGAAAAGTTCTTAATCTACCCCTCGCTCTCATCTCACATGGCTCTTTTCTGTCACTCTCATAAAAATAAAGAACCCAATCTCTTTTAATAAATACATAATTCCCATTCAGGGTAATTTTAAAACCCCGAATTCCATTCATGTTTAAAACCTTTCTCCTCCCTCAGCTTGGGTTGCTTCAGGCCCGGAGCCCAGAACAGAGGGTGGGGTGGGGAGGTGGGGATGGGTAGCGGGTTTCTTCAGTGGGTCCAGCTCCACCCCTCCTCCCATTTCTGAGCAGCAGCTCTTGGCCCCTGCAGTGTTGGACCCAGGAGGAGGGAGGAAGGGGGAGGTTCTTTCCTAGGACCTGGACGGCACAGGTAGGGTGTGTCTTGGTGTCCTCTAGCTGGGGCAGATTCCATAGCCTGGTTCCCCAGCGTGGCATTATTTGTGGGTCTTCCACAGAGCCTCCTCTGGGGTCTTCCAGCTGTGGTTTCCCATAGATTTAGGTAGCCTGGGCTTCATGTAGCCCAGGTCTTTATTGGAATTCTCCACCCCAGACATTCTCTTGGATACGAATCCTTTAAAAGACAACACTAGGGTTGTCTCCCTTCCATTGTATCCATACCTAATCCCAAGGAAAACCTGTGTTGTTCCCTCTGCCCCCAGTAGAAATGCGTGCCTCACCCAGTGCATTCATCTCTCTTCTTTTCTGTCAGCTGCATATTCTCAGGCTTGTGACAACACTGGACTCTGTGTCTCCAATGTCTGAGAACACACAGGCAAGTCTTTAAGTATTTTTACTTGCCTTAAGGTGCAGGGGAGACACCCTCCTCCTCGCCAACTCGGGGAAAGAAAAGGAAAAAGGATAATTGCCACCATTTTCACAATTGTCTCCGAAGCAATTTTCTTGCCTGTTTTCCTCCATGTCAACTCTTTTACACCCTCAGGTTGAGTGATGGGCTAATGCTGGCAGAACTTAATTTGCAAACTTCTGGTGATCCCTGGATCTTGATTTAGGAGTCACGATACTTGGGATTTATCATATTTTTATTAGCTTTGGGGATCCAAGGTCGGGTGTCTCATGTTGATATTCTATTATATAACTACTGTGAACAAATGTTTTACACTGATAATTTATAGCAGGAAGATATTTTCAGAGAATGAGACTTTAGTATCATTAAGTAATTATTTCCCAAGTTGAGAAATGTGTACCCTTACAGGTCCATTGGCATATTCTCTGAGACATGTTATAAATGTTTTGTTTCTTCTTTGAAAGTATGAGAAGATCGGACTCTACCACAGGCTGTGCAAGAACACTTTCAAGAGAAATTCAGAAAATATAAATGAGAAGACAAACTCTGAGACGACCATTGTTAACATTTTCATACGTGTTTGTGTGAAATGGATATATTTCTCACAAGTCTGGGATGATACTGTTTGTACTGGTTCCTTTGTAATCTATTATCTACATCGAAATATTATTTTACAAAATGATTGGTATGTATTTCTTTGGTATTTAATGAAATTTAGTTATGCATATAATAAAAAATCTAATTATACAAATGGTTTATGCTAAAAAGCACAAAATCTCCCACTCCAATCTTTCCCAACCCACATCCTCCACTTTTAACAGTTTCTGTTTTAGATACTTCTGGTGGATCTGCCTATTTTAAATCAGAGGTTCTCATTTCTGACTTCACATTAAAAATTAGCCAGGAGTTTTCTGAAGTTCCCCATATACTAGTCTTTCTCCAGCGTTAATTCATCTGGATCCCTGAGTTGGAACTCAGGCAGTGGTATTATGTTTAATGCCCAATAGGTAATTTTGATGCATCTGGAGAGTTAAGAATCACTGAGTTACATATTTACCCAGTAATTGCTCGACTTACCCATTCTAGATGGTTCATTATGAGAAGTGAAGATTTAGTATACTTGTACAACTCCCATCTTCTCCTTTCCCTGTGCTCCCCACTTTGGGTAGTGATATAATTATCAATGGTTTTTTTTCCATTGATTGCATTTCTAACTTAAAACAAAAGCTTATACCTCTATGTCTGGTTCATCAAATTTACACATCATCTCATTACTACCCACTATGCAAGATAAGAACATTACCCTCCTCACCTAGTCATTCGTCTTCCCCATCCCACCTATCAAGTTCCATTAGCCATATATGTGTTTGTACATGTGAGACTGCTAGCATTAGCATTCTGTTCTAGAACATTATTCCATGACTTATCCATAAACTGATTCTAAATATCACAAACCAGAAATACTATATATGTGTATGTATTTAAATATATGTATAATATTACATATATATATATATTTTAACACAGACAGCATATAATAATGTTTAAGAATCTTGCTTCACCACTTACTAACTTCGTGATCTTGGACAAGTCACTTAACTTCTTCTCACCTTAGTTGTTTACCTCTAAGAAGAGGAAAACGAGGAAAATGATATCCATCTTTTGAGGTTGCTGTGAGGGTTACGTAACCAACCCGCGGTACGTGTTAAAAACTCGTATGTTCGTTATTCTTCACTGCTAACCCCAGGAACTCGCAAGCGTTACGTCTCTTTCTTTACCGCGTCAGTACGATGATCTCAGGACCACATAAAGTAGAACTCTTCTTGCATCAAAGTTAAATAAATTTCCTTTTCTTATGTTCTAACAATAGCTTTTATTAAAATGCCATTTTCAAATTTCCTTTCACATTCTGACCACAGATTTCCTGTATAGTTTTCTCCTCACCTTGCCAGAGTCTCTAAATGCCTTCCTGTTTTCTTTTCTTTTTCTCACAAATGTAATCTGCCCCCATTATATCTTCAAAACATTTCAGCCTTTCCATTATGTGGTCGAATACTGCATGGGATCCACTTTCTTCCTGAGGACATTCACCACCCCCTGACCTCTTGCCACCATCCAGACCAGATGCTTTCTAGGCTTCGTGGATACCACTGGGGTCTATCAGCGTTTCCTGCATCCCACAATATCCTCTCTTTGATCTCTCCCTATTTTATTTATTTTTTTGCGGTACGCGGGCCTCTCACTGCTGTGGCCTCTCCCGTCGCGGAGCACAGGCTCCGGACGCGCAGGCTCAGCGGCCACGGCTCACGGGCCCAGCCGCTCCGCGGCACGTGGGATCCTCCCGGACCGGGGCACGAACCCGCGTCCCCCGCATCGGCAGGCGGACTCTCAACCGCCGCGCCACCAGGGAAGCCCTCTCCCTATTTTTGCTGGTGTAAATCCTCAAATAATTTCCTCAGAATGGTACATGAAAAGCAAATTTTCTTAATCTTTGCATACCCAGAATCCTTATTATTTGCCACCATGTAATCACAATGAAACTCCTAGCAGTATTTTTTACTTGACAGGATCACTCTAAAACCCACAGGAAACACAAAAAGCAACCAAAACAATTCTGAAAAAAAAAAAAGAGCTAGTGCTACTCAACTTCGACATTTGCCTTAAAGCTACAGTATTCAGGGAAGTGTGATATTGGCATAAAAACAAGTAGCTCAATGCCTGTGGTATCTCCTAAATCTCAGCCACCCTAACCTGGCACTTTTTTCCATTAGAGGATCACAAGGCAGACCTGTTCAACTGATAACTGGGCATTACCATCCACAGTGACGCATCTCTAATAACACGTGTTCTAGATTTCAGCAGCCCCGTCAATAGTACAGATCCAGCCTCTGCAGAGCAATCTTCTTGCAACTAGGATGCTGTTAACATCTGGCAGTGATGTTGGACACCGTGGACCCTGCTATGTCTGTTCATCAAACTGCTGCTAATTACGTTCAGACAACATCTTCCTGTCTAGGTTTGGGTGCCAGCCTCCCAAACGTCCCCGCCTGCAGTCCTGTACTCTCCCATCCATTCTGCATGCTGCAGTCATAGTGCTTTGCCTGAAGTACACATCTAATAAGTTCACTCTTCCATGTAGCCCCTGACAACACACACACACACACACACACACACAGAGACCCCAGATTCCTTAACGCGCCTTCATATAACCGAATGAGCCTGCTCCCTCTTTTCCCTTTCCCATAGTCCAGTGTTTCCAATGAGCCATGTCCTGTCTCACATTCATATTCATGCACAAGCTTTCCCATACCTGGGCTGTTCTTTCTTCCTGGGCTCTCTCCTCTCCATCCTTCAAGTCACCCTTTAGGCTGCACTCACTCTAGCCAGCTGTCCTTGACCCCCTCACAGTTAGATCAAATGCTCCTCTGTGTGCTCCTACAGCCCTTGCCCTTCTGCATCTTTTGGTAGCACTTTCCTTCTGTTTCCCCCACCAGACTGTAAGCTCTCTGAGGGTGGGTACGATGGCCATCTTGCCCACCGGTTTCTGGTACATAGCGGACAACCACTAAATACTTATCGAAATAGTAAAAGAAAGAGAAAAGTGTCAAAGGGGATAGTTGTCTTAAATCAACACTTATCCTCTTTCTTGGGCTGTTGTTGGGGAGTGCGTGGCATTATTTTAAAGTAGTTCCAAAGCCGTTGGGCTGGTTTACGTTACTCTTTCATGAGGGCTAAAAAAGGAAAGCAGGCTGTTGGCTGAATTTTCTAAATATGCTATTAGGGATGATCTCTTTTTAATGATGGCCACCTCCTTGCCATTTGGAACACAGAATGGGGAAGTCTGATATCTACAGCCTCGCGGCCTTTGCATGCGTTCTCTGCTGCCCAGACCTCTGGGGAGAAAATGTGCTGTTGCTTCAGAGGATGGCGCCTCTTTGTCACGAGAGAGCCAAAGGCTGGTCGATTGCAACGTGCCTGTGCAAAGCTCTGTGTGATGATGTTGGCTGTTTGCGCTCGGAGAAGATGGTAAAACCATGAGGCTCCTCGCTGCATTTGTAACTGATATTCACAGTGGAGGAAGGATTTGAGAATCCAATAGCGAACTGGCCCTTTTTGGAGAACTTTATAAGAACTCTCACTCCTTCCCAAGCCACATTTGCATTCCTGCTGAATGGGCTTTTTAGATTTTCCTTGTGAACATGCATAAAATCAACAGCCAAAGAAAATACATTTTGGAGATGGCTGTGTACCAGGATAAATACAGGTTGATTTTATTCAAAGATAATAAGATTGGGTGTTTATTTTTTCCCCCCAGTTTAGGTAGGTAATGATTCTGATTTCTTTTATCAAACATACCAGACGTTCTGAGCATAAGCGAGTTCACGAATCTTAAGTGTAGGGCCCTTGGGAAGTTGAGTACTTAAAAGAACCACGCTCGTGTCCTTTCTGGAGCCCTTCGTGGGCGTGGCTCCTGAGTCTGCGACACCTTCTCTCGAAAAGAATCAAACATCACTCAGAGCTACAACGGTGAAAAGGGTGGGGAACTAAAAGGCATACTCTCTTATAGACTGAAGAATGGAAAGGAAAATGGAAAAAGAATGAGAGAGCCGTGTGAGACATAACTACAGTGCCATGAGATGATTTAGTGCATGGTTGTGTCTTAACTTGGCTGCGGAAGTTTGAGGTTGGTCCTTTAGTTAGAAATTGGCTCAAGGTGAAGTAGGTTTGTTGGTTTAACGTAGCCAGTTGAAGCTCATTCAGCATCAGTCAGGACTCACTATGTCATAGCAAGCTTCAAATTGTATCCTTAAAAGAAATCTAGGGCTTCCCTGGTGGCGCAGTGGTTGGGGGTCCGCCTGCCGATGCGGGGGGCGCGGGTTCGTGCCCCGGTCCGGGAGGATCCCGCGTGCCACGGAGCGGCTGGGCCCGTGAGCCATGGCCGCTGAGCCTGCGCGTCCGGAGAGCCTGTGCCCCGCAGCGGGAGAGGCCGCAGCAGTGAGAGGCCCCCAAACCCCCAAAAAAAAAAAAAAAAAAAGAAAAAGAAAAAAAGAATGTGCATTCTCTACTTTAAAGGGAAGAACTGAATGCCTGTGCTTTTTATTCCTCATAGTTTCCCTTGTGGGGCTGGAAATCTTTAACTACATTTTGCAACTAGGGAGCTTGGCACAAGCAAAAATAAATAACTCATGAAACACCATCCATGGCAAACATTAACAGACTTTGATGATTAATTGCACCGAGAGCATGAAGAACTGGGAAGAAGGAAATATGACTCTCGGGTTTCAATCATGTGTGGCTACACTGAAATAGAGAAGGCTGGTATAAAAAAAATCATGGAGTTTGAAGTAGGATGGACTAACCAAGTGGGAAAGGCTTGTAGAGAATGGAGCTCCTGCTTCAGAGAAAGTTACAGTGCTGCACTGTCAACAAGCAAACTGAAGACGAGATTTGGACAATGCCCAGTCAGGGAACAAGAGGAGGAAAGAGTAATGGGGAATGTGGAAGGGTTATTTCATTTGAGGTTACCTAGTATTCATCAATCAAACTGTAGGTTTCCATATTCATTTTTCAGGAGAAGAAACCATGGCAATGCCTGAAAGAATCTAAAGTTTCATGATGCTTCTCCAAAAACATGATACAGATGATACTGAAAGCAACTGAGATGTAGAAGTAGAAATAGATGATACAGATACACAGACATTTCGATATAGGTGGAAGGGCCAGGAATAACCCTTTTTGATCAATCCCAAACTACATCTGTATTACTTAAAGATATTTTGTTCTAAAACTGACTCTAAAACAGTACCTTGTGATATGTCATCTTATTCTTCCAGTCTTTGTACCACTTAATTGAGTGTTTTAGCTAATTTTCTTATTTTAGATCAATCCTCTCTTGTCATCTGGATTGAATATAACCTGTGGTCAGTATTCATGTCTTATCCTTCCACACAGTGACTGCACAGCGGTGAATTGATAGTAGAAGGACAGTCACTCATTCAAATACCTTTATTTACTGAGAACATTTTTTTGTGCTTGACACAAGGATAAATGCCATACATAAAATGCTATTACAGCCAGTCACAAAAGACCACATATTGTATAATTCTATTTATACGAAATATCCAGACTTGGCAAATTTAGAGACAGAGAGTAGGCCAGTGATTGCCTACGGTTTGGAGAAGAGTGACACAGAGTTAGATGGACTCGGAGATAAAGGATATGGGAGGGCCCTTTTCGGGGTGATAAAAATGTTTAAAAATTATGTTGATGGTTGCACGACTCTGTGGATAATACAAAACCATCAAATTGTATAGTTTAATGGATGAATTGTTTGATTCATCAATTATGTCTCAATACAACAGTTACCAAAAAATGCTGTTATGTAGTTTATTCTCTCTTGAGGAAAATATTGTATTCAGATGCAATAAAGGGTGGAAAGTGTAATGTTGGGGGTGTGTTTGAAGAACTCTGGATACAAAGAAAAAGAGGACATTATTTTGTTCAAGAGTGCCATTTGCAGCAATGTGGATGGACCTAGAGATTGTCATACTGAGTGAAGTAGGTCAGGCAGAGAAAGATGAAATCATACGATATCACTTATGTGTGGAATCTAATTTAAAAAATGATATGATACAAAAGAACTTATTTACAAAACAGAAACAGACTCACAGATCTCAAAATCAAACTTACAGTTACCAAAGGGGAATCGTGGTGGGGGGAGGGATAAACTGGGAGATTGGGACTGACATATACACACTACTATATATAAAATAGATAACTAATAAGGACCTACTGTGTAGCACAGGGAAGTCTACTCAATACTCTGTAATGACCTATATGGGAAAAGAATCTAAAAAAGAGTCATTGCAGCACTATTTACAATAGCCAGGACATGGAAGCAACCTAAATGTCCAATGATAGGTGAATGGATAAAGAAGATGTGGCACATATATACAGTGGAATATTACTCAGCCATAAAAAGAAACGAAACTGAGTTATTTGTGGTGAGGTGGATGGACCTAGAGTCTGTCCTACAGAGTGAAGTAAGTCAGAAAGAGAAAAACAAATACTGTACGCTAATGCATATATATAGAATCTTAAAAAAATGGTACTGATGAACCTAGTGGCAGGACAGGAATAAATATGTACGCACACGGCTGATTCACTTTGTTGTACCACAGAAACTAACACAGCATTGTGAAGCAATTATACTCCAATAAAGATGTATATTTGAAAAAAAAGAGTGGGTATATGTATGTGTGTAACTGATTCACTCTGCTGTATACCTGAAACTAACACAACATTGTAAATCAACTATACTCCAATAAAAACTAATTAAAAAACAAAAAAGAAAACTAACCCTAAAGCTTGAAGCTATGGGGCAAAAAAAGAGTTTCAGGGAAGCTCGATAACCATTTGCTAACTGATTGATGGAGGGACTGATGGCTCACTGCGCCTACGTCTCGCTCTCAGCACCATACTGCCTCTAGCCTCAACAGCTCTTGGCTTTCTTGGAGTTGGATATTAATTCATGAAATCAAGTCCCGGTCACAGGAGAGAAGAGCATGCCTTCTAGCCGCCCAGAGGTCCCTGAAACATTTGCTTTACATTCAAACTGAAACCCAGAAGAACAGGAAATCAAGCTCTGACATGTGGGCCCTTGGTCCAGTGGCCAGAGCTTTCTTTCCTTCGAAGATTAATGAAGCACAAAGATGCCAGCTCTTTCCTTTCAACTCCCCACAATAATCGGCTCTCAGCAGCCTGCCAGTTTAATATTGCTTCACTTCAATGCTCAGGAACAGTCCCAACTGGAAAAGGCCGGGAAAACTTGATCCAAGAGTTTTTATGAAGAGCGGCTTAACTAACCCTCTAGAACATTCCATAAGCAATATTACAAGCGTTCCTTTCTTCTTCTATCTAGGGCTGGGGAGAGGAGTAGGGGGAAGGGCATTGTAATCATGAGTTAAATTTCAAAGTCCATAAGTTGAACCTCTGCAAGGCCCTGGATATTTTCTAAATTAATTGACCATCAAATTCTTACCCTCTACATCTGCATTACATTCGAGATCATAAAACTATTTGGGGTTTTTTGCTACTTAAAGGAAAGATTGTGTGGGCATAATGCTTTGAGAGGGCCTGTTCCTTTTCAAAAATTATTCTGATTTCATAGAAAGAAACAAGATTATCTTTTGTATTGACGCATTGCTTTTCCCCTCTAAGAAGCTCAAAGGACTCTGCATAGTTTTGTGGGTCTTGATAAGGGAAAATGGAGACAGACTTCTCTTCTAGCAACTGACTGTCAAGGAGCACTTGGATTTCCTGCTAAGCGTTTCCGTGTTCTCTGTTTCATTTGAGAAATTTTGTAAGAGAAGCGCGTTCCTTTAGCCCATTTATTGATCTATTCACTTATTCATTCAACAAATACTTACTGAGGATTGTGCCAGATACTTCATAGATGCTGAAGGTACCAAGAGAAAAGAAAATAAGCCTCTACTCTCAGAGGGTTTATAGGCTGGTGAGAGGAACAGGCAATCTGGAAGTAAATAAGTAACTTAGGGAGAGATAAACTAGCACTGTGACAGGAGATTAAACAGGAGGTAAGGTTACCTACTTCACCTAGGGTAAGGCCAAAACCCTTCAGGAGGAGATGGTAATTGAGCTGAAAATAGGAAGAAAGAGCAGAAACCAGACACACAGGGAAAGAGTCAGGGAAATATGCTCCAGGCATGGGGAACAGCTAGTGCAAAGGCCCAGAGGCAGGGAAGAGTTCATATTTGGGGAATACTTAGGCTAACCTGGCCAGATAAAGCTATTGGGGGAGAAGATTGGCAAGACAGAAATATGAATAGCTCTTTGTATATGAATGGTTCTTACTATGCTGTATGCTGACAAGAATACTGGCTAACTATATTGACCCACTGTTATACTGACTGTTTTCCAGGTAACCACACACTAGGCTGGGTCATCCACAGGCACTACCTCACTCCAAGCTTGTAGGCTAGGCATCATTATCTTCACCCACATTTAACAAGAGACGAGAGAGAGTAGAGTTGAGTTGACTGCCTAACACAGAGCTAATCACATAGGTCGGGAACGGAGGTCTGAACCCAGGAGTTTTGATGCCTGAGTGCAGATGCTTGGTCTGTGTGTTGCCACCTGGGTTTTATGTGGGAGGTGAGGAGTAGGGGCGCCAGAGGAGTAAGCAGGCCAGAGGAGCATGAAGCCTTGGCTCAAGGGACGCTCGCCGAGTCTCTGAACAGGGCTGAGGGTCAGCCATGGTTTGCTTAGGGAATGAACCAGGGGGAGAAGGTGAGGTGGGGCCAATGTCCCAAGGTGGAGACCAGAGAGTTTCAAAGCACGTGAGTCGCTCGGAGGACCCAAGCGATTGCGTGTGATGGAAACACAGGGGCAGGGAGTGGTGGGGCTCGATGCTGGACCAATAGGCAGGTTCAAAGCCATGACGATCTGACCCTCCTTGATGACCCCTACAACAACCCACATCACCCCGAGTGTCAAGGCTGTCACCCGTGTCAGAAGCCAAAGCAGCACCTTTTTCTTTATGTTTGGAGGCAGGTCAAGGGAAACCAATGAAGTGAAATTGCAAAAGGATGTGATTATGAGGCTGCATGAACAGTCTGATACCTCATGACGTGTGTACAGGTGAAAGACCACTGTGTTAGACAAGCCCCATGCAAGCCTCTCTCTGAATCTTCCTTCTTGGGTTCAGAGATCTGTAGTTTGAGTTCTTGGGGAAACAGCCTTTATCTAACGATAATGCTAAATCAGGCTCTGGGCCAGTGTATGTGAAGCAAAGTGAGAAGCTAAAAGGTCAGGAAGGAAATGTCAAATTGGAAACGCCCTGGAAAGTTCTTGGAGTCATGCTTTCTCTTTATGGGGATATAAGCCTATGGCTGTTTTCTCATCTTTCTTCATTATGCTCTGTTTGGGCCCAGGAACACACCCTGCGGAGGCAGCCTGGGCCAGCAAGCCCGGCTCCCACAGTAGCACCCCCTGTGTGAAACAGCCAAACCTAGAGGCCAAGGAACCACTCCGAGGGCCTCCAGTCAGAGTACTGAAAGTTCTGTTCCCCCTCAAATTAAAGCGTCTTGAGAAAGCCAGAGAAAGCAAACAAAACTAGGTGGCAATTCATCCCATTGTTCATAATCCTCCTAGTTTCTACACATTTTTTTTCTCATTCCAGAAGCAAAATCCATTTATTGCTGAAAAATTCAGAAGATACAGAAAGATAAAAAAGAAACAAATAAAAATCACCCATGATCCCATGATTCTTTTACAATTTGGGGTAGAGCTCTTCAGTTATTTTTATTTAACTGTCTAATATGTTAATTTTCTTTTTTAACAGAAGTACATATTTTTACAAAAAGCATGTTTATACATATAAATACACACATATACTTGTGTAGATCACAAAAAGTAGACCACGTTGCATATATGGTATCCATTTCTCATGTTTCCAATATATTTTCTTAGCTATTTATGAGTCCTTTACATATTAAGAGGTTGAATCCTTTGTTAGTTATGTATGTTGCAACATTTTTCCAATTTTTAATTAGTTTTTATTGGTTAAACCTTTTTTACATGCAAATGTTTTATATGTATGTAGTTAGTTAAATCTACTGTATTTTCCTTTATGATCGATACCATTAATGTTGTCCACAGAAAACTCTTCAGCTGCCCTAGATTATGTAAATAATCCCCTGTCTTTTCATATTAAGCTTGTATGGTTTTCTTTTCTAAGTCTAAATCATTAACCCCTCTGGAATTTATGCTGGTAAAAGAAGTGAAGAAAGAGCTGGCTTTGTATTTTTCAAATTGGTGAGCCAGTTTACTTCAGTATCAGGTATTGGCAAATCCATCCCTTCCCCATTGAATTAAATGCCACCTTTATTACGTAATAATTTTCCTGTGCTCATAATCTGTTTCGGGACTTCACGTGCTGCCCCATCCATCAGTCTGTCTGCAGATACGCTATCTCACTCTTTTAATGCATACCTTCTAACTGACGGGGAAAGACCTTCTTCATTACTCATTTTTAGTTATTTCTGCGTGTTTATTGTTCCAACTTAAGAATTATGTTGGAAATTCCAAGTAAAATCCCCTTGAGATCTTTCTGGAAATGGATGGAATCTGAGCTGGAAGCAGAAAAAGCTTTGAGACTCATGCTCTTTCTCCCTCCCTCCGTCCCTCCATCCCTCCGTCCCTCCCTCTCTCCCTCTCTCCCTCCCTCCCTCTCTCCCCCTCTCCCTCCCTCCCTCTCTCCCCCTATCTCTCCCTCTCTCTCTCTCTCTCTCTCTCTCTCCATCCTCTTTGGCCTCCCCTCTTCCCTTCTGGCTTTAGTAGTTACTCCCCATGGCTGTCCTGGTCTCACAACATTTTTGTTCTCTCATTGCAGATCCTGGTCAGGTTTTTTAGCATTTCTCAGTTGTCTTTTCTATTTGTCCATATTGTCCCTTTTTGTATCAGATGCCTTCCCCAGTTCTAATCAGCGGGGGTGAGGGGTGGAGGAGTGATCTAAATATTAGGGTCGACAGGTAGGATGGATTTTCTCAAGACGGGTGTGGGCAATGCATACATTTGGGCACTTGTCTGGACTAGATCATTAATGTAAGCAGAATACACAGCACATAATAATTTTCAGTATGACTGCAAATTTTAAATATATAAAATTTAAATCACATGTATATTTATAATAACATTTACTGAGTGCTTAGAATCAGCTAGGCACAGTGCTAAGTGCTTCGCAACCATTATCTTATTAAATTGTCCTCAGTCATATTAAATATTATTCTCACCATTTTACAGCTGGGAGAACTGAGACTAGAGAAATATTCTTTAAAAAATGTACTCAGGTTCATAAGGTTAGTGTCAAAACCAGAAATTGAACCAAGCTCATTTTGTCTCCAAAGAGCAGAGTTTTCAGTATTTTACTCATATGCCTCCTAAATGGCTGGAAGGAACTGCCCAGAGAACTAACGGGGTTTGCCTGTGGTCAACACAATTGGCTGATGGGATGTTCACAGAATAGAGTCTAGTGTTTAAAAGCCGACACAGGCTTCAGAATATGACCTGCAGTATTTAAATCCTGACTTTGCTGTTTACTTGCTGTGTATCCTTGGGAAAGTCACTTAACCTCTCTAAGTTTCACTTTTTCAGCTATAAAATGAAAAATTTTAAACATAATTAAAAAGTAAAAATCTATGTCAGGAGTAATTATAAGAATCAAATGAGATAATTCATAATAAAGAACCATAGTGCACTGTCACAGAGCAAGCAAGTTCAATAAACAGTATCTTGGGTATTCTTATATTTTTCAGTATTTCCCAGAATTTCTCAGTAAGTATATATTTCACCTCTACCTAAGTGGAGGGTGAGAGTAGAAGTTTGTTTAACTATAATAATGAATAAATACATTTTGAGGCAATATTGAATTACATTGAGCCATTTTCCCATTTCCCTGATGACTAATGCTGTGCATGTTTAAGAAAGCGATCAAGATTTTTATTTGTAGTTGAAGGTCCAGAAGTTCAACAGCAGAACTTTTTAATTTCTGGGAAAACCTAACAGAGCCAGACGGACACTGCTTCCTCTAGCTCTCTGCTTTTACCGGTTCTGTTACCCAGGCACTCTCTGAATGCTGACCACTGTTCTATATTCTTTAAATGTCCTCTATGATGGTGTTTTTCAGAGTGAACTATTGAACCACCAGCTTCAGAATCCTTTGCTCTAAATGCAGCTTCCTGAGCCCCAGCTCTAGCCTACTGAGTCAGAATCTCAGAGGGTGTGTCCCAGAAACATTAAAAAAAAAAACAGCAAACACCAAAGACTAATTCCCTGGAGACTATATGCCCCCTGACATTTGATAATCACTACTCCAGGAGACCTGAAATTGAGGAAAGAAAATGGGAGATGGGTTTTAAGTTCAGTTCTGACCTTAACTAGCTGTGTGTCCTTGAAAAAGCCCCTTCAACTCAGCCCATTAGTTTCTTCATCTATCCAACGAATCAGAAGTCTTCTGCAGTCTCTTCTAGGCACATTATTTTTTCCATCCATGTAATAATGTATGGCACAAAGAGTAGTAGGAAAATGTTCCACAGAGAATATGGAACTTAATAAAGTATCTGAATTGTTTTTTAAATGGAGAACTTACTTGACAAAGTTTATCGAATATTCCAGACATCAATGTACATAGGTTAGAAGGATAATGAGACAGTATTGCAAACCTGAACCGCTGCTTTCTGGTTGGAAAGTAGCCAAAGGAAAGTTATGGACAAACACTGCAAACAGCCTTGAATGTCAAGATAAAAACTTTTGATTTGTGTAAGTTAAGTAATCCGTCGTCACTGACAGCTGATGAGCAGGACAATGACATAATGGAAGTGATGTTTTGGATGTCAGGAAAAATAAGAGGTTTGAGGCAGAATGGGAAGTTAGGAGATTCCTAGGAATCCCTGGATAAAGAATAATCAGGGCATAAATGGGAGTAATATGGAACACATGAGAATCAGAAGTGATTCAAAGTGTTAAAAGATTCCAACTTCAGCACCGACATAGCAAGAACTTGAATGTTGTCACAGAAAAACCTGGATAAGCTGAAAATTGATGCCTTTTCATGGACTCTTATGGCCTCTTTGAGAGAGCTGAGGTCACAGAGAAAACCCCCAAATCTGGGGAGACACACTCTAAGAGTCATAGTCCAGAATGAAGAGTCATAAAAGAGCCCCTTTGGTGTCCCAGGCAGGGAGAGGGAAAGAGTAACTATTGTCCAATAAACCCAAGCGGTCTCTATAACAAAGGCTTAATCTCAAAGGGAAAGACTTTACCGGCGCCTAATCTCACTTGGGCGTGGGCATTTCTGCCACTCTAGCCTCAGGGAGGAGGGAAGAAGCTAGAAAAAACCATGACACTAAAGATCACAGCCTAAGGACGGAAGCACACCAGAGGGATGGAATTTAATCATAGGATCATAGAACACTTTCCTTCACCCACACTGTGACACCACACCAATTGGGCTCTGGTATAATAGCAGTGGGTCGCAACTGAAAGAGCTGCAAGACACATAGTCTATCTAAGTAAGAGTTCTTAGGAAAGCCCAAAGTCAACAGGGGAGACAAAAACAAGAACCTAGAGGAGGAGATTGAAACCTCTAGTATCTGAGGGTACAGCAATCATTAACAGCTCAGTATGTAGCCAGATTAACTTAACACTTTACACTAAAAACCTACTTGCTTCTGTTCCTATTGTCTCCGTTCATATTATCAGTCTGGCTTTCAACATAAAAATTACTTGACATGCTAAAAGTCAAGAAAAAACACAGCATGAAGACACTACACAAGCATCAGAAGCAGACTAAGGTATAGAAACAGAATTTGGAATTATCAGACTGAGAATTTAAGATAGCTGTGATTAATATCAATAAATGAATACATAGATGGAAACATTAAGAATCAAAAGGAAATGCTAGAAATCAAAAACACTGTACCAGAACGAAGAATGTATTTGATGGGCTCCTCAATAGACTGGACACAGCCTAGGAAAGAATCAGTGAGTATGAAGACGTGTCAATCGAACATCCTACACTGAAATGCAGACTTAAAAAAATGAAAAAACAGAACATCCAAGAATTATGGGAACATTTCAAAACATGTAAATATGCATAATTACAATACCAGAAGGAGGAAAAGAACAAAGCAAAAAAAATTTGAAATAATAATGGCGAAATATTTTCCGAAGATACTGACAATCATAGATTCAGGAAGTTCAGAAAATACCAAGGAAGATAAACACCAAAAAATCAACACCCAGGCATATCATGTTCAAACTGCAGAAAACCAAAGACAAACTGAAAACCTTGAAGCAACTTGGGGGTGGGTACTTTTTCTATAGTGGCACAAAGGTAAGAATTACGGTGAGCTTATCAAAAACCATGCAAGCAAGAAGAGACTGGAGTGAAATATTTAAAGTGTTAAAAGTAAACATAAACAAAAACAACAGCCTAAAAATTCTAAATCCAGCAAAATTATTTTTCAAAGGTGAAGGGGAAATCAAGTCCTTCTCTGACGAACAAAAACTGAGGAAATTCATCACCACAAGGCCTGTCTTGCAAGAAATGGTATAAGAAGCATATAAGAATGGTATGTAAAGGCAGAAGGACACAGGTCAGAACTAAGATATACAAAAAGAAAGGAAGAGGGGCTTCTCTGGTGGTTAGGAATCCTCCTGCCAGTGCAGGGGACACAGGTTTGAGCCGTGGTCCAGGAAGATCCCACGTGCCGCAGAGCAACTAGGCCCGTGTGCCGCAACTACCGAGCCCGAGCTCTAGAGCCTGTAAGCCACAACTACTGAAGCCTGCGTGCCACAACTACTGAAGTCTGCACACCTAGAGCCCGTGTTCCGCAACAAGAGAAGCCACTGCAATGAGAAGCCCGTGCACTGAAACAAAGAATAGCTCCCGTTTGCCCCAACTAAAGAAAGCCCGTGTGGAGCAACGAAGACCCAACGCAGCCAAAAATAATAAACAAACAAATATATAAATAAATTTATTTATTTAAAAAAAAAAAGAAAGGAAGGAAGAGCATCAGAGAAGGACTGTATGAAATAAAAGAAAATATTTTTCTTATTCTTAATTGAACTTAAAGCTGTTTAAGTAATATATTAATGAAATAATATATTCAGTTATTATAGCACGTGGATAAGTGAAATGAATAACAAGAAGTCATGAGGAACAGAGGGAGGAATTGGGAATACAGTTGACCCTTGAACAAGACAAATCTGAACTGCACAGATCCACTTATATGTGGATTGTTTTCACTAAATACATACTATAGTAATACACGATCTGTAGTTGATTGAATCACGGTCGTGGAACTGTGGAAAAGGAGGGCCAACTGTAAAGTTATACATGGATTTTTGACTGCACGGTGGGCTGGTATCCCTAACCCCCATATTGTTCAAGGGTCAACTGTACTCTGTTACAAGTTATCTGTATTACATGTGAAGCAGCATGGTGTTATCTGAAGGTAGATTTAGATTAATTTAAAATATATCTTGGAAATTCTAGGGCAACCACTAAAAAAAAAAAAAGTTTAAAGAAGTATAATTTATATGCCAGGAGAAGAGATAAAAATGGAAGCATATAAAATGCCTTCTCTAGGCAGAAAAAGAGGGGTAAAATAGGAAAAAAAAAAAAGAGCAAATACAATGAAGAGAAAACATTTACAAACGTGCTAATTATCAATCCAACTATATCGATAATCACTATAAATGTGAATGATCTAAATTCACTATTAAAAAGACAGATTGTCAGACTGAGTGGATAAAAAACAAGGCCCAGTCAGATGTTATTTACAAGAAACCCACTTTAAATATGAAGACACATGTATAGATTAAAAGTAAGAAGATGGAGAAAGATATACTATGTTAACACCAATCAAAAGAAAGCTGGAGTAGCTACATGAATTTCAGACAAGCAAATTTCAGATCAAGGAGAATTATGAGGGATAAAGAGAGACATTATACAGGGATGAAAGGGTCAGTTCTCCAGATCAATTAATCCTAAATCCACATGCACCTAACACAAAGCATCAAAATATGTGAGGCAAAAACTACAAGGAAAAACAGATAAGCACTACTATGGTTGGAGACTTCAACACCATCCTATCATTAATTGATAAATCAAGCTGGAAGAAAATCAGTAAGGACACAGCTGACCTGAAAGCACTATCAATCAAATCATTCTAAGTGACATTTATAGACTATCCTACCCAGCAACAGCAGAATACACATTCTTCTCTAGCTTGCATGGAACGTTCACCAAAATACACCAAATTCTGGGCCATAAGACACATCTTAACAAATTTAAAAGAATAGAAATCCTGCAAAGAATGCTTAGACCATGATGAAAATTAAATCAGAAATCACTAACAGAAAAATATTAGGAAAATCCTCAAATTTTTTGAGATTAAACTACACACCTCTAAATAACATGCATCAAAGAAAAAGTCTCAATATAAATTTTTAACAATATTTTGAACCAAATGAAAATACAACTTATCAAAACTTATGTGATGCAGCAAAAGTAGAGCTTAGAGGGCAACTTATAACATCAAATGCTTATATCAGAAATCAATCATTTAAGGGGCTTCCCTGGTGGCGCAGTGGTTGAGAGTCTGCCTGCCAATGCAGGGGACACAGGTTCAAGCTCTGGTCTGGGAGGATCCCACATGCCGCAGAGCAACTGGGCCCGTGAGCCACAACTACTGAGCCTGCACGTCTGGAGCCTGTGCTCCGCAGCGAGAGGCCGTCGACAGTGACAGGCATGCGCACCACAATGAAGAGTGGCCCTTGCTCGCCGTAACTGGAGAGAGCCCTCGCACAGAAACGAAGACCCAAAACACAGCCAAAAATAAATAAATAAATAAATAAATAAAAAGGTGATGTGAAGTTCTTAAAAAAAAAAAAAGTCTAAGTACTTTATAATAAAAAAAAAATCAATCATTTAAGCTTCCATCTCAGGAAATTAGATACAGAAAATCAATTAGAACTAAAACAAGCAGGAGAAAAGAGGTATTAAAAATTAGATCAATAATCAGTAAAGTTGAAAACAGGAAAACAATCAAGAAAATCAATGAAACCAAAAACTGATTTTTGAAAAAACAACTCCATAAAATTGATAAATCTCTAGCCATGCCAACTAAGGATAAAAGATCAAGGGACTTCCCTGGTGGTCCAGTGGTTAAGACTTTGCCTTCCAATGCAGGGGGTGTGGGTTTGATCCCTCATCAGGGAGCTAAGATCCCACATGCCTCGCGGCCAAAAAAAAACAAAACATAAAACAGAAGCAATATTGTAACAAATTCAATAAAGACTTAAAAAATGGTCCACATCAAAAAAAAATTTTTTTAAGACAAGTTTTTTGGTTTTGGTTTTGTTTTTTTGTGGTACGCGGGCCTTTCACTGTTGCGGCCTCTCCCGTTGCGGAGCACAGGCTCCGGACGCGCAGGCCCAGCGGCCATGGCTCACGGGCCCAGCCGCTCCGCGGCACGTGGGATCCTCCCGGACCGGGGCACGAACCCGCGTCCCCTGCATCGGCAGGCAGACTCTGAACCACTGAGCCACCAGGGAAGCCCAAGACAAGTTTTAAAAATAAAATAAAATAAAAGATCAAAGACACAGGTTACAAATATCAGAAAAGAAAGAAGTGTCATCATTACTGATCCCAGGGACAAAAAGAATTACAAGGGACGACTCTACTGGATTTCGTGAATGGCTTGACCTATTAAGTGAAGAAGAGAAAAGAGCCTGTGTAGCTGACAGATGAATGATTCTGGATGGGAGGAGGACTGTTCCTAAGAGAACATGTCACATCTCAGGAGAGTGAGTAGGTACTCAGGAACCATCAATAAGGGGATGTACGGGAAGGGAAGAAGGTGTATAAACCAGGCCCAGGATTGGCAGTAACAGCCTAACTGCAGGGTTGTGTCACCCCCCCACAAAGAGGAAAGTGGCTAATATTTCACAGTTGCTTGGGGGCAGGTCTTCTTCCAAAGCAGAAACAAACACAAGCAATTTATGTAGAAACAACATACTTGCTATCCATAGGCAGTTTTTTGTTTGTTTGGGCATTGCTGCACGTGGGCTTTCTCTGATTGCGGCGAGCGGGGGCTACTCTTGGTTGCAGTGCGCGGGCTTCTCACTGTGGTGGCTTCTCTTGTTGTGGAGTGTGGGCTCTAGGAGAGCGGGCTTCAGTGGTTGTGGCACGTGGGCTCAGTCATTGTGGCTCGTGGGCTCTAGAGCGCAGGCTCAGTAGTTGTGGCCCAAGGGCTTAGTTGCTCCGCGGCATGTGGGATCTTCCTGGACCGGGGCTTGAACCCACGTCCCCTGCATTGGCAGGTGGATTCTTAACCACTGGACCACGAGGGAAGTCCCCATATGCAGTTTTAAGGAAAGGCCCCTGTATATATACAAGCTCCCTCCAAGCAAAAAGCTGCCCTCAGGGCCCTCGTGTGTAGAAATTCTGAAGTGACCACCACAGACAGTGAACTCAGGTATACTGAGGAACTAGTTTCAGTCCCCAGAGGAGCTCTCTGTGATGGTGGGCTGCAGCTACAGGAGTGTGTAGAGTGATGGACACTGGTGGAGACAGGGAACTTCACCATGGTTCCAGCTGAGCGGTGAACCACTCACCTTCCGGGGAGGCGAGGAGAGTCTGCGCTCCCAGCAGGAGCTGTAAGAGTCAGGCAGTGTGCTAGGGCTCTACCACACTCAGGACAAGGCTGCGTGGGGGGAGCTGGGGGTACAGAAAGGGAGAAAATCCCAGTGGTGTGGGCACAACAAACATGCCTTCATGCCTGAAGCAAGAATTGTGTTCCAGATACCAGCTTCAAGTAATTTAGTTATTAACGTATTTTTCATTTTAAAGAGAAGAAAACAGGTCAGAGCAATTAGGTAACGTAGCTAAGAAAGTCACGTAACTTAGTTAAGTGACAGAGCTGGTACTTAGGCTAAGATTCTCTGTCTCCATCACCAGCGGGACTTCCTACTATTAATTCATCGTGCCCAGTCACCTTTGTCAGCTGCCACCGACCCCAGCACCAAGGTCCTCCAGCCAGTGGACTGGAACTTGTACTAATTCCCCATCAGTCATGAGCAGGTGCCTATTAACTTCTCTGGAGTTTATTCTAAATGTGGGAATAATAATAACAACATTATAATAATATAATAATAATAATAATATCAACATTAGCATTGTTGAGAAGATGATGCATGAGTCACTGGGTTAACTGTAAGTGAAGAGTACTTTTCAAAATCTAAAAGGCTATACACATAATTGGGTAAAAGATTTTGTGAAGATGTGTATCTTGGGTGCATAAGAAACCAAAGGATATGCCATGGAATATAATTGAGCCATAAAAAGAAGGAGATCCTGCTGTGTGCAACATCATGGATGGACCTTGAGGGCATTATGCTAAGTGAGGTAAGTCAGACAGAGAAAGACAAATACTGCGCTATCTTACTGATATGTGGAATCTAAAAGTAAACAACAAACAAACAAATGAACTCACAGATACAGAAAGCTGACTGGTGGCTGCCAGCTGCGGGGTGAGGGTTGAACAAAATGGGTGAAGGTGGTCAAAGGGTACAAACTTCCAGGTACAAGATAAAAAAATCCTTAAAAAACAGAGAAATATATGGAATAACAAAGCCATAAATATCTGAACTCTTCATAGGAGTAAATTTAGTGTGTGTAGTATAGAGAAAAAATAAAGAAGAAATTCAGTTGCAGTTAGGGGGTGGGAAAATCTGCACCCTATATTGTCATAGAATCCAAGGACAGCCAAATCCCAAGAAAGCATGGAAGAATCGATGTTGCCAAAAGGCCCAGAAAGTTAATTAAAGTAAAGTAACTGGGGACTTCCCTGGTGGTCCAGTGGTTAAGACTTCGCCTTTCAGTGCAGGGGGCCCAGGTTCAATCCCTGGTCGGGAAACATGAGATCCCACATGCCGTGCGGCATGGCCAAAACATTTTCTTAAATTTAAAAATATAAAGTAAAGTAACTGGAAGTGGTTAGAAGAGGACCATTGGTCATCTTAACGAGAGAATGATGGGGGAAGTTGTCGGAAAGGACCCCACGATGCGTGAGTCAAGGCTGCCTTGAGGTAAGTGCAGCAGACGGCTTGGGTGATACCAAGATTGAGTCGGGGACCACACACTATCTGCTTTAGAATCTGGGCAATAAAAGGAAGAAACAGCAGTAGCTAAGGGAAGTAACAATTTTCTTCATAGCTAATGAGATCTGAGCAGAAATGGCGGAGAGATGTGAAAAACAGATGGGCTTAGCGTTGGAAGCGAAGCTCCCAGGTGTCGAGCGTGGCCAAGAGCATGAGTGGCGAGAGGTATAAGACAGTCACCTAGACGCAGGGCTATGTTAAGATGGAGAATGGGATGGATAAAGTTACAGAGATGGTTTTCCTTATGAGATGAAACTTTACATCAGATTTTTCATTGCGTAAATATTTCAGGAGTAAGATGTATTCCAGAGATCTCAGACCCAAAGACCTATCAGGGCCAGGAAGGTAATAGCAGAAGAGACCTAATATGACATGCTATTATTTAAGAATCTTGAATTTCCACAAAGCAATGTGCTCTCTCACAGTCTTCTTGAAGTAGGTGACCCTCTTAGTTTATGTCTCACTTTCTCTATTTTGATAGAGACAGGGTCAAAGAGAAGGGTAAGGAAACCAACACTCTATGGGTGCTTACAATGCAACCCGCACTTGTTCTCAGGATGGAGGTGATAATACAAAGTGGTGAAGTCTGAGGGGAACCAGGGTGCACGCTGTAAAGGGGACAGTTACTGCTCAGTTCCTACTCACTGTTGTCATGTGTTGGGGGATGGGGGAGGTCAGGAACTGTCACATCTCCCGATATTTTAAGAAAAGCCAGGGACTTCCCTGGCGGTCCAGTGGTTAAGACTTCACCTTCCAATGCAGGGAGTGTGGGTTCGATCCCTGATCAGGGAGCTAAGATCCTACATACCTCACGGCCAATAAGCAAAACATAAAACAGAAGCAATATTGTAACAAATTTTAAAAAATGATCATTTAAAAAAATGATCCACATCAAAAAATCTTTAGAAAGAAGAAAAAAAAAAAAAAAAGAAAGAAAAGCCAGAACACTAGATGTTTATGTGAAATATCCTGATTGTTGTATACTGGCTCAATCAAAAAACAAAACAAGACTGGGTCAGCCATCTGGGCAGCAGGCCTGCATCCCCTGTTGTACACATTCAATTCAACCTGTCATAAACCTGGGAGACAGCTTTTGATACCTGAGAGTCAAAGTTAGTTGTGGTTTCCTTTGGTTGCACTGATTAAAGGGAAAAGGAAAAAAAAATCCTTCAAAGCCAAGTGAGCAACTGGGATTAACGGTTTACCAGGACAGTTGATACTGGGAAGACGGACAAGAGGCTTAAGCTAAACAGGTTCTGGAGAAGCTGAGCAGTTGTTTGTTTGATTTTGATGCTATGGGGCATTCTCGTGGTCCTTAAATCAGGTTAAGCTAGGGTATGCTTTACCTACAATGACGAAGCTACATGTACGTGGTAATCCAATTGAATTGGTAAAATGAATTATGGTGAAATGCTATCAAGCATTAAAAACATAATGATTCAGAAAGATTGAGAGTTTCTCACTTTACACTGGTTACTGTTCCAAACATTATTATCAAATTCTTAAGCCTTAATACAGATTAAAATATTTTGTACAGCACGATTTCATAGGTCCATAAATTATTATTTTTTCTTTTCATTTTCTAAAACAAGAACCTCTTTTTCCTAAAGTTGTGTTGTTTAGGTTCTGGCATAACATAAATGAACACTATAGGGGGCTGTGACTCCGGTTGGCAGGATGTTAAGAGATTTTAGTTTGTATCATGATCACACTCACACCAAAGGAGCCAAGGAACATCCCCTTCTATGTTTATGGCAGAGAAGATTTCACAAAGATATGTCCAAATCCCACATTATAATACCCGCCCAGATCTCCTCTCTCTAATTCTCCATCCCTTTGTGGTGGAGTCTGCTGCTTGTCTCCTAGAATCTATTCCATCCAAGATAGTAGAATTTTAGCTGGGTACCAGGTTCCTCAGAAGAAGACAAAATTTCTGGTACTTGTGTACCCATGCGACTAATAAGCGACACCGTTTTGGTCCATGTGATGTAAGAAGAAGGCAAATTTCCAGAACCTTCCTTTAGGGCTGTTGGCCTATGAGCTTTGCCCTCTTCTTCTTCTTAGTCTCTTTTTACATCTTACTGCCTAGAATGTCGAGGCCATCATCTTGGATCAAAAGGATGAGGGCCATATTCTCGGGATGACAAGATGTGACCTGGAATAAGATAGAATAGTTTGCAGCAGAGGGCTCTTCCTACCTCTCTGGGCTGTATGCTTAAAGCTGAATTCTACCTTAAATAATATAACTTCCTACCTAATTATAGTACATCTAATGTTTGTGTCAGGGTAAGGCAGCCAATAAATCACAACCCTGCCTTCACCCTTTGTCTTAAGAGGTCTAATATCATCCTTTACACTCTAAACAAACCATGACCAGAATCCCTGATACCTCATTTAAATTTTTAGAAGGCTAAGCTGATACGCTGGCTAAGCTAGAATATCGATTCTCTACCTTTTTCATCAAAACTTTGCTTATAGTTTTAATTACCAAAATTCATAATGCAACTGGAAATCTGGCAAGAGTCCTTCCATAATCCCATTTACTTTAATTTTTAAAAATTACCTTTTCTTAGGACTTTATTCCATCAAGTAAACATTAAAATCCTTATATTAAGTTTCTCCAAAAACCATGCTGAATTTTTAATTGACATTTCATTAAATTTATGTTAATTCCAAGAGAACTGATCCCTTTTCTACCGTAAACCTTTCCTTCCAAGGAAATATTTCCATGTACTTAATTCAAGTTTTCTTTTCTGTCCAGTCATAAAGCCCACATAGTTCTCATTAAGTTACTTCCTGGATATTTTTATAGATTTTGTTGCTTCTGAAGTGCCAATTTATTGCTGGATATTTTGATCTGAATACATCATAAAACTAAACAAACCTTTGAAGGAAAAACAGAATTGACTGGATAATAAACTTACAAATTTTTAAAAACCTGAGGTGAAAATCCCACTATAAATGTTCCAGTAACTCTGTGTACTACAAAATAAAAAAAAATAGGGAAGTTTTATTTAATATGGAGGGAAATCATACCAAGTGTATTTTCTGAATGCTCTGTCTCATTTTGGTAGTCGTTCACTTCTTTATAATGATTACTGTTATAAAAAACGACATTGCCATTTCTATTCCTCTTTTATGAAATTGGAAGACTTATGAGATAAAAAGAATGTTTATGATTATTTAGTTCTTCCCCTCATTTTATGCCCCATGAAGTAAGAAAGATGGTATGGCTTGGCCAAGATCACCCAGTTATTTTTTTTTTAATGATGGCATCAAACAGGTACAATGAGTGGAACAGTAAAAAGAGAAGTGTTTTATCGCCCAATAAACATGGGTTTTAGGGAATTCCCTGGCAGTCCAATGGTTAGGACTCTGCGTTTTCACTGCTGAGGGCGTGGGTTCAATCCCTGGTTGGGGAGGTAAGATCCCACAGGCTGCGCAGTTCGGCCAAAAACAAACAAACAAACAAAAAACAAAACAAACGAACCAAAAAGCATGGGTTTGAATCCTCAACCCCCACATACAAACTGGACAACTGGCCTCTTTCTGTCTCAGTAGCCTGCTCTGTAAAAATTGTGGGCCATTACATCAAACTTGTAGGGCTTTGATGAGGATGAAATAACAGACTGCATTAAAAACACTCAGCTCACGGCTGAGCACATGACACCGTCTGTGCTTCAGGAGTGCTCCGTCCCATCTACATCTAGGGATAGGAAGGCTTCCGCCAACAGCTACATAAGGGAATTCTCGGGACTTCCCTGGTGATCCAGCGGTCCAGTGGTCAAGAATCCGCCTTGCAATGTCGGGGACGCTGGTTTGATCCCTGGTCAGGGAACTAAGATCCCATATGCCCGGGGGTAATTAAGCCCATGCGCCACAACCAGAGAGCCCACGAGCCGCAAACTACAGAGCCCACACACTCTGGAGCCCCCAGGCCACAACTAGAGAGAAGCCCGCGCACCGCAACGAAGAGCCCATGCGCTGCAACAAAAGATCCCGCATGCCACATCAAAGATCCTGCATGCTGCACCTAAGACCCGACACAGCCAAAGATAAAAAATAAATAAATAAAATATTTTAAAAAAGAAAGAATGGGGGGCTTCCCTGGTGGCGCAGTGGTTGCGCGTCCGCCTGCCGATGCAGGGGGGCCGGGTTCACGCCCCGGTCTGGGAGGATCCCGCGTGCCGCGGAGCAGCTGGGCCCTTGGGCCGTGGCCGCTGGGCCTGCGCGTCCGGAGCCTGTGCTCCGCAACAGGAGAGGCCACGGCGGAGGGAGGCCCGCATACCGCAAAAAAAAAAGAAAGAAGGGAATTCTCTATGAAGCAAAAGGGATTACATTATTCCAACAGCTACAGGGAAAACTGGGAAAATAATCTTCATTCCAAGGACCAGTGGAAATAAGATAATGAGGCTGCCCCCAATATAGCAGAAGGTATTTGAACGTGTAGCCCTAAAGATGATTAGTAGCAGGTAGCTGGCGTGGCCATAAAGATTCCCGTTGAGTTTGGAGCTTGTTTCCATCTGAGGCAGAGTGCCCCTAATGTGAGGAGTTTTAATGACTTGAGTTTGGAGCCACTTTAATATTTGTAACTGTGGATTAGAATTTCTGTCTCCCTATTTTTCCAGGCCAGTTGCTGGAGAGCATATAATTTACTTCTAACTTTTACCCATAGAGGGTCCAGTAGTCGATTGGTGTTTTCTCCATACCAGGTACCACCCCATACAAATCTGTGACATGAATCTTAGGTTTCTTTTCAGGTATCCAGTCCTGGAAGGACACAGAATATCAGCACATGCTGCCTGAAGGGTAATAACCTGGGAGGCAGTGACTCGGACACATGCCAGGTCCAGAAAAGCACAGCATCCGGCCAACTCTTAAATAATCAATTCCGACAATTACAGACGGAACAAAATTTACACACAGGAAATGTCCATCAGAGAATGTCTCTGTGTAAGATCAGGAAGGTTCACTTTGCTGACCCAGGAACTCCAAGTGTCACTTGTTAGAAGAGGCTGATTATGTTTATGTTTGTTGTTTGTCTACGTGATAATTTCCCTTCTCTTCATGTTGCGTTCAGGTCAGATTACTCCTGGAGAAATCTTATTTTGCTGATTATCTAGACACTAAAAGGATTGTGCTACTCAACTCCACAATGTCACAAACAGTTCTCAAAGAAATATTTTATTGGTTTTGACATGACGTCCAGAAATAAATAATCACCACGAGAAGCATGGTTTTGGAGTTCATTCGACAGGGACTGTCCTGGTGCCTGAGAAAAACGTAGAAGGTTAAGAAGCTGTGCTTATAAAATGCTATCTCACCCTATCAAAACAAAATTACGTATGTTCTTAAAAATTCAGGCAATATTTTTTCCCACATTAAGCATTACCTCTCACATACATTTTCGCCTCCTATTCCATTTAAGAATATTAACGTTACTCACGATGTGTTCCTTCATAAAAGTCCCTGTTCCCCTGAAAACAGCTTTGTAGTCATATTAACCTATATCCACACATCCAAATAAAGTAAGTATCCAATGAATAGGAAAATTATTAAGGAAAAGGCTAATTTATAACTGCACGAAAAGTTAATGTTTCTAAGTGTCCAAAACCCCACAAGAAAACTTAAAAGTAAAATATAAGCAGGAACAAAATGAAGGTTAATATCTTTAGTAAATATACTTCTATTAAGACACAAATAAAAACTATTATCCCAAAAGAAAAATGGGCAGATAATACAAATGGGGAATTTACAGATGAAGAAAGAGAACTGGCCGTTATGCATAAAAAATGTTCACACTCCATATTAACTGAAAGACGTGATGCAGAAAGGAAATCAGATGATTACAAATTAAAACATAACTTTATATCTCATTCATAAGACTGATAAAAATTTTAATGTTCTGCAATATCACTTGCTGGTAAGAGAGTGGAGAAATGGGTGGTACCAGACCTTGCTAGTAGGAGTATAAAGTGGTATGACTAACCAAATGGCATTTTGTCAGTAGCTTGTAAAATTAAAATGCACATATCTTACCACTCAGAAATTCCACTTCAGTAAACATCTTCCAGAAATATTTGCACACAAACATGGAGAGACAGGTACAAGGATGTTTACAAGCACTGCTTGTAATAGTCAAACCTTAGAAACGTGATAGAACATTATTTGGCAATTATGGGGTTTTCAACCATCAAGTACACATGTGGAATGTTATACAGCAGTTAAAAGAAATTTTAAATATATATATTTAACACATATAATGGAAAGATCTAAAAAGCATATTGCTGAGTAAAGAAGCAAATTACAGAATATGGGTATGGTATTTTATCACTTATATAAACTTAAAACACACACACATGAATAATATACTACTTAGAGTTCATGGGTACTGTAGTTATCAAGTATACTTCAATTTTATCTGCAGTGTTTTATTTCTTCTATTAAAAGCAGATCGAGAAAATACTATAAAATGTTAATCATCATCATTTTTAGGCATGGAGATGGTTTTTCTTATTCTTTTTATTTTAAGAAAGTGAAAGAAAATATTATTACAAAAAGTCAAGAAAGAGACATTGGCCAAGGATATGAATAGGTAATCTACAGAAGAGAAGTACACGTAAAAATATATTCAACATCACGGTCAGACAAAGGCCTGCAAATTCAAGCCACAAGCGGCACAGATTTTCGATAAAGCACACAGTGCACAGAGGGCGTGCTGCCCAAGGAAGCCGAGGGCGGGTGCAACGGGCCCTTTTCCTATAATCCCGCTTTCCCCTGCCTGGACCTTGGGCAGCCACAGCGCTGGACTGAGGAAAGGAAGACGGACTGAAAGCATAAAGAGAAATGGAGTAGAACATACCCCTTCCCTCTTCTGTTCCCGAGGGCCAGCGTCAGACCTGATTCTTAGGGAGTGGAAAAGTTCTGAATTACATAAGAAGCTTTAAGCTTGATGTGAGGACTTCTCTACCCATGAACATGTGACTTAATAACCTTAACAAGACTATTCTTACAAGTGAATGTGTCAGATTCAAGATGGCATCATGAGGCTTAGATAGGAGAGGTGAGTCCACAGAGTTGAAGCAATGACAGACAAACTGAAACAAGACACCAACTTAGATAAGCCACAGACCAGAAATTTGAAAGACAAATCACATGTTGATAGAGTAACCATACGCCTGGTTTGCCCACGAGAGTCCCTGATTCTGTTTGTTCTTCCAGAGTAACTACTAACAACACTCTCTTTTATTCTCAGAAGTGCCCTGGTTGGGATGACCACGAAACGCAGGATTAATGCATTTGTTCAAGGATGATCAACTAAAAAGTGGCAGCATTGGTATTCAAACCAGGTCTGTCTGGCTCCAGACTCTGTGTTCTTGCCACTGCTATTAAATATTACTAATATGGACTAGTAGGCTGAATCAGTAAAGCTCTGCAAATAAGGTTTAAGAAAAATGAATTATAACTATTACTTTCAAGACTATACCAGACATAATACTTAAGCCAACAATTGTTGTGGCTCATAGAAGCCCTTGGGGATTGGTCTTAACGAAGAATTGAGTAAGATGTGCATACAGCGCAAGCATCTGGTTCTAAAGAGTTTGAAAAATATATTTTCTTAAGTATATCAAACACTTACATTTTCTGGTTGCCTACACGTTTTCCCCATTAGCCAAACAAAGGTAAAGGTCTATGTTTGAATGGTCATGAATTTCAAATTAGTAGGGTTCATAAAAAATTGTTTTTATGTGCATTCATAAGACTAATGAAATGGGATCACTATTCATAAAAGCTTAAAATATCAAGCAATAATTTTAATGCCAAGTAAAACTGTAAATTGTGGAAAAATTATATGTCACTTCCTTTCAAGTATCAAACTACCAAATTGTGTGGCCCTTTTTATTTTTTTGTTCTCTTTTTTTTTTTTTTTTTGCGGTACGCGGGCCTCTCACTGCTGTGGCCTCTCCCATTGCGGAGCACAGGCTCCAGACGCGCAGGCTCAGCGTCCACGGCTCACGGGCCCAGCCGCTCCGCGGCATGTGGGATCTTCCCGGACCGGGGCACGAACCCGCGTCCCCTGCCTCGGCAGGCGGACTCTCAACCACTGAGCCACCAGGGAAGCCCCCAAATTGTGGCCCTTTTTAAAGAGAGAGGAGTTTGAGTGTGTATTTGCAAAAAGTTCATCCTTAGGGACATATTCTGAAATATTTAAAATATTAAAAATGTTTCTGAAAACTACATACAACTCATGGTGTAAGCCACATTACGCATGCTTATACGTGAATGTTTGCTGATATATTTAATCTCACAGTTTATCTGTAAACATGCTATTATTTTCTTTTAGATCAAAAAGGAAATCTCCCAAACTAGGAAGCAGTTTTTCAGCTTCTGTCCCTCTAAACCATGTTTTGGAGGGAAATTACCAAGAGATCTGCATTGAGATGGAATGGTAGAGGAAACAGAAGCTTTGCTCCCCTCTCTGCCCATCCTCAGCTGTGTGACCTTGGGTAAACCGTTCAACCTCTCTGAGTCTCAATTTACTTTCACGCAAAATCGGAATGTTACTCTCACAATTTTTAATAGGCTGAAAACTCAAAAGTGAGATATTTGTATAGCAACATTTTTCAAAGTACCTTTAGAAACAATAATCTTCCTTTGTCAAAGGACAGTACAAATTCATTATATTAGTATTATTATTGGAATAGATTTCTTCCAAAACACACTAACCTCAAGCAGCAAAGGACACTCCCTAACATGGGGGTCTCAGCATTCCAAAAGGGCAGCAAAGAAAAGGGGGGGGCAGTCTAGGAATGGCGGGAGGTGTGGGATTAGGAGACCCCACCGAGGAACAAATCAACTCTCAGCAGATCCCTGCTTTTCCAAACGTGCACTTGCTGGGGCGGATGAATCCCCTGAAAGCTCCTGCTCTGACAGGTCCGCCCGCAGTTGCGCAACCCAGCCCTCTGCAGCTTCCCGGAGAAGTGCCACCTCCGCCCGGACTCACCACGTGCTGCAGCTGATCTCCGCCCGGAGCCCTATAGGGAAGGTCCACACTTGGCAGACGTGGGGAGCAGAGGCACAGGCTCTTAACGAGCTCTCATTCCTAAGAGGCTCTGTCATCGCAGGAACCTTTGTCCTGCCATGGGCTTCCTCCTGCTATCTGCCCTGCTCTCCAGGCGCTGGAGGCTGCAGTTAGCTACAGGCAGAGATGCCACGTCTGGCTGGAGACCCTGGGTGTCTTGTTGCCAGGGCTTGGTTGGGGCAGAGAACAGGCAATGCTCAGAACAAAGTCCAGGGACCCTTCCTGGACTGGGCACTCTAAGTGCCTTCTGCAGAGGAAGTGCTGGCTGGGCAGCAACAGAGCCAGCCTCTGATGGGCACCAGGTCACACGTGAGAGCCAGCCTTCTGTGTCACACCCTGAACATCGTGTTATTTCCTCAAGGAGGGAGCACTCCCTCATCCCAAAAGTCTCAACCAGTGGCTGCCTGGGTGGCTACAGTTCTGAAGTTTAAGGGCACGACAGGTCTGTAACTTCATTCATTCAAGCCATGAGGATAAGGGCCCACGACTGTCAGAGACTCTTCTGTCTCTTGTACAGGTATGGGCTGCAGCGTCAACAGGGCTGCGGCTGGCACCTTGCAGAGACTGCATTCTACCAGGAGGAGACAGATAACAAGCCATTACATCAACAGCATCCTTATGGAGTGTGCTTAGTATCTGAAGAAAACAGAGGTGATATGAAAGCACAGGGGGTCTGGGCATTAGGGACAGCACTTATGAGAAGGGAGTCAGGAAGACCCTGTAGAGGTGAGTTGAGATGTGCTGGGTGAGCAGGGTGCAGCCAGGGAGAGAATTTAAAAAGCAGCATTCCAGACAGAGAGGTGAGATGTACACAGTGCCAGGGAGAAGCTTCTGTAAGGGAAGGACTGTGTCGGGAGGTGTTCTATAAACCGTAAGGCATCGGAAAGTAATGTCTTACCAGTACCATTATCTTTTGGGCGGTCCTTATCCTGCACCCTTCGGACAAGAAAGCCGGCTGGGCCTATGATGGCTGATCACCACCCCCAGCCCCGTGCTCATACGGATGGTGTCCTTTGTTTACCTTGCAGTGTGTCACTAGGGGTTGTCTTTCCCCTCTTCTCCTTCTGATGGAGAGTTCTTTGAAAGCGGATGCTCTGCCTTTTGTTTTTGTGGCACTCGTACCTAGTAGAGCAATTTAGCGTAAGAGAGGTATCTGCCAAATGAATGAATGAACGAGTCGAAGTCTGTGTACGTGTGGGAGAATGGGCTGCTTTCAGAGTGGCCCAGGGAGAGAGAGCCGCTGAAACCTTTCCCCCCAGTTTTACTGAGGTGTAATCGACCTGCAACACGGAATAAGTTTAAGGCGTACAGCATAATAACTCATGAAATTATGACTGCAAAGTGACAGGCAGAGCTATTCCCAAGGGAGTCTGTCACCACATAGACATCGCTGCTGCTTTCAGATGTGTCCCGTCTGCTTCTCCAGGCGTGGATTAAATGAGCACTTTTTCAGTTACTTTCTTTTTTTCCCACTTGGAAGGAAGGATCCCTCTCCTTTATACAGGCAAAATTCAGTCTCAACTAGCTATAATACGAGGTGTAAGGAAATACGTGCTAAGTAGAAGGAAAAGGAAAAGGAATAATGAAAAAAGAAAAGCTGAGAAAACGTAAGAGAAAAAAGTAAACATTCTAGCCCCTAGATGATAATATGCCTTTTTATAATGGCCAATCACTGATACCTTGATTTCGTGAATGAGGCTCCCAAAACAAGTCTAGAATGCAGGTTGCATCTAGGTTCTGATATCATATGGCAGTTACAGTATTTGAAATGCCAACTGATTATCAGAAACACATTTCTTTAGCTTTGACTACCACGTAACAGACAGGTAACTATTATATCGCTGTTAAACCCCAGTAAATACCGCTTATTGGAAACACATTTCTTTCGACTCAACAATATGATTGCGTATGTATCTATTACAGAAATCTTGAAACTCCATCAATTTGTGCCAAAAACACATCTCTTTTCTTTTGAGTTCGTCCGTCTCCAGATATTGTCTCAAATGGAGTACTCTTAAATCCGCAATAAGTATCTCAGTAATAAACGGTGACTGCAGCAGGAAAAGCATGGCAGTTCGTTTAATCACTCAGAATAATCACTGGAAACAAGAGCACTCTGCACATTAAAAGCAGATTTGTTCAAAGCATGTTGGCCACTTTGTGTCTAGACTGAACTACTGCTGGATCAAATGTTTTGGACAAAAATTTGTAGCAGCAAAACCCTTTTCAGGGGCCAATGAATCACTCTGTGGGTTGGGTGCATTTTTCTACCCAGTGGATTTATTATAGCGTTCCTAACTTTTTTGGATTCGGGCTACACTCAGGAGCCCTGGGCTAGACCTCAGGCTGGAGTTGTGTAATTAAAGAAGAAAAAGGAACAGAGTTTAAAGAGATGAAAGGATGTAAACTATCACCTAGTCTAACATACTCATGCTATACAGCTGAGCAAGCTGAGGCGACTGGTTAGTTCAGGGCCATTTACCCAGGCTCTGGTCCATTTACCCTTTTGGGAGAATGTAATAGATACACAAAATCTAAACACAGTTCTGCATTACAGTTTTTTTCACTAAAGGGAAAAAGTCTTTAATTCCTCTGGAACTGGGTGGGGGGTAAAAGATATTCGCTGTTTTATAATTATATTTATTTCCTGCTTCATTACAGATTAGGATAGTAAGAAAGAACATGATTCATATGGTAGTTGTAGAGCCAGGCTAACATCCAGTTTGCCAGTGGGGAAAATAATGAAAGACCTTTTTACAGGCTGGTAAAGAGATGCTTCCCAGAGTGCCCGAGCCCCAGCCTCTGCTGCCCCACCATGCCAGCAGTCAGGGGCCCCTTCCCAAGCCTTTCACAATCTGGCACCTAGAAAGTTAATACTAGATGCCCCTCTAGAGCAGTGTCTGTCCTCTATGACTGGTTAGTGTCTGAATGTTACAGGTTATTACATATTTTGAATGTGACAATACACTTTCCTAAAGACTACAGTCCCAAGAATTGTGAGAGATGGTCTCTGATATAGGTTACATAAACATAGTTAATAGAATGTACATAAATACTAACTATGACACTTCCACAGCAATCTATTCTTCCTATAATAATAATAATAGCTATTGAGTCCTTGCTATGTGACAAGTCCTCTTCAATGCTCCTGATGTGAATTAACGCATTTAATCAACTCAGTTAATCTTCAAGGCAGTTTGAAGGAGCTGGAGCTATTATTTTGCAGATGGAAGAACAGAGAAGTGAATTAATTGGCCCCGAACCAAAAAGCTAGGAAGTGGTGGAGATGTGGCAAGATTTGAGCCCAAGCATTATGACTCCAGAACCTGAGCTCTTTCTCTCCAGAGTGAACTCTCTTTGGGGCAGCATATGGATTATGACTTTGAATTTGTATCTATTGGTACTTTCTAGGTAATAATAAATCAGAATAACTGACACTGTAGTTAGAGAGGGTTAGACCAAATTACTATTGTGACTTTATTCCCTGTTAAATGGCTCCAGGTCATGGCCATTTCAGGAACTGAAGACAAAAGACCAAATATTATAACAAACGATGATCCCATTGCTCTTACGAATTAGGAAATTCTAAAGATTTGGGGAAGTCACAGTCAGGAATAAGGCGGTATACATGTTATTCAACTTCTGTTTGTTTTTCTCCTGTTAATCTTTTTTTTTTTTTTTTTTTTTTTTTTTTTTTTTTTCGGTATGCGGGCCTCTCGGCCACGGCTCACGGGCCCAGCCGCTCCGCGGCATGTGGGATCTTCCCGGACCGGGGCACGAACCCGTGTCCCCTGCATCGGCAGGCAGATTCTCAACCGCTGCGCCACCAGGGAAGCCTCCTGTTAATCTTTTATTACAGGAGGGATCTCAGTCAAGAACCTAGAAAGGTAGGGGGACAATTATGGGTAGGATAGAATCAGTACTGTCTCTCCCCAGTTCCTTTATTTTAGCCACTTTGATAATTCTGCCATTGGCACTCCCATGGAACACTGTTAAACATCTTCGCAAAGAAAAAAAAAATCAGGGGTTTCATTACTTAACTTAAAATTTCACACTCAGTAATCAAAGGGTAATATTGAATACTCAATTCAGCACACGTTTTGGAATCAGACAGATATGAGAATCCAGAGCCAATGGATATAGCTTTGAATCCAAGTTTTGCCGGTAAGGAAGTGACTGAACACCTGCCTCCCTGGGTCTTATTTTCTTCATCAGTATAAAAATGTTTGTTTGGAAGCAATGAGTAACACATGAGATGTCTAGAACAGTACGTGGTGCACAGTAGGTGTTCAATAAATCTACGTGGAGCAACGCCCCCCGTGATGTGTATGAAACCCACAGCGTAGGGTAAGAAAATGAGCTCGGGGTTGGACTCCCATCTCTGCAATCTACCAGCTGTGTGACCTTGGCCATATACCTTAGCTCCTCCATGCTACAGTGTCTCTATCTAGAAAAATGGGACTCATCCTATGTGATGATTATTATGAAAATTAAACAAATTTTTTTGTTAAAGTATTGAAAACAGAGCCTTCCACATAGAAATTATTAAATAGGCATTATGTACAAGTTCTAAAACCGTGTATCTATACTACATACATCACCAACAGCTAAAATAGTTTTATTATAGTTAAATAATGGTTCAATTAGCCTACATTTCAAAGTTTACGTTTTTAGCTTAACGATCACCTTGCAATTGAAGTCTTTTAGATGCTTTCTTCCACCGGGGATGCCATTTCTCATTAAGACCCAATGAGAAAACAAATGGCTTTCTGGGGCCTATTTTCCTATTGATTAACTTTTTTGTCCCAGGAAAAAGTCAATGCAGTGAAAACAGTTTTATAATTTGCCACGTGTTTGACTGGAAGGAACAGGAAAACTTTCCCTAGGCCCTCCAGATAGGTCCACCTGTGAGAAACTAAGGCCGGGAGTGTGGCTAGTGAAGAGCAAGTCTAGTAAGACCAGAGGATGCCGCTGAATGCGCTTGTACGGTAAGCACACAGCAAAGCACTAAAGAGCTGGCTAAGAAAGGGAAGCACAAACAGGTTTATCAGTAGGGTCTATAGCATAGGATACACGAGTGAAAACTGGGAGTACGCCTAAGAAAAAGGCACGGTGAAACAGAACACATCTCTGTGGTTTCCCCTGCATGGTATGTGTGGCAGCAAAGAGGTGAGTGTCATGTGGACCAGCTCTGCCCATATTAATGCAGGGTTGGTTGTAAATGGTAAAATCACAACCCCAGAGTCAGAAGACCTATAACTGTCCTATGAAATAAAATAAATAATGCAAAAGAAAATAACAGATGTAAGATGCAATACGTTATTTAAATGTAAATCATTCTAAGTCCCCTGCACGTCCGTTTTGTAAATAAGCAATAAATAAAGGACCAACAGATAGATACCGCTAACTGAATACATTTCTGTAACTTCTCCCCATTACAAAAGTGTATACTGCTGGAAGCAGTGAAAACATACAATAGTGCTGAGAAAGTAAAGAACAAAACAAAATCTGCCATCTGTCATTCTTCATACAGAATAATATATAAACATGTATATAAACTGGGAGATTTGTTGTTGTTATTTAATATTTGAGGCTACAAGAGAATACAGGTGCTTCTCCACCTACAGAAATCACTCTAGAATTTAGTATACAGGAGATTCCAGAGATTTTGAAGAGAATAAAAAATGAAGAGCTTCAGGTTATCGCCCATTTGAAAAGATTCAGTTTGATGAAATTAAACCACTCTACATAAGAATGTATCAGGAATATGGAATGGAAAGCACAGAGAAAGGAGGGAGGTAGAGAGGCATGATGATTTAATATGTGTGTCAATTTAGCTAGGCTGCAGTGCCCAGCTGTTCGGTCGTAGACCAGTCAGGATGTTGCTGTAAAGGTTTTTTTTTTTTTTTTGAGTTTTATTTAATTTATTTTTTTGTATACAGCAGGTTCTCATTAGTTATCTAGTTTATACATATTAGTGTATATATGTCAATCTCAATCTCCCAATTCATCACAGCACCACCACCTGCCCCCCGCCACTTTCCCCCCTTGGTGCCCATACGTTTGTTCTCTACATCTGTGTCTCTATTTCTGCCTTGCAAACTGGTTCATCTGTACCACTTTTCTAGATTCCACACGGAGCCCTATAGGGAAGGTCCACACTTGGCAGACGTGGGGAGCAGAGGCACAGGCTCTTAACGAGCTCTCATTCCTAAGAGGCTCTGTCATCGCAGGAACCTTTGTCCTGCCATGGGCTTCCTCCTGCTATCTGCCCTGCTCTCCAGGCGCTGGAGGCTGCAGTTAGCTACAGGCAGAGATGCCACGTCTGGCTGGAGACCCTGGGTGTCTTGTTGCCAGGGCTTGGTTGGGGCAGAGAACAGGCAATGCTCAGAACAAAGTCCAGGGACCCTTCCTGGACTGGGCACTCTAAGTGCCTTCTGCAGAGGAAGTGCTGGCTGGGCAGCAACAGAGCCAGCCTCTGATGGGCACCAGGTCACACGTGAGAGCCAGCCTTCTGTGTCACACCCTGAACATCGTGTTATTTCCTCAAGGAGGGAGCACTCCCTCATCCCAAAAGTCTCAACCAGTGGCTGCCTGGGTGGCTACAGTTCTGAAGTTTAAGGGCACGACAGGTCTGTAACTTCATTCATTCAAGCCATGAGGATAAGGGCCCACGACTGTCAGAGACTCTTCTGTCTCTTGTACAGGTATGGGCTGCAGCGTCAACAGGGCTGCGGCTGGCACCTTGCAGAGACTGCATTCTACCAGGAGGAGACAGATAACAAGCCATTACATCAACAGCATCCTTATGGAGTGTGCTTAGTATCTGAAGAAAACAGAGGTGATATGAAAGCACAGGGGGTCTGGGCATTAGGGACAGCACTTATGAGAAGGGAGTCAGGAAGACCCTGTAGAGGTGAGTTGAGATGTGCTGGGTGAGCAGGGTGCAGCCAGGGAGAGAATTTAAAAAGCAGCATTCCAGACAGAGAGGTGAGATGTACACAGTGCCAGGGAGAAGCTTCTGTAAGGGAAGGACTGTGTCGGGAGGTGTTCTATAAACCGTAAGGCATCGGAAAGTAATGTCTTACCAGTACCATTATCTTTTGGGCGGTCCTTATCCTGCACCCTTCGGACAAGAAAGCCGGCTGGGCCTATGATGGCTGATCACCACCCCCAGCCCCGTGCTCATACGGATGGTGTCCTTTGTTTACCTTGCAGTGTGTCACTAGGGGTTGTCTTTCCCCTCTTCTCCTTCTGATGGAGAGTTCTTTGAAAGCGGATGCTCTGCCTTTTGTTTTTGTGGCACTCGTACCTAGTAGAGCAATTTAGCGTAAGAGAGGTATCTGCCAAATGAATGAATGAACGAGTCGAAGTCTGTGTACGTGTGGGAGAATGGGCTGCTTTCAGAGTGGCCCAGGGAGAGAGAGCCGCTGAAACCTTTCCCCCCAGTTTTACTGAGGTGTAATCGACCTGCAACACGGAATAAGTTTAAGGCGTACAGCATAATAACTCATGAAATTATGACTGCAAAGTGACAGGCAGAGCTATTCCCAAGGGAGTCTGTCACCACATAGACATCGCTGCTGCTTTCAGATGTGTCCCGTCTGCTTCTCCAGGCGTGGATTAAATGAGCACTTTTTCAGTTACTTTCTTTTTTTCCCACTTGGAAGGAAGGATCCCTCTCCTTTATACAGGCAAAATTCAGTCTCAACTAGCTATAATACGAGGTGTAAGGAAATACGTGCTAAGTAGAAGGAAAAGGAAAAGGAATAATGAAAAAAGAAAAGCTGAGAAAACGTAAGAGAAAAAAGTAAACATTCTAGCCCCTAGATGATAATATGCCTTTTTATAATGGCCAATCACTGATACCTTGATTTCGTGAATGAGGCTCCCAAAACAAGTCTAGAATGCAGGTTGCATCTAGGTTCTGATATCATATGGCAGTTACAGTATTTGAAATGCCAACTGATTATCAGAAACACATTTCTTTAGCTTTGACTACCACGTAACAGACAGGTAACTATTATATCGCTGTTAAACCCCAGTAAATACCGCTTATTGGAAACACATTTCTTTCGACTCAACAATATGATTGCGTATGTATCTATTACAGAAATCTTGAAACTCCATCAATTTGTGCCAAAAACACATCTCTTTTCTTTTGAGTTCGTCCGTCTCCAGATATTGTCTCAAATGGAGTACTCTTAAATCCGCAATAAGTATCTCAGTAATAAACGGTGACTGCAGCAGGAAAAGCATGGCAGTTCGTTTAATCACTCAGAATAATCACTGGAAACAAGAGCACTCTGCACATTAAAAGCAGATTTGTTCAAAGCATGTTGGCCACTTTGTGTCTAGACTGAACTACTGCTGGATCAAATGTTTTGGACAAAAATTTGTAGCAGCAAAACCCTTTTCAGGGGCCAATGAATCACTCTGTGGGTTGGGTGCATTTTTCTACCCAGTGGATTTATTATAGCGTTCCTAACTTTTTTGGATTCGGGCTACACTCAGGAGCCCTGGGCTAGACCTCAGGCTGGAGTTGTGTAATTAAAGAAGAAAAAGGAACAGAGTTTAAAGAGATGAAAGGATGTAAACTATCACCTAGTCTAACATACTCATGCTATACAGCTGAGCAAGCTGAGGCGACTGGTTAGTTCAGGGCCATTTACCCAGGCTCTGGTCCATTTACCCTTTTGGGAGAATGTAATAGATACACAAAATCTAAACACAGTTCTGCATTACAGTTTTTTTCACTAAAGGGAAAAAGTCTTTAATTCCTCTGGAACTGGGTGGGGGGTAAAAGATATTCGCTGTTTTATAATTATATTTATTTCCTGCTTCATTACAGATTAGGATAGTAAGAAAGAACATGATTCATATGGTAGTTGTAGAGCCAGGCTAACATCCAGTTTGCCAGTGGGGAAAATAATGAAAGACCTTTTTACAGGCTGGTAAAGAGATGCTTCCCAGAGTGCCCGAGCCCCAGCCTCTGCTGCCCCACCATGCCAGCAGTCAGGGGCCCCTTCCCAAGCCTTTCACAATCTGGCACCTAGAAAGTTAATACTAGATGCCCCTCTAGAGCAGTGTCTGTCCTCTATGACTGGTTAGTGTCTGAATGTTACAGGTTATTACATATTTTGAATGTGACAATACACTTTCCTAAAGACTACAGTCCCAAGAATTGTGAGAGATGGTCTCTGATATAGGTTACATAAACATAGTTAATAGAATGTACATAAATACTAACTATGACACTTCCACAGCAATCTATTCTTCCTATAATAATAATAATAGCTATTGAGTCCTTGCTATGTGACAAGTCCTCTTCAATGCTCCTGATGTGAATTAACGCATTTAATCAACTCAGTTAATCTTCAAGGCAGTTTGAAGGAGCTGGAGCTATTATTTTGCAGATGGAAGAACAGAGAAGTGAATTAATTGGCCCCGAACCAAAAAGCTAGGAAGTGGTGGAGATGTGGCAAGATTTGAGCCCAAGCATTATGACTCCAGAACCTGAGCTCTTTCTCTCCAGAGTGAACTCTCTTTGGGGCAGCATATGGATTATGACTTTGAATTTGTATCTATTGGTACTTTCTAGGTAATAATAAATCAGAATAACTGACACTGTAGTTAGAGAGGGTTAGACCAAATTACTATTGTGACTTTATTCCCTGTTAAATGGCTCCAGGTCATGGCCATTTCAGGAACTGAAGACAAAAGACCAAATATTATAACAAACGATGATCCCATTGCTCTTACGAATTAGGAAATTCTAAAGATTTGGGGAAGTCACAGTCAGGAATAAGGCGGTATACATGTTATTCAACTTCTGTTTGTTTTTCTCCTGTTAATCTTTTTTTTTTTTTTTTTTTTTTTTTTTTTTTTTCGGTATGCGGGCCTCTCACTGCTGTGGCCTCTCCCGTTGCGGAGCACAGGCTCCGGACGCGCAGGCTCAGCGGCCACGGCTCACGGGCCCAGCCGCTCCGCGGCATGTGGGATCTTCCCGGACCGGGGCACGAACCCGTGTCCCCTGCATCGGCAGGCAGATTCTCAACCGCTGCGCCACCAGGGAAGCCTCCTGTTAATCTTTTATTACAGGAGGGATCTCAGTCAAGAACCTAGAAAGGTAGGGGGACAATTATGGGTAGGATAGAATCAGTACTGTCTCTCCCCAGTTCCTTTATTTTAGCCACTTTGATAATTCTGCCATTGGCACTCCCATGGAACACTGTTAAACATCTTCGCAAAGAAAAAAAAAATCAGGGGTTTCATTACTTAACTTAAAATTTCACACTCAGTAATCAAAGGGTAATATTGAATACTCAATTCAGCACACGTTTTGGAATCAGACAGATATGAGAATCCAGAGCCAATGGATATAGCTTTGAATCCAAGTTTTGCCGGTAAGGAAGTGACTGAACACCTGCCTCCCTGGGTCTTATTTTCTTCATCAGTATAAAAATGTTTGTTTGGAAGCAATGAGTAACACATGAGATGTCTAGAACAGTACGTGGTGCACAGTAGGTGTTCAATAAATCTACGTGGAGCAACGCCCCCCGTGATGTGTATGAAACCCACAGCGTAGGGTAAGAAAATGAGCTCGGGGTTGGACTCCCATCTCTGCAATCTACCAGCTGTGTGACCTTGGCCATATACCTTAGCTCCTCCATGCTACAGTGTCTCTATCTAGAAAAATGGGACTCATCCTATGTGATGATTATTATGAAAATTAAACAAATTTTTTTGTTAAAGTATTGAAAACAGAGCCTTCCACATAGAAATTATTAAATAGGCATTATGTACAAGTTCTAAAACCGTGTATCTATACTACATACATCACCAACAGCTAAAATAGTTTTATTATAGTTAAATAATGGTTCAATTAGCCTACATTTCAAAGTTTACGTTTTTAGCTTAACGATCACCTTGCAATTGAAGTCTTTTAGATGCTTTCTTCCACCGGGGATGCCATTTCTCATTAAGACCCAATGAGAAAACAAATGGCTTTCTGGGGCCTATTTTCCTATTGATTAACTTTTTTGTCCCAGGAAAAAGTCAATGCAGTGAAAACAGTTTTATAATTTGCCACGTGTTTGACTGGAAGGAACAGGAAAACTTTCCCTAGGCCCTCCAGATAGGTCCACCTGTGAGAAACTAAGGCCGGGAGTGTGGCTAGTGAAGAGGAAGTCTAGTAAGACCAGAGGATGCCGCTGAATGCGCTTGTACGGTAAGCACACAGCAAAGCACTAAAGAGCTGGCTAAGAAAGGGAAGCACAAACAGGTTTATCAGTAGGGTCTATAGCATAGGATACACGAGTGAAAACTGGGAGTACGCCTAAGAAAAAGGCACGGTGAAACAGAACACATCTCTGTGGTTTCCCCTGCATGGTATGTGTGGCAGCAAAGAGGTGAGTGTCATGTGGACCAGCTCTGCCCATATTAATGCAGGGTTGGTTGTAAATGGTAAAATCACAACCCCAGAGTCAGAAGACCTATAACTGTCCTATGAAATAAAATAAATAATGCAAAAGAAAATAACAGATGTAAGATGCAATACGTTATTTAAATGTAAATCATTCTAAGTCCCCTGCACGTCCGTTTTGTAAATAAGCAATAAATAAAGGACCAACAGATAGATACCGCTAACTGAATACATTTCTGTAACTTCTCCCCATTACAAAAGTGTATACTGCTGGAAGCAGTGAAAACATACAATAGTGCTGAGAAAGTAAAGAACAAAACAAAATCTGCCATCTGTCATTCTTCATACAGAATAATATATAAACATGTATATAAACTGGGAGATTTGTTGTTGTTATTTAATATTTGAGGCTACAAGAGAATACAGGTGCTTCTCCACCTACAGAAATCACTCTAGAATTTAGTATACAGGAGATTCCAGAGATTTTGAAGAGAATAAAAAATGAAGAGCTTCAGGTTATCGCCCATTTGAAAAGATTCAGTTTGATGAAATTAAACCACTCTACATAAGAATGTATCAGGAATATGGAATGGAAAGCACAGAGAAAGGAGGGAGGTAGAGAGGCATGATGATTTAATATGTGTGTCAATTTAGCTAGGCTGCAGTGCCCAGCTGTTCGGTCGTAGACCAGTCAGGATGTTGCTGTAAAGGTTTTTTTTTTTTTTTTGAGTTTTATTTAATTTATTTTTTTGTATACAGCAGGTTCTCATTAGTTATCTAGTTTATACATATTAGTGTATATATGTCAATCTCAATCTCCCAATTCATCACAGCACCACCACCTGCCCCCCGCCACTTTCCCCCCTTGGTGCCCATACGTTTGTTCTCTACATCTGTGTCTCTATTTCTGCCTCGCAAACTGGCTCATCTGTACCACTTTTCTAGATTCCACACGTGCATTAATATACAATATTTGTTTTTCTCTTTCTGACTTACTTCACTCTGTATGCAGTCTCTAGGTCCATCCACGTCTCTACAAACGACCCAATTTTGCTCCTTTTTATGGCTGAGTAATATTCCATTGTATATATGTACCACATCTTCTTTATCCATTAGTCTGTCGATGGGCATTAAGGTTGCTTCCATGACCTGGCTATTGTAAATAGTGCTGCAATGAACATTGGGGTGCATGTGCCTTTTTGAATTATGGTTTTCTCAGGGTGTATGCCCATTAGTGGGATTGCTGGGTCATATGGTAATTCTATTTTTAGTTTTTTAAGGAACCTCCATACTGTTCTCCACAGTGGCTCTATCAATTTACATTCCCACAACAGTGTATGAGGGTTCCCTTTTCTCCACATCCTTGTCAACATTTGTTATTTGTGTTCTTTTTGATCATAGCCATTCTGATGTGTGTGGGGTGATATTTCATTGTCATTTTGATTTGTATTTCCCTGATGACTAGCGATGTTGAGCATCTTTCCATGTGCCTGTTGGCCATCTGCATTTTCTCTTTGGAAAAATGTCTATTCAGTTCTTCTGGCCATTTTTTAATTGAGTTTGTTTTTTTGATGTTGAGTTGTATGAGCTGTTTATATATGTTGCATGTTAACCCCTTATCAGTCATATCATTTGCAAATATCTTCTCCCATTCAGTAGGTTGTTTTTTTGTTTGTCGATGGTTTCCTTTGCTGTGCAAAAGCTTTTGAGTTTACTTAGGTCCCATTTGCCTATTTTTGCTTTTGTTTCCTTTGCTTTAGGAGACGGATCCAAAAAAACACTGCTTCAATTTGTGTCTAAGAGTGTTCTGTATATGTTTTCCTCTAGAAGTTTTATAGTTATAGTGTCCGGTCTTACATTTAGGTCTCTAATCCATTTTGAGTTTATTTTTGTGTAAGGTGTTAGGGAGTGTTCTAATTTCATTCTTTTACATGTAGCTGTCCAGTTTTCCCAGAACCACTTATTGAAGAGACTGTCTTTTCGCCATTATATATCCTTGCCTCTTTGTCATAGGTTAGTTGACCATAGGTGCATGGGTTAGTCTCTGGGCTTTCTATCCTGTTCCATTGATCAATATTGCTGTTTTTGTGCCAGTACCATATTGCCTTGATTAATGTAGCTTTATAGCATAGTCTGAAGTCAGGGAGTCTGATTCCTCCAGCTCTGTTTTTTTCCCTCAAGATTGCTTTGGCTATTCAGAGTCTTTTGTGTCTCCATACAAATTTTAAGATTTTTTGTTCTAGTTCTGTAAAAAATACCATTGGTAATTTGACAGGGATTTCATTGAAAGATTGCTTTGGGCAGTATAGTCATTTTCACAATATTGATTCTTCCAATCCAAGAACATGGTATACCATCTCTCCATCTGTTGGTATCATCTTTAATTTCTTTCATCAGTGTCTTACAGTTTTCTGAGTACAGGTCTTTTACCTCCTTGGGTAGGTTTATTCCTAGTTATTTTATTCTTTTTGTTGCAATGGTGAATAGGATTGTTTCCTTAATTTCTCTTTCTGATCTTTCATTGTTAGTGTATAGGAATTCAAGAGATTTTTGTGCACTAATTTTGTATTCTGCAACTTTACCAAATTTACTGATTAGCTCTAATAGTTTTCTGGTGGCATCTTTAGGATTCTCTATGTATAGTATCATGTCATCTGCAAACAGTGACAGTTTTACTTCTTCTTTTCCGATTTGGATTCCTTTTATTTCTTTTCTTCTCTGATTGCTGTGGCTAAAACTTCCAAAACTATGTTGAATAATAGTGGCAAGAGTGGGCAATCTTGTCTTGTTCCTGATCTTAGAGGAAATGCTTTCAGTTTTTCACCATTGAGAATGATGTTTGCTGTGGGTTTGTC
>NC_041227.1:85054576-85076482 GCF_002837175.3 Physeter macrocephalus
TGTTTGCTAGTATTTTGTTGAGGATTTTTGCATCTATATTCATCAGGGATATTGGTCTGTAATTTTCTTTTCTTGCAGTATCTTTGTCTGCTTTTGGTATCAGGTGATGGTGACCTTGTAGAATGAATTTGGGAGTGTTCCTTCCTCTGCAATTTTTTGGAAGAGTTTGAGAAGGATGGGTGTCAGCTCTTCTCTAAATGTTTGATAGAATTCACCTGTGAAGCCATCTGGTCCTGGACTTTTGTTTGTTGGAAGATTTTTCATCACAGTTTCAATTTCATTACTCGTGATTGGTATGTTCATATTTTCTATTTCTTCCTGGTTCAGACTTGGAAGGTTACACCTTTCTAAGAACTTGTCCATTTCTTCCAGGTTGTCCATTTTATTGCCATAGAGTTGCTTGTAGTAGTCTCTTAGGATGCTTTGTATTTCTGCAGTGTCCGTTGTAACTTTTCCTTTTTCATTTCTAATTTTATTGATTTGAGTCCTCTCCCTCTTCTTGATGAGTCAGGCTAAAGGTTTATCAATTTCATTTATCTTCTCAAAGAACCATCTTTTAGTTTTGTTGATCTCTGCTACTGATTTCTTTGTTTCTATTTCATTTATTTCTGCTCTGATCTTTATGATTTATTTCCTTCTACTAACTTTGGGTTTTGTTTGTTCTTCTTTCTCTAATTCCTTTAGGTGTAAGGTTAGATTGTTTATTTGAGATTTTTCTTGTTTCTTGAAGTGAGACTGTATTGCTATAAACTGCCCTCTTAGACCTGCTTTTGCTGCGTCCCACAGGTTTTGGATCATCGTGTTTTCATTGTCATTTGTCTCTAGGTAGTTTTTGATTTCCTCTTTGATTTCTTCAGTGATCTCTTGGTTATTTAGTAACGTATTATTTAACATCCATGTGTTGGTGTTTTTATGTTTTTTCCCTGTAATTGATTTCGAATCTTATAGCATTGTAGTCAGAAAAGATGCTTGATATGATTTCAATTTTCTTAATTATCTCTTGTAACAGTCTTTATTTTAAAGTCTATTTTATCTGATATGAGTATTGCTACTCCAGCTTTCTTTTGATTTCCATTTTCATGTAATATCTTTTTCCATCCTCTCACTTTCAGTGTTTATGTGTCTCTAGGTCTGAAGTGGGTCTCTTATAAACAGCATATATATGGGTGTTGTTTTTGTATCCATTCAGTGAGCCTGTGTCCTTTAGCTGGAGCATTTAAATCCATTCACATTTAAGGTAATTATTGATATGTATGTTCCTATTACCATTTTCTTAATTGTTTTGGGTTTGTTTTTGTAGGTCCTTTTCTTCTCTTGTGTTTCCCACTTAGAGAAGTTCCTTTAGCATTTGTTGTAGAGCTGGTTTGGTGGTGCTGAATGCTCTTAGCTTTTGCTTGTCTGTGAAGCTTTTGATTTCTCCATCAAATCTGAATGAGATCCTTGCCAGGTAGAGTAATCTTCATTGTAGGTTCTTCCTTTTCATCCCTTTAAACATGTCATGCCACTCCCTTCTGGCTTGCAGAGCTTCTGCTGAGAAATCAGCTGTTAACCTTATGGGAGTTCCCTTCTATGTTATGTGTCATTTTTCCCTTGTTGCTTTTAATAATTTTTCTTTGTGTTTAATTTTTGTCAGTCTGATTACTATGTGTCTCAGCATGTTTCTCCTTGGGTTTATCCTGCCTGGGACTCTCTGCACATCCTGGACTTAGACGGCTATTTCCTTTCCCATGTTAGGGAAGTTTCTGACTATAATCTCTTCAAATATTTTCTTGGGTCCTCTCTCTCTTCTCCTTCTAGCACCCCTTAATGTGAATGTTGGTGCATTTAATGTTGTCCCAGAGGTCTCTTAGGTTGTCTTCACTTCTTTTCATTCTTTTTTCTTTATTCTGTTCTGCGGCAGTGAATTCCACCATTGTCTTCCAGGTCACTTATCTGTTCTTCTGCCTCAGTTATTTAGCTGTTGATTCCTTTTAGTGTATATTTCATTTCAGTTATTATATTGTTCATCTCTGTTTGCTTGTTCTTTAATTCTTCTAGGTGTTTGTTCTTTAAATCTTCTAGTCTTTGTTAAATATTTCTTGCATCTTCTTGATCTTTACCTCCATTCTTTTTCCAAGGTCCTGGATCATCTTCACTATCATTATTCTGAATTCTTTTTCTGGAAGGTTGCCTATCTCCACTTCATTTAGTTGTTTTTCTGGGGTTTTATCTTGTTCCTTCATCTGGTACATAGTCCTCTGCCTTTTCATTTTGTCTATCTTTCTGTGAATGTGGTTTTTGTTCCACAGGCTATTGGACTGTAGTTCTTCTTGCTTCTGCTGTCTGCCTTCTGGTGGATGAGGCCTTAGGTAATTTTAGATGAGCTGTTTACTTAAAAATTGGAGAGTGAAAAATTCTATATATAGGCTGGCTTTGGGTAGGGAGAATAGCATGAAAAGTTAAATCCCTAAAATTCTCAGGAATGCAGGATGGTTTGCAACCTCCCATTGTGTGATGGTTCATTTTATGTGTCTATTTGACCTGGCCATGGGATCTGGTTAGATGTTATTTCTGAGTGTGTCTGTGAGGGCATTTCTGGAAGAGATTAGCATCTGAATCAGTGGACTCAGTGGAGCAGATGGCCCTCCTCAGTGTAGGTAGGTATCATCCAGTCCTTTGAGTGCCTGAACAGAACCAAACCACAGAGAGGGGAGAATGTGCTTTCTTTGACTGCTTGACATGGAAATCAGTCTTCTCCTGCCATCAGACTGGATTGGGACTCACATCATTAGCCCCCTTGGTTCTCAGGCCTTCGGACTCAGATGGGTCTACACCACTGGCTTTCCTGCATCTTCATCTTCCAGAGGGCAAATATTGGGACTTCTCAGCCTACATATCGCACAAGCCAATTCCTTATAATAAAGGAATTACATATAGATTACATGTAAATATAAATATATAATCTCCTATTTGTCTCTTTCTCTGGAGAACACTGTTACACACCAGATATGACAGAATAGGCTGGAGTCAGTGTTATGTGAATTGAAGAATAATAACTGGGGGAAATTTTGAGAAGGGATCTAAAATTCCACAGTTATGTTCATGGGGAGCATAATACGGGGGTCAGCATTGCTATATGTTCCTTTGTGTTCTCACTCTCCTGAGGGTCGGGCATCCAGGTTTCATAAAAATGGGATCTCCCATGTGTATTGCTTCATGGCTTGCTTTTATCACCCAGCAATATCCTGTGAACATTTCCTAGTCCTTTGTCTTTTAGATCTCTAATGAGTACATATCATCTTACTGTAAATAAATATTTGCCGAATGTATAGATAAAAGAATTCTATGTACATACTATAATTTATTTAATCTCTCTGGTATTTCTGAACGCTTAAATTTGGCCCAAATCGTCAAGGTAATGAGACATAGGGTAGTGATCATTCTTGCACAGATATTTTTATTTTATATACATCTAATCAATTCCTAAATGTGGCATTCCTTGGTGAAAAGATATGCACATTTTAATGTGTTTGAAATGCACTGCCAAACTGCCCTCCAGAAATTTTGTTCCAATTTACATACCCACCATTGGAATATGAGTGTCCATTTCTCTGTACCCTGCCCAGCACTATAATTATTCCTTTTACTCACTGCCAATTTGAGACAAAAACAGTATTTCACTGTTGTTGTAATTTTCATTTCTTTGGCTACTAGTGTAGTTGAAAATTTTTTCAGCTTGCTCACTTGTCATTTATATTTCTTCATTGGAGACTTGCCAGTTCATGTCTTTGCCCTTAAAACTACTGTACTGTGTTTTTTTTTTTTCTTATTGATTTGTAAGAACTCAATATATTGAGAATAATAGCATTTTTTCATTAATCTCTACCAAAAAAATCTTTCCTTATTGATAATTTATCATTTTTATAGTTTGGGGGAAAAAACATTTATTTTTAGGTAATCATATATATGAATACTTTCCCCTTTAATTGCTTAAAAGCTTTCTTTACCTTATTATGTAAATGTTCAAGTTAATACTTTTGGTTTTCATATATATTTCATCATTTCTCCCTATAATCCACATGGATTATATTTTGCAGTAGAGTTCATGGTAGGAAACTATGTTAATTATTTTAGAAATATGAAATAACCACAGTTTTTTGAGTAAATCCATTCTTCATCTAATAACTTGAAGAGCTGCCTTATTAAATACTAATTTATAACTATAATAGTATCTTATAGTATAGTATTGTACATGAATATATATGCATTAGTCTTTAGTTAATAATATATCATATATATGTGAATTCTTATTACTCTCCTTGAGTAGTTAGTGCTAAACTTTTGTGATTCCTGTAGGTTCATGATAAATTTTAAACAAAATACTTAACAATGAAAGAGTCTCTCATTCTTATTTTATTGCCTCTTTTCTTCCATTGAGTCTTCACATCAAATTTGAAAAGAAAATAATCCTGGGGTGACATTTGTTGAACTATCATTAAAATTTTAAATTAATTAGGAGGAAGAACATTTATATTTCTGTCCCCACCCAGAAACGGAGTAATCTTTTCTTTTTTTTAATGTATTTTTATGTCATTCAAGAAAGTTTTTTAGGACTTCCTTGGTGGCACAGTGGTTAAGAACCTGCCTGCCAATGCAGGGGACACAGGTTCAAGCCCTGGTCCGGGAAGATCCCACATGCCACAGAGCAGCTAAGCCTGTACTCCACAACTATTGAGCCTGTGCTCTGGAGCCTGAGAGCCACAACTATTGAGCACATGTGCCACAACTACTGAAGCCCACACACCTAGAGCCCATGCTCCGCAACAAGAGAAGCCACTGCAAAGAGAAGCCCATGCACCACAACAAAGAGTAGCCCCCGCTCACCACAATTAGAGAAAGCCCGCAAGCAGCAACAAAGACCCAACACAGCCAAAACTAAAATTAATTAATTATTTTAAAAAAGAAATTCTTGTAGTATTTGCCATATGGTCATACGCATTTTGTTTAAGTATTCCCGCATACTGTTGTAAATGGAATATATTTTTATTTTATTTTAATTGGTAATTGCTGCATATAGGGAAATTGATTTTTTTGTACAATTAATTTTTTAATTTAATGATTTTTGTACAATTTTTCGGTAACTGACCGACATCAAAACTTCCTTAATCAAAACCATCTATTTTTAGGTGAAAATAATACGATTTACACAAAGCAAAGATTTTGTCTCTCCTTTTCCAACAGTAACATCTTTTCTATTTTTCTTGACTTGCTGCATTACCTAGAATGTCCAGGAAAAAAACTTTTAAATTATGATGGGAAGCACACTGATCTTTATTTTAATAAGAATACCTATGCTATATCAGCATTAAGTATATTTCAGTATATATATTTAAAGTGGTTTGAAGTAGTTATGTTAAGGAAGTATCCTTTTAATCTTAGTTCTAAGTGGTTTCAGCTCTATTGGACTCATAGATAAATAACTTAATCCAAGATAAAAGAAACAGCATGAGTTCAAAGTCAAGTACAATGTCACCAAAACCAGTCAGACATCCTGTACATCATGAATTATTTTTTATTTCAAAAACATGGGGCTTCCCTGGTGGCACAGTGGTTGAGAGTCTGCCTGCCGATGCAGGGGACGCGGGTTCGTGCCCCGGTCCGGGAGGATTCCAAATGCCGCGGAGCGGCTGGGCCCGTGAGCCACGGCCGCTGAGCCTGCGTGTCCAGAGCCTGTGCTCCGCAATGGGAGAGGCCACAGCAGTGAGAGGCCCGCGTACCATACACAAAAAAAAAAAAAAACAAAACAAAAACTGTGTCAGGATGTATAATCATTCTACATTTGATCTAGATCTGACACTACCAACGACATCTGTGAGTCCATAATCTTCTCCTTGCCAGCGAGAATACACATTCACCTAAAATAAAATATGGCGGCCATAATAAAAGGCAAATATGTAAACAAGGCTGGACGACAGTGGGCTGGGTTTGTTCAGATTGAGTCCTGGGACTGTTGTACCCTCGTTTTTTTAATCCTATCATCATCGCAATCCGGGTGCAGTTTTGGACTTCAATGTGAGAAATGAATAGCAATTTAGGTTGTTACATTCTGAAATAATCACTCTGGAAAAGACCTAAGCATACCCACTGAGCCATCTAGTGGCTGCAGAGTGCACCTGAAAAAGATGTAACAGTGGTGTGGTCTTCAATTTCAGAATAAAAATGAATGGGACAACGTCACTGACCACTCCCCCATCCCCAGACTGTCCTAAGTCAGCGGTCCAGGACTTAACTTTGCACACAACAGAAGTGCCATTACTTTTGATCTACAAGGGATTTGACCAATGAATTGAAGAACAACCGAATTCATGCTTAAGCATGTACGATTTAGAGATACGTTTATATTGTGTAAAAAGAGCCAATAACTAAAAAAAGAAAATGCAGGCAAAGGCGGTATAGTACCAGATTTAACGCAGGGGCCACCAGCAAGCTAAAGAAAAACACAAAGATAAGCAACTAGCATGTGTGTATATATGCATAAACCATGACTGCTAAGGGGGAAGAATTTTAGTTAGCGAAAATGCATTCCTAATAAAGGTAAAATTCAAGGTTCTTAAAGTAACCCACCAGATTTTGATAGGGATAAAATTACTAAAGCTATCTTCCATCTTTTTCTTAAATTTCTGCTTCTGTCAACATAAAAACACACGACCATAAAATCAAGCAAACAAAAAGAGAGTTAGCTTGGATCATAGCGGAGAATGCTGCAGAGCAAAGATAAAGTAAATTGATAGCTTTTGAATGTTAATAGGGTTTGTCACCTCCTAGAGTGTGTAAATTGAAGACATCTGTCTGGTCTAAAATAAATTCCAAAAATCCCAAACTAATTGTCTCACATACACAGTGAAAAACCTCAGAATTCCATGCGAAAATAAACCTTCATTTGGAAAATAAACTTCACACAATTATGACAAAAGGGGACCTGTCAATAAGCCAGAGCTTAATACAGAAGGATTATTTTGAAATAAACTTCTTCAGAGCTCATTAGAATTGGAAGGAACTGTGAAAATAGATCCCGATACCCAGGTCCTTAGGTATGTGATGGCGTTTGAAGGGGCTTAGCTGAAACTGATACACTTTTACATCAGAAGTCTTTGTTGAATTTTTGGCAATTATATTCATTTATAACACACAAAAAAGGAAAATAATGTGTTCCTTTTTTTATCTGACCACTGAAAAATTAATAGAAATGCAGCAAAATCATTTCCAACATAAAGGCCAGACAAATGACATCGTAGCATCTCACGTCTCTGAAGAACTGTTCTTCCTTTTGTCTGTTCATTCCAAAGGGAGTTAGTATTGTTTGAAAAGGGATGTGAAAGCAAAAGCTATTTAAAAATTTTAACACGTGAACAAACATTGGCAAACTTTTCTAGGAAGTATCTGAATGTATTAGGAATACTTTTATATGGTATTGCAGGATTGAAAGAGAGAGGGAGAGTGGTTTCATTCAATACGGTTCTAATTCAGATACTCACAAGAGCACTGCAGGATCAGAACTCTTTAATTGCAAGCAAATGAGACCAAACTTAAATAAGCTTGTGAAACAGGAAAATGTATTGATTCACAAAGCTAAGCTGCAGGAAGGGCAGAATCCTGGTGTCCCAGGGATGGCTGAGGGATGGCGGGAAGATGGGAGGGAAGTTACTCAGACGAGCTTCACCTTGAAAAGATGCTCCTTAGTTACTTGGTGCGGTTCAAAAGATCTCAAGGAAGGACTCTTATTGGCTTAGCTGAGTTTTTCTGCTCTTTCCTCCAATCACTGTGGCTCCAGAGGGAAGTCCACGCAGAAGCTCGGTCACCATCCTGACCCTACGTTAGAGCAGGGTGAATGGGGTGGGGTGTCAACACTGCAAAAGAGAAGGATGGCTACTCCCAGGAGAAGGGAGAGATATGGGGCGATGAAAGCGCCAGTTTGCAGCCTAAGCACTGAGCAGCAGGAGAATGACAACAAGATATGAGAGTCCACTGATTCACTGTTTCTGTCCCTGATAAGAAGGGGTTTAACAAGGCAGGTAGGAGCTGCAGTCCATTCTCCAAGTTGAAGGGCTGTAATCCCTGCACTGAGGAAAAATGTTCCGGGTCGGCTTGATCACCTGGCTTTCCAACTCATTATTTTACTCCAAAATCCTAGTTTGGATACTCAAACTGGAACTCTTTCATTCTCTTTTGTGTCCTTACAGAAATAATCACCTACATCCCACCCCTAACTCAAAGGCAGATGGTTATTTTTGGAATTGGTTAAGGAGAAGGATTTGGACCCAGAAGAGATCCAATATGATTTTTCAGAACAACTTTGTCTATTACACTTCACCCTTTCCTAGTAGGCTTCATGACCCCTCAAAGGCACATACTTCTGCCTAAGAGCACACTCCACTGCACAGTAGAAGAACTGAGGTCTCCAACTAGAATCTGTGGTTGGTTTATCCCCCAGGCTCTCTACATGTTTGGGTTAAGTGGGTATTGGTGGGAAATCTCAGAGATCTCCTAGAATAAGGGTTGTTTCTCATTCCTCTAAGATATGGCTCCTTCTTAGAACTGACCTTCAGAACCCACTTGGAAGCTCAACTTCCAGAGCCCCTAGGTGCAGCCAACACTTCCCTTGCACTGAAATAAACCAGAAGTGAGCAGCTGTCTCCACTGAAAGCTTACAGCAGATACGGGTGCACTCCAGCCCCAGGGCCCCTCCACGATTTCTTCTCGCACTGCCACTGTCTATTCTGCAGCTTCAGCTGTCTAACCTGATGGGGAAGCAGGAGCTGCTGAGCTACTTGGGAGGTCAGCAAGGATCTTCCCTCTCTCTTATCAGGATCTTTCAAGATGGCCTTCGACCTGGTCTTACTAATCGAGTGTTCTCTTCCTGGACTAGTAACGAAACCGAAACTTTCTCTATAAAGCACAGAAGCACGGTCTCCCCAGTTACATCTAGCCACTGCAGTTATGACCTGGAGCAGCTGACGTTAGAACCGGGCTTTTTACTTTTAGTCCTTCCAAAACTGCAGAGCCTGTGGGAGGTCTAAATGATACCCTTCCTTATCTCCTCCTGCCCTTTCATCTGATGCCTTTTCTATATTTGCCTCTATAATTTATCTTCCTCTCTCTTTCTCTCTCCCTCCCCCCGCCTCCCCGCCTCTCTGGGTCCTGCCCTGGTCTCAATAAAACTTGTCTCTTTAATTTTAGTCTTTTTAGTTTGTAATCAGTGTGTGATGCCAATTACAAGCTATACTCTGATTCTGTTATCTCTTAGGCAGGCCCTTCATGTAGCAGAATCACAGAATGACAAAAGTTACAATACAGTTCAAATGGGCAAAGAAAATGGAGTTTCTCTGGTCTCTCAGATAGATCCAATCTTTCTTAAAAACTCTACCCACTGGCTAGCAAAAGAATGTGATACCTTTTAAGTATGATTTTCTGGTCTATCGAAGATGATGGGGATGCTGCTGGTGATGGTGATGCGACACTGGGGATGGGCTTCCTCCTTTTCCATATACTTCTGTTCGGAAATTAGTTCTCCCGGGCCTTATTCACACTTGCAGTCTCACCTTAACCCTGACATGAACACACAGTTGGCTTCTATGACAGGCTGGAAAGTGTGAGATTCAGTGTATCTTGTTCCTCTAGATCGGAGTGGAGTGTGAGACCTGAGGAAGCGGCCTGGAGGCGAAGCCAGCACACCTTCTTAGAAAGAATGAAGCCTGTTGATAACAGTGACCCAACTACTGCAAGTACTATTTGATCCTGTAGAAGTCGCAGAATCATAAATCAGAGAGGAGACGGAAGATCAAAATGATACGATTATCTCCAAAACTGAACTAGAGACAAGCATCTGAGAGTCATAAGCAGAGAGTAGCTGAGCTACAGGTGTGGGTAAGGTTATCGAAGAAAATCACACAGATTCAGAAGAGAAGGAGAGAAAACAAAATGTGTACAACACTGATACTGCAGATGCAACAAAATGCAAATAAATAAATAAGCTATGAGGTATGCTAGTAGTGAAAGAGGCAGGAGGAGAGCTTAAAAAAGAGTAGCACCGTACAAACTAAGAAAGGAGGCACTTCCTAGGAAAGAGGTCTCCACGGTGGCAAGTGCCACAGGATCTAGTAAGATGAGAACCAAAGATAGTCCATTAAGTGCCACAATTAGAAGGCCATTAAAGGGACAGTTTTCTAAGAATTCAGAGATCAGAAACAGCTTAGAGGGGTTCGAAATGAATTATATTGTAGTATAAACTGTACACTGTACTTTCAGTTCTCTGTATTAGTTTCCTATTGCTCTAATAAATTACCGTACGCTTAGTAACTTAAAATAGCACAAATGAATTATCTTCTTAACCAATTTGGAAAGTTAGAAGTCTGAAATGGGTCTCATGGGCCTAACGTCAAGGTCTCATCAGCACTGTATTCTTTCTGAAGGCCCTAAGGGAGAATCTCTTTCCTCGCCTTTATGTCGTCTAGAGGCTGCCTGCATTTCTTGGCTGGTGGCCCTTTCCATCTTCAAAGCCAGAAGCACAACATCTTCTAATTTCTTTCAGATTCTGACACTCCTAACACTTTCACTTGTATAGACTTTTATGATTACATCAGACCCACCGAGATAATCCAGGATTATTTTCCCATCTCAAAATCACCTGATTAGCAACTTTAATTTCACCTACAGTCTTAATCCCCCCACCTTGTCATATAATATAACATATGGTTGTATGGGATTAGGCTCTAGGAATTAGGACATGAACATTCTGGGAGAGGGACTGTTATTCTGCCTACCATATTCTCCAACTTGACTTTTTAAACTAAACTGTTAAGTCTTAGAGATCTGCTATATATACTATAGAGTCAGGGATGATACTTAAGATATTTAACAACTAGTATGCAGGAGACCGACAGACCAAAATAGATGCTCCTGCAGTGCTGGGGGCCCACTGTTACTTGGGGGCATTAACCTTCCTCATAACAAGTTGCTATATTATGAGGGATCTGCAGGGGCTTGGAGGTGGGGGCTTAGGATGGTGAGGGGTGGTCCAGCAACTGGAGGGTACTTGGGGAACTAAAGGCAGAAGCTCTCTGTCAAACAGCATGGACGTTTACCAATATTTTAATAACTGATAGAACCACATGATTGTACGCCAGCTAAACATCAGCCTTATGTGTCTTTTGTGTGCCTACATCCATGTAAGTGCACGTTAAAAAATGGTCTAGAAGGAAATACCTAAATTGTTCATAGTGGTTACTGCAAAGGAAGGTGCTGGTGTTGGAAAGGATTATGAAAGTCACCTGGAGTCCTTTCTTAGCATTTTATTTTTTTTTACAAAGAGAATCTATCATATATTGTTTAGTACTTTAAGACTGAGAAGGGTCTGAAAAATAAACACCAAAAATAGTGGTCTTCTCTGAGGAAGAGCCTACAGCTAGGGCAGGAGGATATAGGTGAAAGAAGAATTGAAGTATTTATTAGTTCTACAGTCTGAGTTGCTTGAGTTTTCAAATGCATACGATTTTTCATGTAACTCAACAAATAAATTCTAAAATGCATCAGTCTATGTGTATCAATTCTAAAATGGATAAAGCACATAATAGATTCAGTTTACATAAGGATTTTGGTATAGAACAATCTAGCCAGCACTTTAGATCACTGAGGAAAGTATGGGCCTTTGTTTAAATGGCTCCCAAATTATTGTATTTCTATTTCTAAAACTGATCTTTGAGTTCTCACAGAAATAAATTCCAAGTGCAGTTAGGGAACTAAACGTAAAAGCAAAAAATCACATATAAATGTAAATATGCTTATTAATTTCTGGATAGGTGTGGTCCTCTAAAACATGACCCAAAGAGAATGCATATATGGAAAATCTGACTCTATTAACATGTAAAATTTATTTATATGAGAAAAGATACCATAGGGAATGTTAAGAGGTACAGAAAGACTGAAAAAATACTTGACATACGTTTAGACATAAAGAATTAGCAACCAGATAAATATAGAAAGTCTGCAATCAATAAGAAAAAGGTAAACCATCCAAAAGACAAATTAATAAAGGAAAAAGAAGAGGGAATGCAAACAGTCAATGAACACATAAAAAGATGCTCAATTTCTCCTGTATTCAGGGAATACAGCTTAAGACAGCATGGAATTTTTCCCTCTTCGATTGGCAAAATAAAAGAGACCATTAATAGCCAGTATTGGTGGGTCTGAAGCAATCAATTCATACATAGTGTTATCATTAGTTTTGCCATTTTGGAAGAAAACCCAGAAATATTTATTATAGAATGAGATATAATTTCATCCTACTAATGTCAAAAACAAAATAAAATTATATCTCTAAAGGTACAAATATATGTATGGACTTGTACAGGAATGGGTTCACAAGGATCAATGGTTTCCTCTGAGGTCAATGCTCTTGAGATAGGTCACAGAACTTAGGAAGAGGTGCCAGAAAATCAAGGGAGTGCTTAGCTTTCCCTTAGTGTTTGGGTTTTTAGAGCAAAAATAGAATCCGTATGTTTCTCATGAAATAAAAAGAACAAAATTACTATGAAATTGAAAAGTCACAATTACATGTCTATGGAGGCTTAAGAAGAGAGTAGCTGTTTGAATCCTAAGACCCCAGACTTGGGGTCCCGAGCCTGGCTCTGCAGCATCTATTCCATGCGACCTTGGGAAAATCATTTAGCAACTCAGGATGTTAATTTCCTCACCTGGAAAAAATGGAAATTCCGTAACTACCACGCTATCGTTTACCATTGTTTTGAGAACTAAATGCACTAAGTTCTACGAAAGGGTACTACAATCTATAAAGTGCTATTCCAGCATCAGTCAGAGCTGTTACTACTTATGCAGATAATTTTCAGTTAACATCTAGCTGTTGATGAATGTTTTAAAAGCCATATTTCAAACTGAAATAAAATCTGCTTAAGGTAGACTGTGGTAAATCTGACTGATTCTCTGTTCTGTCCCTCTCTCCTTTCCTCTTTCCCTTCTCTCTTCTTTCTTCCTTACCTTCTTCTATTTTTTTGTTTTAATTTTTAAATTACAATGAAAATTTTAAATGTTTTAAATATTACGAACAAATCAAAAATTAATAAAAACATCCATGTTAATACAATCAGGACTTAGCAACTGTTGATATTTTTCTCTTAACTGCTTTCAAAATAAAGAAAAGGTTACAATTCCTTTTAAGCACTATCTCTAGTCCATTTTTTTTCCTCTGCCTTGCTAGAGCAACACTTATCATAAGTTTGGTTTATAAACTCCAGCACTATTTCAAACTTCATGTAAATAAACATTTCCACTAAGGCTCTATGGCTGTCAGTATTGTTCCTTGTAGATGTTTTTTAACAATCGTAGATGAATTATAATTACAGCCTCCAACTCCTTCTTTGAGTTGAATTTACAAGTACAAAGTTTGCAAAACCTGTGGCTCTCATGGTTTCATGAACCACTTTTTAGGTGAGAAGCTTCGAAACCGAAAAGAATGAACATTCATTGATCCCCTATTATATGGCAATAGACCTTGACCTCCATTATTTCAAGTTTTAAGATAACCAAGTATAAGTTTTGTCTTCTCATTGGCTAAATTGGCTAAAGATGTTAGGTTGTTCCAGAAGCTCTTCACTTCCCGGCTGAACACCCAGGTCCCAGCCACCCTGGCTCCCCCGCATGGCTGCAGAGAGTCTAACGGGTTTGCCTGTGTCCTCTCTTGCATCCCCTAGCCTCTTCCCACACTGAAGTCAGAGTGAGGCCTTGTCACTTCTACCCAAGGCCCTTTTGTAGCTTGTCACCTTGCTTAGAGTTAAGAATCCGTACAGTGGTTGCAAAGACCCTGCACCATTTGGCCCCTGTTACCTCCCTGACCCGTTTCCTGGCACCTTCTTTTCTGCTGCACTGGCCTCTGTGCTTTTCCAAGGACACCCTAGGCACACTCTTGCCCAGAACCCTGTCGAGGTGCAACCAGTTTTTTATTTCTGCGTGAGCATTCTGCCCTCAGATATCCTCAAGTCACGCTCTCCTTTCCTTCAGGTCTTTTCTCGACTGGTATCTTCCCTGGGAGGTTCGCCGTAACTAGCTGCTGCCTTCTGGAATTCCATGTATCTCGCCTTAGGAAGCATCACTTTATGACACAGTCACTTATTTTGTCTGTCTTTCTCCCCCAAAGATGTAACCTTTATGAAGTTAGCGATTTTTTGTTTTGGTTTGTTCTGTTTTGTTTTTAAAGCCCTGGTAGCTACAATAGTGCCAGTCACATCGTTGGTGCTCAGAAAATATTTATTACGTAAATGAATGACTCTTCAAAGTCTATCTAACCAGTAAGGAGTAGGTAGGGAGTCCAAACGAATATCTGACATCAAACAGTGGATTATTTTGTGCCAAATAACCTCCGAGAGAAGCCCAAAAGGATCACAGTTCATCATGGGAACCGTTGCTGCAAATCTGGGAGAATAACTGAGTAATATCTTCTTCAGCAGCAAGAGGGAAAGAGTAGACGTGTAGAGAACCCAGCAATTCCACTCCTGCTCGTGGGGTTTGGGGGATGGAGTGGGAGTTTTGTTCAGCTCCCAGCACTTGAACCTGGAAGACTGCATCTACAAGCAGATAAACAGACACCTGCCCTCACACTGTGAGACTGAGAACCAGACGTGGTCATTTTCGTATCACTCAGAAAGACCTTATTTTTCTCCTGCTTTAATTCAAACCTTCTCCTGCCTGGACATAAACTCAGAGAATCATTAGACGAGTACCAATACATCGGGAAAAGAGATCAAGGAAAGAAAATAAATAGCCAAATGTTTAGAAATACCTTTGATTCCTATCGAGCTTGAACGACTTAAATAGTTATTGGTCACATGGAACAGAATTATTTGGGAGTATCCTTTTGGTCTGAAGTCTCCCTTTTCCCTAAACCACGTACACTCCTCATTTTCAGGGTCACTCTGCTTCTTCCACAGTGAGCTTTCTTTGACTGAAAGCTGATAGGGCAGAGTTCTGGCAGGTTCTGCAGATCCAGAGGGCAGAGTCAGAACTCCTCTGGAAGCCTACTCTGTTCTTCAGGAGGAAACACGGCTCATCTGTTGAAAGTCCCAGAAACTAGCCTTTAAATTATTCTCCAAGGCCATTCCCCTCTTATGTATCTAGCATCAAGTACCATATTTCACTTCTTTTGTTCCTTTTATATATCAAGTTGTGACAAATGCAAGTGGAAACTTTCCAGGAAAAATAAGTTTATCTTCACAAAACTCTGTGGTACCCTGTGGCAATTCATTATTTTTCAATTAAATTTACTGCTCGTTGGCAGTTGCCCTAGTTTAATTTTCTGCTGTTTGTTTACCGAACAGGGAAACACATAATATAAAGCATAACAAAAGTCAGATTGAGTTAATTAAATGTGGAACCAGGAAACTCTAACTCTGCCTTTTGAACAGTTTTCTCATTAGATCTCCTTGAAAAATATCATTTTTCGCTGAAATTTATTTTGACATTTGCAATACTTTATTCATTCGGATCACATTTTCTTTTCTACAACCCCAGGAAGGGAGTTGTCATTAATTCACACTAGTTCGTCGGGGGATGAAGAGGGTGACAGAGTTGGGACACCCAAACATTTACATCAACTTGGGGTTCTCCTGGGGCAGGAAGAGGTGGTGCTGTCATCTTCTTTCAGCAGGGCTGTGGTGAGTGTAATGACCAGGACACATCAAGAGGCATTAAAGACCAGACTGTAATTAGACTGTTTCATTTCAATACATTTTTAGGAACTCTTTGATGCCACTCTTGTGACTACGGTGATTTTTGTATGCAGAATAACAGCATTTCGAAAGCAAGAACAAAATACAAACCTATAAGAGATTGCTTTGGGAAGTAGAGCAATGAATTCGGAAATTTATAAAAATTCAATGGCATTTCTTGGGTCACATCTGTCATGTGGATATAAAATGCATTTCAATCTATAACTTCAAAGGGCTTAGAGACTTATGATGGAAAGTTGAATAAACTTCTGTTCATCTTATGGGATTTAACCACATATATTCAATTAAAGTATATATTATTTTCCAGGCCCATGGTTGAATTTTAACATGTGCTAGGGTTATTTAGAGATATAATTTTCAAGGAAAACCTTCTGGGAATCTCTAAGAAATTCTGTCACAACATACAGCAGTTCCATTCAAAGACAAAGGGAAGAGGAAAAACTTCTGGCCTATTATTTAATTGATAATAATAGATTTTAGTTTCTAGAACCATATACATAGGCTTCTCCAAGTGTTATACATTTTTCACAAGATGTAATAGGCACTGCTGTTTGATTTTGAATCAAAATTACAATTTTTGTCCAACTATTAATGTCATTAAGATATTAAAAGAATATTTAGAAATTCCTTATTTACTCTTTATTATCTATATTTACCTGTATCAATTTTAAAAATTTTCTTATTCCAAAGTAATATGTGTTTATTATAGAAAAATATGGAAAAATAGCAAAGTCCACATAAGAAAATTAAATCTACACTTAATCTCCCAGGACCACAAAGATAACTACTATTAGATTTTGCTGCAAAAGTCTGATAAATGTTCACACATAAAGTGTTTTTTTTAGTTGTATCTATATTAGATTTAATTTATATTAACATAATGACACCTATGATAGATTTTAAAGATATCAAAGTTAATATTCTTGTACAATCCATCTCTTCTCTGCACCCTCCCTCCCGCACCCTAACCCAGACCCCACCTTGATTTCACAATTACTGCTAGAAATAACCAATTGTGTTGACTTTATATGTATATTTCCAGATGTTTTTATGAATAATTGCAAATATATATGCACATATAGAAATAGTTATGTTTTATCTTACTGTTTTTTAAACATAATTATTATCAAACATATATAAGTACAATTATTTACCTTTCTTTGCTTAAAACTGCGTCATGAATATTTTTCCATATTGGCACACAAAGTTTCAGCAAATCTTTTAACAGCTGCATAGTATTTCATTGTAGCTATTCACGAATTATTTAACTAGTCCTCATATCGATAGAAATTCAACTTGTCACCAAAATTTTCTACTTTGTAAATCCTTGGATTCAGCTCTTTCAGACAAGGGTGAGTATTTCCCTGGGGTAAATACCAAGATGTAGATCTGCTAGGTATAGCAATAATCAATAAAACAAAAACACTTAGTTATATTTAGGCATCAAAAAACGTAGAAGTCACAGGAAGAGAAAAACTGGAGTTGCTCATCTTAACCATGAAAAGTTTTCATTTATTACTTTGAAACTAAACTTTAATTTAGAAAACTTTTATTGCTGTGCTATTTATGTTTACTAGTACCTTTTGGAACCATGACTAATTTTTAGGTTAGACATCGTTTGTTTGTTGTTTTTTTTTTTTTTGGTGGTACACAGGCCTCTCACTGCCGTGGCCTCTCCCGTCGCGGAGCACAGGCTCCGGACACGCAGGCCCAGCAGCCACAGCTCACGGGCCCAGCCGCTCCGTGGCACGTGGGATCCTCCCGGACCGGGGCACGGACCCGTGTTCCCTCGTGGCACGTGGGATCCTCCCGGACCGGGGCACGAACCCGTGTTCCCTGCATTGGCAGGCGGACCCCCAACCACTGCGCCACCAAGGAAGCCCTAGACATCGTTTTCAGATTTTTCACTTAATGATTTTAAAACCATAAAACTAATTTAAAGTGATGTCAGTAAAAATGGCAGAGTCAAGACCTCCAAAACTTCTCCCCATAAAAGCAATGAGAACACTTACAAAGTTGTCAGAATTAACTTTGTTACAACACTGACAATTAACCAAAGTTTTCAGCAATCAATGGAGTAGTCAAGAAAAATGGCTGACTCTTGCTAAGAACAGCAAGCTTTGTAGAATTTCAGCTATTCATGTTAACATTGCTTCTCTCCAGCTTTGTAGTAACCCTGAAATCAACAGACTACAATCACAGTGAAAGCCAACAGCCTGGCAGCCACAAAAAATGGCTGATCAGGGTAGGAACTTGTTCAAAACCCCATTCCCTGCCTGGTGGTTCCCTGGAAGACTCCACTTGAAAGATTGCTTTTATTTGACCTAACTCAGAGCTCTTCCAGTATTAATGGCTTTTGTGCCCAGAGGAACTTGTTGAAAACAATCATAAACAATTGTTTAACATTGTGACTGACTAAGGTCAATACCAGTTGAGGCACACGATAGACCAACCAAAAAGCTTAAAAGGAAAAGCTACGGAATAAACTGTCCAGAGGGGGGTTTAGAAAAGCTCTTGCATACTGTTGGGAGTCAGAAAGGCCTCTTGCATGTGCTGCGTTGTGTACATGGGCAGACTGTGAACACTCTTAGGAAAGAATTGAGAAGGCCCTAAGATCTCACCTCTGGACAGCCTTGAGGATCTGTGCAAGCAGGCAGGGAAGACTAAGACACAGTTGCAAACTGTGCCCGCAGCACACACACAGGACACAACAGCAAACACAGGGAGATTTATTGGTCACAGGCATTTCAGGAAATCTCTGTTCAATCATTAGCCAACCACTAAGCTTATCAAGCAAGACTTTAGAGGCCACACATGACAAAGGATGCAGATTATACAGAATTACTTTAGAAAACTCACTGAACAAATAATCAATAATAATAACAACAGCAAAAACAGCCACAGTAGCAAAGCTGAAGAAGGAGAGGGAGCAGAATCTTATATCCAACACAGCTACATGTAACTATATTATTATTACTTAAAATGTTCAGTTTTTAACAAAAAAAATAGGGGTACAAAAAAAAAAAAAAAAAGACAGTATGACCCATACCCAGGAAAAAATAAATCAATAGAAACACAGTCCTGAGGAAGCACAGATATTGCACTTACTAGACAAAGACTCCAAATCAGGTGTTTTAAATACATTAAAAGAACTAAAGAGGGCCATACCTAAATAACCAATGGAAAGAATGAGAATGATGTCTCAGCAATTATAACATATAAATAAGGATATAGAAATTACTTTTTTGAAAATAATCAAACAGAAATTCTGGAGTTGAAAAGTTTAGTAACTGAAATGAAAAACCTAACAGAAGGGCTTTGTATTAGTTTCCTGTTGCTGTTATAACAAACTGCCATGAATTTAGTAGCTTAAAACAATAAAAGTTTGTTACTTATAGTTTTTGAGGTAGAAGTGAGAAATGGTTCTCACTAATTTAAAATCATAATAAAAGGTACTGGCAGGGTTGTTTTCCTTTCTGGAGGGTCTAAGGAAGAATCTATTTTCTTGCCTTTTCCAGCTCCTAGAGGCTACCCACATTCATTCACTCATCACCCCTTTTCATCTTCAAAGACAACAATGCAGTTCAAATCTCTCTGATGATGCTATCTCTCGTTCTAACTGTTCTGCCTCTTTCCCCCCATTTAAGGACTCTTGTACTTACAATGGGCCCATCAGAAAACCCAGGATAATCCCCTTATCATAAAGTCGGCTTATTAGCATTCTTATATCCATCTGCAATCTTAATCCCTCCTTGCAATGTAACAATATAGTCACAAATTCTGGAGTAGAACATGGACATTTTGGGGGACCATTATTCTGCCTACCACAGGATCAACAGCAGGTTTGAGAAATCAGAAGAATGTATCAGAAAATTTGAAGATAGGTCAACTGAGATTATCCAGTCTGTGGAAAAAGAATGAAGAGAAATGAACAATGTCTCAGAGAACTGTGGGACACCATTATATGGACCGACACACTCATAATGGGAGTCCCAGAAGGGAAAAAAAAGAGAAAGGGACATAAGGAATAGGTGAAGAAATAAATAATCAAAAAATTCCTAAATTTGATGAAAAAAGTTTTCTCATCTTCTTCTCCTTGGGTACCAGGAAGTTAAAAAAACTGTAAACTACAGAGACAGATTAGATAATTAAGTAAATAAACAAACAAATAAAAAGAAATTTACTAATTAAAAACTGGCATCTTAAAAAAAAAACTGGCATCTTAAAGTAGAAACCTATATTTCTGATATTATGTTTTCTTTCTGAAAGAAAGGAAAATATATTTTGACCTCCCATTTCCTGATTTTGGTGTTTCCCCCATATGCACCATCTCCTCAAAAACCTGAATCTGTACAAGTTTTATAATTTTCTTCTCAATTTGTTTCCAATTCTATTTTTACTCATGTTATGATTACTTATTCTACATATTGGCATGTGGAGCTCCTGGCTTTTTTATTTTATTTTTAACATCGTTACTGGAGTATAATTGCTTTACAATGTTGTGTTAGTTTCTGCTGTAAAACAAAGTGAATCAGCTATATGTATACATATATCCTCATATCCCCTCCCTCTTGTGTCTCCCTCTCACCCTCCCTGTCCCACCCCTCTAGGTCATCACAAAGCACTGAGCTGATCTCCCTGTGCTATGCAGCTGCTTCCCACTAGCAATCTATTTTACATTTGGTAGTGTATATATGTCAATGCTACTCTTTCACTTCGGTCCAGCTTACCCTTCCCCTTCCCCATGTCCTCAAGTCCATTCTCTACGTCTAGGTCTTTATTCCTGTCCTGCCCCTAGGTTCATCAAAACCATTTTTTTTTAGATTCCATATATATGTGTTAGCATACGGTATTTGTTTTTTCTCTTTCTGACTTACTTCACTCTGTATGACAGACTCTAGGTCCATCCTCCTTACTACAAATAACTCAATTTCGTTTCTTTTTATGACTGAGTAATATTCCATTGTATATATGTGCCACATCTTCTTTATCCATTCATCTGTCAATGGACACTTAGGTTGCTTCCATGTCCTGGCTATTGTAAATGGTGCTGCGATGAACATTGTGGTACATGTCTCTTTTTGAATTATGGTTTTCTCAGGGTATATGCCCAGTAGTGGGATTGCTGGGTCGTATGGTAGTTCTATTTTTAGTTTTTTAAGGAACCTCCATACTGTTCTCCATAGTGGCTGTATCAATTTACATTCCCACCAACAGTGCAAGAGGGTTCCCTTTTCTCCACACCCTCTCCCAATTTACATTGCCACCAACAGTGCAAGAGGGTTCCCTTTTCTCCACATCCTCTCCAGCATTTATTGTTTGTAGATTTTTTGATGATAGCCATTCTGACCAGTGTGAGGTGATACCTCATTGTAGTTTTGATTTGAATTTCTCTAATGATTAGCTATGTTGAGTACCCTTTCATGTGTTTGCTGGCAATCTATATATCTTCTTTGGAGAAATGTCTTTTTAGGACTTCTGCCCATTTTTGGATTGGGTTGTTTGTTTTTTTGATATTGAGCTGCATGAGCTGCTTGTAAGTTTTGGAAATTAATCCTTTGTCAGTTGCTTCATTTACAAATATTTTCTCCCATTCTGAGGGTTGTCTTTTCGTCTTGTTTATGGTTTCCTTTGCTGTGCAAAAGATTTTAAGTTTCATTAGGTCCCATTTGTTTATTTTTGTTTTTATTTCCATTTCTCTAGGAGGTGGATCAAAAAGGATCTTGCTGTGATTTATGTCATAGAGTGTTCTGCCTATGTTTTCTTCTAAGAGCTTTATAGTGTCTGGACTTACATTTAGGTCTTTAATCGATTTTGAGTTTATTTTTGTTTATGATGTTATGGAGTGTTCTAATTTTATTCTTTTATATGTAGCTGTCCAGTTTCCCTAGCACCACTTATTGAAGAGGCTGTCTTTTCTCCATTGTATATTCCTTTTTTTTAAAAATTTATTTATTTATTTATTTTTGGCTGTGTTGGGTCTTCGTTTCTGTGTGAGGGCTTTCTCCAGTTGTGGTGAGCGGGGGCCACTCTTCATCGCGGTGCGCGGGCCTCTCACTGTCGCGGCCTCTCCCATTGCGGAGCACAGGCTCCAGACACGCAGGCTCAGTAGCTGTGGCTCACGGGCCTAGTT
>NC_041227.1:85076868-85102862 GCF_002837175.3 Physeter macrocephalus
TGCTTTGGGAAGTATAGTCATTTTCACAATGTTGATTCTTCCAATCCATGAACATGGTATATCTCTCCATCTGTTTGTATCATCTTTAATTTCTTTCATCAGTGTCTTATAGTTTTCTGCATACAGATCTTTTGTCTCCTTAGGTAGGCATATTCCTAGGTATTCTATTCTTTTTTGTTGCAGTGGTAAATGGGAGTGTTTCCTTAATTTCACTTTCAGATTTTTCATCATTAGTGTATAGGAATGCAAGAGACTTCTGTGCATTAATTTTGTATCCTGCTACTTTACCAAATTCATTGATTAGCTCTAGTAGTTTTCTGGTAGCATCTTTCGGATTCTCTGTGTATAGTATCATGTCATCTGCAAACAGTGACAGCTTTACTTCTTCTTTGCTGATTTGTATTCCTTTTATTTATTTTTCTTCAGTTTTTCACCATTGAGAATGATGGTGACTGTGGGTTTGTCATATATGGCCTTTATTATGTTGAGGTAGGTTTCCTCTATGCCTGCTCTCTGCTGAGTTTTTATCATAAATGGGTGTTGAATTTTGTTGAAAGCTTTTTCTGCATATATTGAGATCATATGGTTTCTATCCCTCAGTTTGTTAATATGCTGTATCACATTGATTGATTTGCATATATTGAAGAATCCTTGCATTCCTCAGATAAGCCCCACTTGATCATGGCATATGATACTTTTAATGTGCTGTTGGATTCTGTTTGCTAGTATTTTGTTGAGCATTTTTGCATCTATGTTCATCAGTGATACTGGTCTGTAGCTTTCCTTTTTTGTGACATCTTTGTCCGGTTTTGGTATCAGGGTGATGGTGGCCTCGTAGAATGAGTTTGGGAGTGTTCCTCCCATTGCTGTATTTTGGAAGAGTTTGAGAAGGATAGGTGTTAGCTCTTCTCTAAATGTTTGATAGAATTCGTCTATGAAGCCATCTGGTCCTGGGCTTTTGTTTGGTGAAAGATTTTTAATCACAGTTTCAATTTCAGTGCTTGTGATTGGTCTGTTCATATTTTCTATTTCTTCCTGGTTCCATCTCGGAAGGTTATGCTTTTCTAAGAATTTGTCCATTTCTTGTGTGTGTGATAAACTTCCCCCCTTAGAATTTAGATTCACTCTTTACCTACTATCTGGGACACTGGGTACAGTCTTTAGAGGTTGTCAATGTGGTGGCCACTAAGCTTTTGAGTGATTATAATTTATAGATCCTTTCACTAAGAAAAGAAAAGTTCTTAGTGCAGTCACTTTGTCATAGGGTTACTGGGTAGGTTTTAAGGTAGATTCCATCCCTCAGATGATAAAAAGCATTTCAGTTGTTTTCCTCCTGGCAGAAAATGGGTGATCAGCACAGTTGCTCCAGTTTAAGAGTTAAGATCAAGTGGTAAATGTCATCCTGGTCAGTCAGAAATGGATGTGAAGATGCTGGGATACGAAACGCCTTGAGAGGTTTCTCCAGTAAAGTCTGGCAGAGAGTTGAGCAACTCATGAAGATGACAAGTTGGGGACTGAAAGCATTTTCCTTGGGCAGGGGTGAAATCTGAGATAGAGTTATCCTCCAAGGCACAATGCAGATCATGACTCCATTCATTTGGGGTATTTTTTAATAGAATGTCTTAACATAGCTCATTATGGATTTATAAAGTTAGTTAAATATTATTTAATAGATGACTGTCCTTGTAAGAATATGACTGGTTTTAACAGAAAGTCTCAAGGCCTCAGAAATGCTCATTTAAAAAAAAAAAAAAAGAGTTCTGGGTGACATGAGCAGTCACAGTGTTGTTGATTCTGTAAAGCTTCACATACTTTTATTGCAATTTGTCCTATAAAGTATGTGCCCAACTGCTATTCAGATAAGGACATTTTAAATTTGAGGATTAACTCCTTGAGAAGTATTCCAATGATAGTCAGCTTTTTACTTAAACATATTTTCCTAAATAAATTAACTTGAATATGGTACTAGCTAATTGAAAAAATACTAAATTTTCTTTTGAGAACCATGACTAGTTCATGTTTTACAAATTAAGCTTGTCTAATTAACTATAATTTTTGCTTTAATTTTCTAGTGACACTCAAATTGTCACAAATTGACCAGTAGAAACACCCTTTAATTTGATGTCTTGGGCCTTTTTTAACATCATCTCTGAACTTAAGAAATAATCTTTGCTCCCTAGCAACAAGATATTCAAAATACGAAAATTATCTCTGCTCTAAGAACGTCTAGTCTTTTATTATTGTTTATTCTTGTTTTATTTTGTTTGTTAGTGGAGAACTTCACTAGGGCCACAATTCAGAAACTAGATCTAAATATCATAGGTGTCCCTGAGTTATGAAAGATATATTTCTATTCCATGCATTCTTTTCTGTTTGATAAAAGCATCTTGAAATTAGGTTTCAAGTGTGTACATCTAGTTGAGTCCAGCTTTCAATACAATACCAATTATCTAAAAAAAACCCTACAAATAAACCATTGAATTAATAATATAGTTTCAGCAAGGTTGCTAGATACAAAGTCAACAGTAAGATATTGATTAAATTTCTATATACCAATAATTAGAAACTGAATTTTTAAAAAAATTACCTAATCATCAGAAGTAATCAAATAACTGGGAATAAATCTCACAAAAGATGTGCAAGACTTCAATGCAGAAAATTACAAAGTCCTATTAAGAAAAAATAAATGGCACCTAAATGTATAAACAATGTATCATGATTATTAACTGGATAATTCAATATTGCAAAAAAGTTAATTCTTTCCAAATTAACTATAGCTTCAGTGCAATCCCAATGAAAATTACAACTCTGTTTTGTGAAACCTGGTAGGATGATTCTAAAATGTTTACAGAAATGCGGTATACATGGTGTGGTATTAGTGCAAAGATGGAAAAAACAGACCCCCAAAAATCATAACAAAGAGCCTAGAAAGGGGCCCACGGATATCTAACACTTGATTAATGGCAAAAATGGCACTGCAGAACAATGAGAAAACAATAGCCTTTTCACTAAATCGTGCTGGGACAACTGGGTATCACTGTTGAAAAAACATAGATTTGACCCATAATTCACACCATGTACGAAAGTTAAATCACATGGATTATACACTTATATGTGAAAGGCAAAAGCATACAAGCTTTTAAAAGTTTTTGTATGGATAAATGCTGTAATTTGTCTTGGGTAAATATATGTAGATAGAATGGCTGCATCATATGGTAGGGATATGTTTACCTTTTTAAGAAACTGACAAACTCTTTTCCAAAGTGAACGTATGATTTTCCACTCCCACCAACACAGTATGAGTTCCAGGTGCACCACACCCTCATCAACACTTGATGCGAGTAATCTTTTTTTAAGTTTTAATTATTATAACAGATGTGTAATGGTATCCCAATGTGGCTTTAATTTGCAATTTCCTGATGGTAAATTATGTTGACTATGTTTTTATGTGACTAATTGCCCTCTTATATGTTCTTGGGTGATGTGTCAATGCAAATCTTTTGTACATTTATTAACAGAATTGTTTTCTTATTATTGAGCTTTTGAGAGTTTTTTATATATTTTGAAAAAAGTCTCTTTTAGATATATGATATGCAAATATTTTCTTCTGGTCTGTGGCTTATCTTTTCATTCTTTTAATGTTGTATTTTGGAGAGCAAAAGTTCTTAATTTTGATGAAGTTCAATTTACCAATTTATATTTTTATGAATAGTACATTTGATGTCATTTCTAAGTAATCTCACCTCTACCAGGGTTTCTAAGATTTTCTTTCTATGTTTTTGTAGAAGTTTTACAGTTTCACATTTACATTTAAATCTATGATCCATTTTGAGTTAATTTTTTATATGGTGTGAGGTATAGATCCAAGTGTAATTTTTGCATATGGTTATCCAATTATTCCAGTTTGTTGAAAAGATGATCCTTTCTTTGCCAAACTGACTTGGGGCAAAAACAAGTTGTCCATATTTATATGGGTCTAATTCTAGACTTTGTTTTTGTTCTATTGATCCATTTGCTAATTTTGCCTCCAATACTGCATGGATCAATTACTTTAACCTTATAAGAGGTCTTAAAATCAATGTAGTCCTTCAAATTTGTTTTTTAAAGTTGATTTGCCTCTTCTAGAATCACCTTATCAATTTCTACAAGAAAGCTTGATGGAATTTTGTTTGGGAGTGCACTGAATCTATAATTAATTTTAAAAGAACTGACATCATAGTGATATTGAATTTTCCAGCCAATGAACATGATGTATCTATAATTTATTTAGATCTTCTTTAGTTTCTTTCAACAGAGTTTTACAATTTTCAGTGTACAAGTCTTTCACATCTTTTTTCATATTTATCCCTAAACATTTCATATTTTTGATGCTATTCAAAATGATATTTTTAAAATGCAAAATCGTACCGTCCATTGCTCTTGTACTTTGTGTGGAAAATTCTAGCTGCCTTGGTTTTCATGAACTTCTTTTCACTTTCTCAACTCACAGAGTCTCTCTACCAGGCTACTCTTTGGTCCTACTCCCTGTGCTATAACCTGAAAACCCTCTCAAAGCAGCAAGCCGGGAAATTATAGGGCTGGACCCTTGTTCCCTTTTCTCTGTAACCACTCTCCTTTATTGCCTGATTTACAGTGCTTTGAATATCATTGTTTCATATATACTTTGTCTTTTTTTTTTTTTTTTGAGGCTAGCAGGTAAATCTGGTCTCTCTTATTCTATTTGTAGAAAGCTGAAGTCTCTCTGAATAGATTTCCTGAGAGGAAACCAGGACCCTAAGACACGGGACGCTTGAGCCTAAACTGATCAAACTTCTAGATTCCTCTAAAACCTACAGGCTGACAGAAGAAGTTCTTAGTCTCCCTTCCTAGAAAATAAACCCCACCGACAGCAATTCTGCAAAGACATCACCTGAGGCAGGTGCCTCGCAGGATAATGCTTGTCTAGTTCAAGATCTGCACTTAATATCTCTATTGCCTCTAGGCTTATATTTAACAAGTGTCAGTGTTCAGCATCTTCAAGAAGATTGCTGCAGTTCCTGCTTCCTGTAGGAAGTAACTTGAAGCAATTAGAGCACCTGGTTAATACCCACCAGCAAGAACTGGGGGAGAACTGGTGAGAACAGATCCTCAGAGGGTTGCCTGGGGAAGCAGGTAGTGCAATGTAAGACCAGGTAGGGGAAATTATTCACATGGATGTGCTCTCCTGTGAGTCAGTTTTAACATCCTAGAAGACTCTATGAAACCTGGTCAAAAAAATGACCTACAACATACAAAGCAGAGATTCTAGAACTGCGTTAAAATGCTGTTAAAGAAGAGATCAGAAGGAGCAGGGAAGTGGAAATGTTAGAGCAAAGTCACTGTATGAGGTCAGAAAGTTCACTAACTGAAAATATACTCCGGGGGGGTCAGAGGACACTTCCATCTCTAGGCCATGAGAGGGGGGTCAGTCCTTTGTCATGAGAGCTGACAACAGGTTTGGCCCTCTGTGTCAGTGGGGATGACAGGCTTCCATAACGGCAGCGCCAGGTGATAACGGCGCTGAGCTGTCAGAGACAAGGTGAATGGTATTACTGTAGTGGGCAGCAAGGGAAGAGAGGTAACAGGAGTGCCCATCTCTGCCAATTGCTAGCAGACCGTGATGCCGTGAGGGACAAGACACACAGACTGCCGGCCAGAAAATTTACTTAAACTGGAAAAGGAAAATGAAAATAAATAAGGAAGTGTTGAGAAGAAGTACGACATCAGCTGCAATGGAAAATTGCAATCCTCACCCAGCTTCCAGACTAAGTCGGACCACAAACCCAGAATCATCTGTTAAAGTGAATACCAACCTTGAGGAAGAATTTTACAACATCACCAAAAGCATATTCAGTAAACATTCCCTAATACTTCCCCCAAATAAACTGCAGCCATTCAACAGAGTAACTGTATGCTGGGGAAAGGAAAATACCCAGATTTTAAAAGGACAGTTGAATAAGGAGTCTTAACTGATGCTGACATCAGGGAACCTTAAGTGCCAATATGAGCCTCCAATTAAAGTATTTTCCAGCACATATGAAAGCCTGATATAAATGGAATCCTGCAATGAGTCCTCACTGGTTTTCTAATCCCCAAGTACTTAACTGGGATAAATATATTTAGCAACTAGCAAAACTCTCACACTTGTTCTCTGAGTTATGCAATGAGAGTCATTATGATAATAGAACTAGTAAAAGACCCCGAAATTACCCAAGCCCTAGTACCCCAGCAAAGACTGTAAATTAGAGGAATACTGCATTCTAGGAAAAACTGAAGCGCTTCTTACCAACATCAAAGACACTGTAAGAGGCAGGGCTGGTGGTCTCATCCCCTTCCCTTTTAATTAAACTGTCTGGCCCCAGCAAACACGAAATGAATCATAGTGGATGAAAGTGGACTGCTGTAAACCTAAAATCAGCCCCAGTTCCAGCTGCCATGCCAGACAAGAGAGCTTTACTGGGACCGAGCAACACAGCTTCTAGCATTTGTTATGTGGGTTATTAACTTGGTGAATGTGTCCTTTTCAATATCCCTCAGTAAAAAAAAAAAAAAAAAAAAGCAATTTGCTTTTTTTCAGTTCTTTTTAAATTGAAGTATAGTTGATCAAAAATGCAGTGTTAATTTCTGCTGTACAGCAAAGTGCATCAGTTATACATGTATATACATTTTAAAGTATTCTTTTCCATTATGGTTTATCACAGGATATTGAATATAGTTCCCTGTGCTCTACAGTAGGACCTTGTTGTCTATCCATTCTATATATAATAGTTTGCATCTGCTAATCCCAAACTCCCAGTCCATCCCTCCACCCCACCCCTTCCCCTTGGCAACCACAAGTCTCTTCTCTACGTCTGTATGTTTCTGTTTCGTAGATAAGTTCATTTGTGTCATATTTTAGATTCCACATATAAGTGATATCATATGATATTTGTCTTTCTCTGTCTGACTTACTTCACTCAGTACGACAATCTCTAGGTCCATCCATGTTGCTGCAAATGGCATTATTTTGTTCTTTTTTATGGCTGACTAGTATTCCATTTTATGTGTGTGCATATGTGTATATATATATGTGTGTGTATACAAACAAACATACACACACTCACACACACACACACACACACACACACACACACACACACACCCCACATCTTCTTTATCCATTCATCTGTTGATGGACATTTAGGTTGCTTCCATGTTTTGGCCATTGTGAATAGTGCTGAAAAAGCAATTTGCTTTTACCTGAGAAGGAGAGCAGGACGTGTTCGCTCCCTTGCCCAGAGCTATGTTTATTCTCTTGCTCTCTGCCATAATATCATCTCAGGGACCTTGACTGTCCTGACATTTTATAGCACAGCATGTTGATCCACCATACTGATATCGTGCTCATCAGTCATGGTGAGCAGCAAGTAACAAGTACCCAGAACCCTTGTACAGATCCAATGCTGTGGGCATATGGATATATTTCTCCTAAGGTAACGGACAAGTTACTGGAACTTGAACTCTCTACCACTAAGAAAGTGAAAGAGAATGGAATGAAATGATGTTGGAGAGGTAGGTTGAGGCCTAATCATATAAAGAATTATAAATCATGCTAAAGAGTTTAAAATGTTCTCTAAGTAAATGAGGAACCACTGGAAAGTTTGAAACAAGAAAGAAACAGGATCTGATTTATTTCACAAGTGTATTTTAATTGCTGAATAGATTGTGAGTGAAAGAGCAGCAAGGGGAAGGCCAGTTAGGATGCGGCTGTATCATCTAGATGAAATAATGGTGCTTTAGCCTAGGATAGTAGTGGGTGAGATGGAAAGAAGGGGCAGATTTAGCATATATTTTGGAGGTAGAACTTGCAGGACTTATTGAGATCTCAGATACGGTCGTTGAGGGAAAGATACAAATCAAGAAGCAGAATTGTGATAAGTCCTGAAATAAGCATTTGTATCTAAGACTAGAAATGTATCGGCATTAAAACCATGAGATATTAATGTAACCTCTTGGTGAGTTTACCTATAAAATAAGAAGTATTTTATACTTCACCTATATGTTATTTTATTTCTTCACCTATAAAATAAGAATAATACTTATATCATAGAATTGTTTTGAGGATTGAAAGACAATATATTTAAAAAACCAGAACAGAGCTTCGTACACAAAAAAAATGCTCTCTGAGTGTTAAGAGTATTATTATTATTATTATTATTGCTATTATTATTACTATTTGTGATTATAGCTCCTTTCTCTTTACAGATATTTTTGTTTTTCTACTTTTGTCTTCAATCATAGAAGTGTATTTCACTGCTTTTATTTTTTCAAGTAAGATTTCGTTTTTCTTTTTCCTTTCCTCCTTTTACTGCACTAATTTCACCTTTCCATTTTTCACGTTAGCCTTTTGTATTTAGCTTCATACGTGTACTCTTAATTGCACAAGAAGTCAATAATTTGTCACACTGGGGTTCTGAATGTTTGCTTTAAGTGTTGGCTATTTCTATGTTTTATAAACTGAAACAGAATTTCCAAAAAACAATGAAGGAAGCCAAAATAAATATTTCTGTATTTCAAAAAAAAAAAAAAACAACAACACAAACCCAAGGCTTTGCCATGGCTTCAAGATATTAATACTAAATATCTGACTTTCCCTAAAGTTAAACTAGTACTGTTTGACCAGAAGAAAATCGTCTTCTCATTTACAAGATATTATTTTGGCTTCTGAATTCTCAGATAACAGCTCTTCTCTGGGCTCCAGGACACCTGGTTTGATTCAAAGTCAAACATCTTAGTCCCTGAGGTGGGACTATTATGGGGTGGAGTGTGAGAACGGCTCACCAATGGATTATGTCTCCCTTCTGATAAGAATATCATAGCTGGCCTAACTGCCCCAGAAAAAAAGAAGAGCTTATATCTTAAAATCTCTAACACATGGAGGCTGATAGTTGCATAGCACTTTGAAGAGGAGCCCAGCTGTCCGTCAGCACAATTGATCAGTGTGTCAGATCCCTTCAGTTCTAAGAAAAGGTATTTGACAACAGATTCTGTGTGCCTAGGACTCAAGACAGTGTAAATCTGTCCATGGACCCTGCCTTGCTGAGCTGGGGTGTCAGGCTGATCGTCTTCCCCAAGGAACCAGGAGTTGAACCAGAGCTCACATGAGCTCCAAACGGCAGGATGTTTTTCTAGTACAGTCCTGATCCATGACCAAAATTTGTTCTTCTACAGTGCTGTCAGAAAGAGTGTTTATCTCCCACTGATTAGTTAATGATTCTCTCTCGGCAACATATCATTTTAATAATTAACTATTCTACATGGTTAGATTATGTCTACTTTTCGCAGTACATTTGATACTGTTGTTATTTTCTTCTGCCCTGCTCTTTTCAAATAGCACATTTGGTACTCAATCATAAACAAGGATAAATAATAATAAACAAAGCTTCCTAATGAGAGTTGGATACACCAATAGAAACTGATTCTCAGAACTCAAGGAATATAAAGACTTGAGAGGCTCAAGTGAAAACTCTCCCAGACCAAAGCTGAGATGAGAGGTGCAGACTGGGACCATCACCAAAGGGAAGTTTTCTAGAAATAAGAGAAGGTACCCATTGATGCAGAGAGCAATTCAGTAGCACGGGGGATCCTGAACACTCTCGAAGGCCACGGGATGTTGCAGAATCCCTGGAAGTCCTGCTTGATGGCAACCACAGGCACTGTCCCAGCTCAGTCCACGTTGCCACAACAAACAAAGGAAATCAGCTATTTGTCACTGCGGTGATATCCTACAGCCGGCTCCAGCTGTAGCTCCATCCTGACTCCTCACACACAGATGATACCCTCATCTGGCAAAGTAAAGCTAGCAGAAATCCGAACTTTCCTACTGTCTTTTTTTTTTTTAATTGGAGTATAACTGCTTTACAATGCTGTATTAGTTTCTGCTGGACGATGAAGTGAATCAGCTCTATGTATACCCATATCCCCTCCCTCTTGGACCTCCCTCTCACCTCACCGCCCCCATCCCACCCAACTAGGCTGTCACAGAGCACCAAGCTGAGCTTCCTGTGTTTTACAGCATGTTCCCATTAGCTACCTATTTTACACATGGTAGCGTATATATGTCAATCCTAATCTCCCAATTCATCCCACCTTCCCCTTCCCCCCTGTGTCCACATGTATGTTCTCTACGTCTGTGTCTCTATTCTTACCCTGCAAATAGGTTCATCTGTACCATTTTCCTAGATTCCACATATATGCATTAATATACAATATTTGTTTTTCTCTTTCTGGCTTACTTCACTCTGTATGGACAGACACTAGGTCCATTCACATCTCTACAAATGACCCAATTTCGTTCCTTTTTATGGCTGAGTAATATTCCATTGTATATATGTACCACATCTTCTTTATCCATTCATCTGTCGTTGGATATATAGGTTGTTTCCATGTCGTGACTATTGTAAATAGTGCTGCAATGAACATTGGGGTACATGTGTCCTTTCAAATTATGATTTTCTCAGGGTATATGCCCATTAGTGGGATTGCTGGGTCATACGGTAGTTCTATTTTTAGTTTTTTAAGGATCCTCCATACTGTCCTCCACAGCTGTATCAGTTTACATTCCCACCAACGGTGCAAAAGGGTACTGTCTTTATCTGGACCGTCAATATTTGAAGAGAGAATCATGCAAGTTTTTTTAATGAATTTCCCTTCATTCTGAATGCAAGACAAACAAAAACCTCCCACGTGTAAGGTGAGTAAAAAGAGAAAAATAGCAAGAGTATGAAAAATTTAGGTGGTTCAAAGGAGGCGTTTTCATAAACGAATTAATTTCTAGCATGAGGGCTTCCCTGGTGGCGCAGTGGTTGGGAGTCCGCCTGCCGATGCAGGGGAAGCGGGTTCGTGCCCCGGTCCGGGAGGATCCCACGTGCCGCGGAGCGGCTGGGCCCGTGAGCCATGGCCGCTGGGCCTGCACGTCCGGAGCCTGTGCTCCGCAACGGGAGAGGCCACAGCAGTGAGAGGCCCGCGTACCGCAAAAACAAAAAATAAAAATAAAAATAAAACTACATACATTGGGCTTCCCCGGTGGCGCAGTGGTTAAGAGTCCGCCTGCCAATGCAGGGGACGCGGGTTCGTGTGCATAAATAAATAAATAAATAAATAAATAATAAATAAATAAATAAATAAATAAATTTATTTCTAGCATGACATTATATTCCTTCTGAAGACAAAGCTCTAAGCTCCAAGCTCCGCATGCATGCATGCATGCATGCATGCATGCATGCATAAATAAATAAATAAATAAATAAATAAATAAATTTATTTCTAGCATGACATTATATTCCTTCTGAAGACAAAGCTCTAAGCTCCAAGCTCCAAGCAACACTTCTGAGTGTTTCAAGACTAACAAGATGAAACTCACCAGGGCTAGAGCTAAGATCCTCTCTTTGGATCCAAGGGACTTATTTTACAAATGCAGCATCATTTAGGTGCGTCTTGGAAACAGAACATAACGTAAGTGGAAATCCTTATGAGTTTTAGTCGACTGTTGGTGAGTGGTATTAAAACAGTTAATACAACCTTATGCTGGATATACAGAAGTAAAATTGAGGCCACAGTCTCACGCTTTACTGGTTTCATCATTGCTAGAGCACAAAGAAGGAAGGATAACCGGAAGGGTGAAAACAGAGCTTATGTTTTTTTGTTTGTTTGTTTTTTACTCCTCTAACTACAGATAAGCTGACCAAGCTCCTTTTCTAAGGCAAACTCTGCTGCATGTAAACAAACAGACAAACAGCAACCTATTCTGTTTTTCCTATTCATACTCATTGCTTCAATGATTTTTCTTTCTCCACTGACGATTTTCTCTCTGGGAGAGCATGACGATCAACACACAAACGTGCTGTTATTTCTCCCATCGTTTAAAAAAACCTCTCTCTAATCACACTAATCACCACCATCCTATCTTCTGGCCCCCTTGAACAGCAAATTTCTTCAAGGGAGCTGTCTAAACTGACTTTCTCCAATACCTGGCTCTTCTCATTCCCTCCAAAACTTACTCCAGTAGAGTTTCACCACCACTACTCCACCAGAATGATTCATCCAGATAAATAATCTCCCTGTTGCTGTATTCAATGCTAATTTTCAGGCATCATCTTTCCCCTCTCTTACACTCGTCTTAGCACTGCCATCTGACGTAGTCGATCACGTTCCCTTCTTTGAAACACGTGCTTCACTTAGGTTTTAGAACACTTTACTCTCCTGGTTCTCATCCTACTTTAAAGACAGCTCTTCTGTCTCTCTCTTTCTGGTTCCTTCTAGTCTCCTTTATCTCTTAAGGAAGAGAGGATCCTAAGGCTCAGTCCTCAGATCTCTGTTCTTTGTGTAAGCTCACTCATCCAGTCTAATGGCTCAGTACTACTATACAGTGATGATTCCCAAATACCAGAGCATATGTTTGAAGGAAGCATATGCCAAGATGCTGTAGAACTCAGTGTGTTTTGTGTAGCCAGCAGAGAACACGAAACCTGTCTTCAACAATTTAAAAGGGTGGCCATGTGCAAGGAGGATTGTACTTAATTTTTATGGCTCAAGTGAAAAACTAGGTCAAAATAATGAGATACGTCAGTCCACGTAAGAGAGGACTTTCTATTATAGCTCTTCAAGATAAACTTGGGGTTGGGATTTGTATGCTACTGGAAGGATCCAAGAATAGACTGGGTGATAGTTGCTCAGACATTGGAGTTGAACTTAATGGCCATTACAGCTGTTCTCTTTCTATGATTGTTTGAGTCTTAATTATAAGCCCTTATAGGGCAAGTGCTATGTAATGTATTTTTATATTCTAGAGACCCTTCCCCACTTTTAGCATATAAAACAGTGAGTTGATATTTATGGCTAGATTGTTTTTCCTTGAATCCTTGGGGCATTGAAGTTTTGCCAAGTTCTAAACAATTAGTTCCAAATAAAAAAGAGAAACTCCTAAAAGAAATATGAGAGGAGGATTACAGGATTTGACAATCAAGTCAGCAAAATCTCGACTCATCATCAGACAGCGTCATAACCTTAAGAGATAAACATCATGATGGAACAGAAAGAAACTCTTTTTGTTGCATTTTATTATATAAGAGATGCTCATAAATCATTATCTTATAGTTTTATAGTTTCCTTTAATTTATAAATTTATGTTTTATAAATGAATTCACAGGATTTATTCTTGTGAAACAAATAACTTTATTAAAGGGCCTGACTGAACAAAGAATATGATTTTGATATTTTTAATATTCTTAAAATGAAGTATATCCCTTTGGTTACAATAAATTCACCGTAAGTTCAAACTGCAGTCTCCAATCTAAGAAGCAGTGACTCTGCTCAGTTTCCTGAGCTGCTGGTATGTTATCATAGAATTGCTTATGCAGATTAGCCTGATGGAAATAATTATCATTAAGAATTGCATATATTTATAAGGAAAGCCAAATATTTAAAATTTTGTTTTCTTAGGAAAACCCACAGAGAATAACTTACTTCTGTAGCAAAAAAAAAAAAAAACAGGGAAAAAAAAGTAAATTTGGTAAAAATAACCATTCAAGTGTTCTTATTATGATTTATTCTCACTGTGTAAAAGAGGAGAAAGTGATACCGCCGCGTCACAAACCAGAAACAAATAAGCTGAATTTGCTTTGCTATATAGTTTTTAAAATACTTCACAGTATTTTTAAACATCTGAATTTAATGCCAGCATCAGAAAACCAGGAGACTTCATGATTTTAAATCTGCATTTTCACTTCACGTGAAAAATCAAAAGGTCTGGCCACACTGGGACCCCACTGCCTTATGGCTACAATGAACAGCAATTCAACTGCCCCCTCTTTAGAAAGAACACGCCCTTGCCAGTTTGCCAAACACTCCATGACTTTGTACTGCTTTAGACCTGGCCAGTCTCCCTCATGCACATGCCTGCAGCTTTGCCCGTGCAATGACTGAATTTCTAACCCTGAGCCCAACTACACACATTTATACGAGTGTGAGGCACCCGGATAGCCTGTACCCCCGTTATTCCACTAGCCAGCTGTGTACAAACCCTTCATCATGGAGTCTAGAAGGGGCTATATATGCCTTCTGGAATGAACATGATTCTCAAGGTCCACACGAGAGCCCCCCTGACGGACAAGGGAGAGATCCTGCACTCCACACTGGTAAGCAAGGCACTTGACCATCTGCCTGCTTGAAAGGTTTAAAGGTTTAAAATGACCCGCAGGATGCAGAAAACTGCTGTCCTCAGGAGTGCAGGGGAAATTGTACATCCCACCTCTCAACCCTTCCACCTGTGAAGAGCACAGGCACTGGATGCGGGTGAAGGAGGATGATGAGAGGGAGATTTAATTACTCTGGTTCGGCAGTGGTGGGGTTGTGCGTTAACTATAAGGTTCGTCAGTGCCCTGAGCCATGTCCAATGAGAAAACACCTGGAGTTGAAAGAATTGGGTTTATCTCTCATTACACAAGGGAGAACACGCACCACAGAAAACTGGAGTTATCTCAGTAGAAGGGTGTTAGAAAGAACCCATTACAGGAACTGAGCTTTGGTTGAGTGATTCAGGGAATGTTCTAAAGATTCAGGGGTTCCTTCTAGCTTGGATGTTGTCAGAGAGTGGGGCAATTGATTCTATGATTGGGTATCTTGCAAGTGTCACTGCGACCTTTTTATTATCTATGCTAATACAAAATTATGAAGTGGCCTTGTTTTGTTTCTTTTTATCATGGTCTAAGGTAACCTTGTCTGAGGTTGGTGTTCCATCAAATTATGTGCTGCAGGTAAACAAAATGGCCTGCCGTGAACATCAGACGAGCTTATAATAATACTGAGGTCTACAGAGGTTCGAGCCCTGATCCGGGAGGATCCCGCATGCCGCGGAGCAACTAAGCCTGTGCACTACAACTACTGAGCCTGTGCTCTAGAGCCCGTGCGCCACAACTACTGAGCCCGCGTGCCACAACTACTGAAGCCCATGCCCCTAAAGCCCATGCTCCGCAACAAGAGAAGCCACCGCAGTGAGAAGCCCACACACCTCAACGAAGAGTAGCCCCCGCTCACCACAACTAGAGAAAGCCCGTGGTGCATAGCAAAGAAGACCCGACACAGCCAAAAATAAATAAATAAATGTATTAAAAAATAATAATATTGAGGTCCAGTTGTGAAAGCTAGGTTAGTGGTGATGTTGGGGGCTACTTCTCCATCCCACTCCTCAGGTTGCGTGAAACCCAAAGATTTTTCAGCCTTAGCTGGAGAGTCACTTTTCTGAGATATTACCTATCAGTTAGCAAAGCCGGGATCTTCTAAAGGGCTGATCCTTTATGCAATTACCCTGGCTTGCTAAAATTACAGTGCTGGCTTTGTCAATACCTTACCAAACTGGAAGAAGAGAGGAACGTTAATTTAGGGTGGACATATGACTGACGCCAACCAATGGATGCAGGCCTTTGAAAGAGAGAGAAAGAAAATAATCACATCTCCGCCTTCACTCTTGAGCAGTGCTTTAAAGTATCCAAAATGCTGTCACCGATATTACTTAGCTTCATGGTAAAACAAAAAATATCTTCACATGTATTTATATCAGCAAGGCCTTGGATGTCCCTCATTCACTACTCAGTATCACGTGAGAGGGACCAAAGCCGACCTTCGTGCCCTAAGTTGATTTCAAGTGGAGGAAGTACCTGGACAGGTCAAGGAGGTTCTCTTACAGACTCTGCTGGAACCACCGCACACAGCCTCGCACATCTTCACGGGGTCACACAGCGAGAAGCATGCATGTCCTTTTCCTCTCAGCTCCTACCCTTTTCATGGCAAGCGACCCGTAATCCACTCCAGAATCAGTGTTCTTGCTAAGAACAGAAATTATTTCCCAGACGAGATGGGACACTGTGGGGAAAGTTCCATCGCACAGACAAGTACAAACACAGAGAACAGTTGTAGAGTTTGGCTTCCGTGACCAGCCTCCACAGACCGTTCTCAGCTCTGAGATCTCTGTTTGGCCATGGACGCAGGCAGTTTCCGGTGGGGCCAGGAAGAGGATGGGGAGGAGGTGTAGAATGCGGCTGACCTCCTGCCTACAAAATATCAACTACAGTCAGGAGGGAACTCCACTTCTTTTTAATCTTTTTAGAAATAGGCTTGATCAGCAGAAAGTATTGGTTGTTGTTGGAGGCCAGTTGGAATATGATGCTTCCGAATATCACAGAATTCCTCAGTCTAATGAGGATCAGCCCAGGCCAACCTTGAACATCGGGATGGCGCTTGTCACAAGGTGCCTGGTGCTGGCCTCTGCTGTGTGCTATAGTCCCAGGTCTCTTGTGGAGATGGAAGAACATGAGCTCAGCTGTCAGGCAACACTCCCGGCAAATCTGAACTGGGCCACTTCACTTTCTACGTGGCCTTAAATAAAACACCAGCGTCCCTGCACCACAGACTTCGATCATCTGTGACACAGAGGATGCCATACACCTATCTCAGGTTTTTATTGTAAGTGTGCAATGAAATGATGCTTGATTTGGTGTTGGCCTTCAACGATTTGGTGCAGGCCACTCTTAGTATTAGCCCATGAGTCCCTCCAACGTCTGATTTCTTAATTCATCCCACACTTTTGATGAACACACCATTCAACCTTAGACCAAAGGCTTGTCTTGCCATTTCTTTTTCTGAAGTCTCTTTTCTTTTGCAATTTACTCATAGTCTGGAAGCTGTCCTATCAATAAGCACGTTAGTTCATGCCTTGCCTAGGATTAGCTTGGGAGGTGTGATAAACCTTTGAGGTGGGGTGCCTGGGTGAAGAAGAGGATGGAGACAATGGCAGAGGAAGTGAGGGTACCATTCTGTCATCTCTTCAGTTTTGATCAGGGTGGACTCAGACACCTAAGCCCAGTAATTACTCTGAACAAGTGACTGGCTTTCCTGAATTTATTTCTGAAGCTATTTTTGTTTTCAACAATGAAAGCAACTGTGTTTTCCAGTTTGTTATAAAGACCAAAAAATAGTAATTATGAACATAATGGGAACCCTCTAAAGGACCCAGATTTTAGCTCCCAGAGAAATCTGGGATTTCTTTTTCATATCATGATATTTTAAACTCTAATCAAAATCCTGTTCTCCTGACTGAAGGAACAATCACTCTCATCCAGCCGCTATTTCCTTCTCTCAGTCTGGGCTGCATTTGGGAACCCATTTCCTTATGTCTCCAAGTTCACCCCCCAACTTCTGCAGAAATGATTCTTCTTTCACTCCTACAACATCCTCCGCCTTCCCAGGAAAATAAATCCCTTTTGATCTCTAGCTCTTGCTGACCCAGAAGTGTTTTCCATTCCACATTGTGCCAAAATACCTCCAGCTGGCTCATCATTAATCAACTGAGAATAACCTCCCAATAATGGTGATAATCATCCATTTAATATGCTTCATTCTATCTTAAAATTAACATTTTCTTATAAGATTTCTGACCTTAAACTTTAAGCATCTTGTAACCTGAGATTATATTTAATAGGGTTTGTTTCCCCACCCTATGGTGCTTCTTATAATTGATGGGGAATGAGAATTGAGTAAATATTAAAGATTATCAGGATATGCTAGGGAGCGCTGTGGCAGCAGGGGAAGTTGGATGACAGTGTGGAAATGTCTTGCCTCTTGTTATTTTCCCTAACATTTCTGTATTTCAGGATTTTAAGATTTCATCTTTTAGTCTCCATACCTTGAGAAGCTTGCTTATTGCCTCTAAGGTGATGCTTTTTCAAAGAAAATGAATTTAGCAACACCAATAAGAAAAATGCCCATTTATTGCACATTATTTGAAATCACGTGATGTTTGTTTCATGGTTAAGCAATTCCTGCTTGCAGAAATGGACCCACTGATCACATTCTTTGAAAGCAACATGCACTGAGCATAAAGCCCTCAAGCCTTCACTACACTGAGTCAAAGTTCCCACCGACGTAATCACAGAAGCATCACAGTGCGTGATGAAATCCCTGCATGAAATCTTTTATATCTTTTCCACGACTAGGCTTCTACAATGTTCTGTCTTGTCCCTTACTAGCAGCTTTCATTTCTTTTCCATAAACACCTTTTCTGGTGTTTTCAAATATAATGGCACATCTCCCCGTGGAAGAAGGGTGGAAAGGTGTCAGAGGAAAGGTTTGGGACTTAGTGTTAGAATCTTTCGCATTTAGCCATTAGTGTAAGAATTCTGTCGCTACACTTCCTACTCAACATGGAAGGGACTCTTGGCGTGTTACATTACTTCTCTGAGTCCTAGGAGCAGAAATGTACTAACACAGGAAAGCGTCTGGTATGGAGCACAGCCACCTACCAACACTGGGTGCTCACCTTGGTGTGTTACAGTAGAGATAGACAAACCATGTTTTCTTTTAAGCCACTGAATTGGGTTGGGGGTTGGATCTACTTTTTATAACAGTCTGGTATTATCCTAACCAATACACCTTCTTACATCAACATTTATCTAAAATGTGTAGTTGGTGCCAGGGTGGAGACTTCTTGTGCTCCCTTAATCTCTCTTCCTTTCAAACACCAGTGAGGCTTATATTTCCCTAGATATTTCAGTAAATCAAGATCATGAAACCTTCTGGCCAACGAAATGTGAGCATATCACTTTTAAGCTGGACTATTCATTTGCAAATGTGAGATTCTCCTTCTCTCTCTGTCTCTACTATGAGAAGGAAGAGGGCTGTATGCTTTAGATCGTTCAACCCCAAGATGGTTGAGCCTCTGTCAACCCCAGGGACTGTGGGGCAGAACCACCCCCTACTCATGATGGACATTCAACAAAGTGAGAATCAAACTTTTGTTCTGTTAAGCCACTCAAGTTTGGGGGTTGCTATGGTTGTAGCACATTATCAGCCTCTATTGATTAAAATAGATGCTCAAACCCTCTTGCACTGTTGGTGGGAATGTAAATTGATACAGCCACTATGGAGAAGAGTATGGAGGTTCCTTTAAAAACTAAAAATAGAACTACCATATGATCCAGCAATTCCACTACTGGGCATATACCCTGAGAAAACCAGAATCCAAAAAGAGTCATGTACCACAATGTTCACTGCAGCACTATTTACAATAGCCAGAACATGGAAACAACCTAAGTGTCCACTGACAGATGAATGGATAAAGAAGATGTGGCACATATATACAATGGAATATTACTCAGCCATAAAAAGAAACGAAATTGAGTTATTTGTAGTGAGGTGGATGGACCTAGAGTCTGTCTTACAGAGTGAAGTAGGTCAGAAAGAGAAAAACAAATACCGTATGCTAACACACATATATATGGAATCTAAAAACCCGGCACTGATGAACCTACTGGCAGGGAAGAAATAAAGACGCAGACGTAGAGAATGGACTTGAGGACATGGGGAGGGGGAAGGGGAAGCTGGGACGAAGTGAGAGAGTGGCATGGACATATATACACTACCAAATGTAAAACAGATAGCTAGTGGGAAGCAGCCGCATAGCACAGGGAGATCAGCTCGGTGCTTTGTGACCACCTAGAGGGGTGGGATGGGGAGGGAGGGAGGGAGGGAGATGCAAGAGGGAGGGGATATGGGGATATATGTATACGTATAGCTGATTCACTTTGTTGTACAGCAGAAACTAACACACCATTGTAAAGCAATTATACTCCAATAAAGATGAAAAAGTTAAAAAAAATAAAATAGATGCTCAAGACTTCAACTATTTAGAGAGTTAGATATAATCAGGTACATTATTGCATAATTATTGCAATTAGCAAATACACTAAAAAATCAACTTCCAGGTAAAGATGGCATATTTAACATAAGTATGTACTTTTCTTCCCTCCTGAAACCCACTGAAAGGCAAAGAGAGTATATGTTCCAGACAGAAAGAGAATCAAGAATACAACGGGGAAACAAATACTTTGATTAGTTAAAACGATGGCATCTAATTCTGGTAACAATAACATATCCCATAATTCTTTAAACCATTTGTATCTGTGGATAAAAGAAAACATACAAAAAAATTTTTAAGGGCAAATAAAGGGAGATTTTATAAGACATACACTCACAAGGATATAGCAGAGGGGACAAGAGCAACAAAATTTTGGAATCTGAAAAGCAGGTGGATAAGTATTGAGGGACATATTACTTAAGAAGGCTGAATCTAAGCCAGCAGTAGAGAAAACTGAGGTTATAACACAGAATCCTCAAAAGTCTAAGTGAGCATGCAAACCTGCTATTCTGGAAATGGATATAAAGGGAGGGGAGGAGGCTAAAATAAAAAGGCTGGGTTGAAAGCATTTAATTTAATTAATTTATTTATTTGCTGCACCACGTGGCTTGTAGGATCTTAGTTCCCCAACCAGGGATTGAACCTGGGCCCCCGGCAGTGAAATCACGGAGTCTTAACCACTGGACCTCAGGGAATTCCCTGAAAGCATTTTAGAAATTAGTTTCTATTCATTGTGACTGGGCAAATGCTCTTCTCTTCTCTGGTGGAGAACTAGAGGGTTATGTTCTGAAGACAGGAAACCAGAGAGTCTCAGGGCAATGGAATATAAATGAAACTTTTGGACTATGGAGAGATGGATTAAGTGAGCACTTACACAGAAAATTCTGAGAGACACAACCTCTTCCTCATCCATCACCCTGGGCCTCAAAACTTGGCAGAGTCTTTGTTAAAGAGCTTGGCTAGTTCAAGAGGAAAGATATTGGAGATTTTCAATAAAACAGGGTATCTAGCTCAGAGCTTCCAATCAACTTGTAAGTTTCCCACTCAAATGTGAGCCTAGGATGAACACTAAACACCAAAACAGACAGATGGACAAAAGTAATTGGAGAAACTGAGAACACATAGAAAAAAATAAATCTTCAAAAACTATCATAATAGCCTCCCATAGATAAGAGAACATATTGCAATCATTAAAAAGGCTATAAAAATAAATATTCAGAAAAAAAAGTTCTGGGAAATTAAAAATAGAATTTAAAAAATCAATAGAAAGATAGGAAGATAAAGTTGAGATAGTCTCCCAAAAAAAGATGGAAAAGACAATGTGATAAGAATTGAAAAATAATAAGGAATTGAGAAAAACAATCCAAGAGGTCCAATAATCAAATGATGAGAATTCTAGAAAGAAAGAACAGATAAAATAGAGGGGAGGAAATTATCAACAAAATAATTCAAGAACATTGGCAAAACAGAGTACATGAGTTTCCAGATTCAAAGGAACTATCATCTGAGTGACCAGGAAAGAGAATGAAAAGAGACACACATCAAGGCTTTTCACTGTGTGGTTTCAAAAGACTGGGAACAAAGAGGAAATCCTACAGTCTCCCAGACAGGAAAAAAAAAAATGAAAAACAAGTTTTATACAACACATCAGGAATCCCAGGGGCTTCAGTTTTCTTAATAGCAAATATTGAAAACTAGGAGAAATGCAAACAATATTTTCCTGTTCCTATTTCTATTCTTAAAACTAGACACCTAGCTTAACTGTCAATCAAGTGTCAGGCAAAAATATAAACAGTCTCAGAAATTGAAGGTCTCAAAAAATTTACCTTTCATACATCCTTCCAAGGAAAGTCACCGGAAGACATGCTCCACCAAAACAAAGGAGTAAACCCAGAAAGAAGACATGAGATCAAAGAAACAGGGTATCCAGCTCCAGAGAGAAGTGAATACAAATCCCCAGAAGGGTGAAGAAGATCAGAGAATCTAGGACAGCCCTTGTGGACGAAACCCTTTCCACACTGCAACAAGTCACGGAGCGACTCCTTCAAAAAGGGGAAAGTACTAGAACGCCTAGCGTGAACGAATTTACTGAGAAGAGATCCAGACAACTGCTGGAGGATATGACGCAAATTGGTGATAAATATATGGAAAACTGAGCAAACAAATAAACAAAAAGATAATTATTGATTCCAGGTAATGTAAAAAGTTGTGCAGGAAGGGAAAATTATCCACATTTACTAGGTTCAGCTCTTAGTGGCATTCACATGAGTGTAACAATTTAAGCAATTTTAAAATTAATTTTTAAAATTTCTCAAATTCTTATTCATCATTTGATTCATTTTCCAAAGAAGCTTTTCCTTCTATCTATCTATCCACCTATCAGCCATCTATCATCTATCTATCTATTCAGTATTCTATCATGTATTTTTGATGATTCCAGTTGAGTAGCTAAGTTATCCCCTGGTGCCTTTGTTAATCTCTCAGAGACCATCTGCTCCACTGTGCCTATAGATGCTTCTCTTTAATGGTTTGCTTTTCCTCAATGCCTGCTTGTCCATCTATAATTATTACTGAAAGATGAGAGTGACCACTGTTGGTCACTCCACTGACTTTCCCCAGCAATTGTGGAGGGACCATTCCTATCCCAGGCCTCTGCCCTGAATGGGAGCGTGCTTCAGTCCTCTTTGGGTGGATGGGAGGGGATGTTCCCACAAACGGACTTCTTGTCAGGTTGGGCAAGCAGAGAGCACATGCGCAGGTTAAGGACTCATCTCAATAAATCAGAGCAAGCCAAGCAGATATTCCTCTGGGAGCAGAAAGCTTTAGGGCATTTCACCCATCTACAGAGCTGCTTTCCTTTTCTTTTTCCCTTTCTGGGAGACAGAGCCTCCCCTTTATTTACAGAATTCATGTCATCTGCTACCTCCTAGGAGAAAAGACCACAGCCAGCCCTCTGTGTACCAGAACTGAGGACCAGTCCAGCTGGGCTGGCAACCCTTCAATTAATTATGCTGCTAATTGCCACACAGGCTGCCCATTCATTCAACATCATTCAACAAATATTTCCAGCTCTTGCTGGTGATCCTGGAGTTTTTCCAGGGCTCTGTGGGGAAGACTGGTACTCCCTTCTTCAGTGATCCATTGCAGATGTCTCTATTTGTTTGTGATTTTCTTGGCTCTATTTTCCCTGTCAAACCAGTCTACTTTATAATTTTCCAAAATTCCTTAAAATTTCTGCAGATAAAACTGTCTCTGTTTTCCAGGACTGCTGAAGATTTAACCTCATTCTTATCCTTCTTTAGTCCTTTTCCTGGGATTTGAAGAGAAAATGGAGAGATCTACACATGCTTAGTCTCCCATCTTGGTATAGAAGCTATGTTCCTAATATTTCTTAATTTATTAGAGTTCTCAGAGTACATTCACAAGAAGTGTATGTTGTTGCTATATTTTCTACATCTTTGCATTTCTGAGAATTTTTAAGCACCCTCTCACATAAACAACAGCTGGGTATAAAATTCTGGTCTCACAATCTTTCCATCTCAAAATCTGTAACAGTGTTTCCCCACAGTTGTCTGATACTTGGAGTCACCATCTGGTGACAAACTGCTTTTAGCTCCCATTTTAGTTGTTGATCTCCTTCTTTTTAGATACTTATTGTATTCTTCCTACAAAATATGACGTTTTAATATATGTATCTATAATATAACTCAACGTGGTTCTCCTTTTTCTCCATCATACCTCCTATCTCATATCTCTTTTCAAGGCATGAGATGTAACACTTTGCCATTCGTTAATCACCTCCCTTCCACGTACTTCTTTATACTTTCTCTTAAATCTCTCCCCTTTGTTCCAAGGAATTTCTGTTTTGCCAGTTGGAGCTCCTCTTCAATGAGAAATGGACTCTTCTAAATCCTCTGTCACTTCACCTTCATGCCATGTTTGAAACGTAGTTCTCCCCTTAGAACACCCTTCCCTGCTGTTTTTCCAAATACTTGGGTTGGGGGCAGGGAGGCAAACTTTACTACATGTCATTTAAAGCCTCAATTTTTCAACCACCTCCTGGCAGCTACCACCTGCCTAGTCTCCTGGTTGTGACCCCTTCATTGCTGAAAAATGGGTGCAGAGCCTTCCCTCAGACTCCAGTTGCAGGGCTCATATGCACCCTTTTAGTGGAGGGCCTATGAGTGCTCGGTGTATAAATGGCAAACGATGCCGTGGGAGAGGATGACATTGGTAAAGAGGGGGAGGGGGAGCAAGCAAAGAATGATGCTGAGAATGAATTTCTCTTCCATTCTGAATATCATGCTCTTTTACTCTCCACTCTCGGAAGCAACGTCCTCCTCTCCCACGGCACCATCTACCATTTACGCTCCAAGCGCCCCCAGGCCCTACCCCAGCCTAGATCCCTCCTCCCGTTGCTACATCTACCTGCCTCTTTAATACCTCATTGACACATCAACTCAGCAAGTTCAAGTGGAACAAATGATACAACCTTTTACGAAAGTTCCCATCTCAGGACACCTGGCTGTCACCCTTGACTCCTTCTTCCTGATACCCACATGCAATTAATTTAAGGTTGATTCTACCTCTTAAAAACTTCTTGCATCTACCTACTTCTCTCCATTCGCATTGGCCACTCCCCTAGTTTAGATTCCCTTCCCCTCCTTAAATGTCCGTGACGGCCTCCTAACTGGTCTCCCACTATTCATCTGGCTCTTCGGCTGCTCATTCTTCACTTCATCACTAAAGAACCCTATTTTTTTAAAAAAAGATTTATTTATTATTTATTTATTTTATTTATTTTTGGCTGTGTCGGGTCTTAGTTGAGGCATGCGGGATCTTTCATTGTGGTGCACGGGTTCTCCGTTGTGGCACTCAGGTTTCTCTCTAGTTGTGGCATGCAGGTTTTCTCTCTTTAGTTGCGGCATGCAGGTTCCAGGGCACGTGGGCTCTGTGGTTTGCAGCACGTGGGCTCTAGTCGAGGAGCGCAGGCTCAGTAGTTGTGGCACGCATGTTTAGTTGCCCCGCGGCATATGGGATCTTAGTTCCCTGACCAGGGATCAAACCCGTGTCCCCTGCATTGCAAGGCGGATTCTTTACCACTGGACCACCAGGGAAGTCCCTAGAGAACCCTTTTGAAAATACACATGCGATCATTACTTACCGAAAGTCCTTATATTTTTGTTACATCCTTAGTCCTAGCAAAAGGTTAAAGTGAGTCATACAGACAAGATCATTTGTAACATTGCCTCTGTTTTTCCATCAGCCTCACTAATTCATCTTTTCTTTGATTTTCCAGGCTTACAGGAATTTTTTAGTTATACGAATGTGCCATGCTCTCTTTCAGTTTCAAGACCTTAACCAAGGCTGATTACATTCCCGCTCCCCTGCTAAGACCTTTTTTATTCAATCAGATAATGCCTACATATTCCTCAAGTCTGCTAAAATATCACTTCTTCTGGAAAGTCAACCCTGATCCCTTTAAGCCAGTTAAAGTTCACCTCTTGTAAGCGTGTCACCTCTGTTCCAGCACTTTCCATGCTTTAACGCCACTGACTGTGATTTGCCTAAGTAGACTCAGCTCTGCTGGAAGAGGGACCATGCCCATTCTGTTTAATTTTTTTTTTTCCTTGCTAAGAGCTAATATATAAATGTGCTCGATCATTTTCATCCAATGAGCGGCTTTATTAAATAAATCTTTCCTGGGATTTGCTAAAGCTTTTAAATAAGATGGTAACCCTTACTCATTTTAGCAACTTTCTCTTCCATCACTGCTTTGGTGATTTCTTCTCCCTAATCTGTTCTGTTGTATACTTTTGGAACTCATGATGCACAAAACATGTTTCTTTTCTTTTCTTCATCCATTTAGTGTCAGTACGCTTCTCCTCTGAATTCTGAGAGACTTTCTTAAACCTCCTTCAACTGGAGCACTTCAGTGTTCCATGGCAGCTATCTTCATTTCACTTCTTTCGTGAGGTTTTAACATTTAACCAGCTGGCTTTCTGTCTGTAAACAATCTGCCTGACTTCAGATCTGTACCTTTTCATGACTAACCTCCTCTAGGTCTATAGATGCCACTGCCTCTCGAAACTGGTCAGAATACCAATTAGAGATTTTCATACACTTTATTCTATCTCATGTAGGAATTTCATTTCACAGGCTGGATTTTTCAGATTGTTCCTCTTCTTTGGCAGAACCGCGCGTGTGTGTGTGTGTGTGTGTGTGTGTGTGTGTGTGTGTGTGTGTGTGT
>NC_041227.1:85104865-85119226 GCF_002837175.3 Physeter macrocephalus
CGTGTGTGTGTGTGTGTGTGTGTGTGTGTGTGTGTGTGTGTGTGTGTGTTTCCCTCTGTTTGCTCACGTTTATAGAAGTGAGTCTACCTGACAGAGGTTTAGTTTGAACCACTTTAACTACAATAGTTTAACTCTTTCAGACTCAGGAAAAGGAAAAATGAAAAATCTAGGTTTGCTTTGCTGAAATTGAGGTCCACTTTTCTGTAAGGAGTAGGAAACGGCCAGTGGCAACACGGCCTTCGGGCCTCAGGTTGTACTTCTGGGTTTGTTGTAGAACCAGAAATCAGTTGGATGGGCACCTGCCTTCATGACTAGCACCGTCCCCGCTACTGTAGGTCAAGAACAATGGTCACAGCTGGTTTCTCTGCCCCATATGATTCTGGGTGCTTTGAGCTCATCAAAGGTAGAAACAAGCTCATCCTTCCCTGATGCTAACCTGTCCAGGCAGATGAGCACGCATGACTCCCAGATACAGGGGGTCCCTTCACGGAGTCCTAGCATATTCTTCAGCCAGGCTGCAAGCAGTGAATGAAGTCCACAAGCCAATAAATTCTCCTCTCCAATCTGTGCTGTAAAAAGCACCTTAAGATTTCTGACATATCGACGGCAACCATCAGCATTTTCTAAGATTGGTGAAGATTTTTCAATATTCGTTCTTAGTCACATAAATGGGAATGTAAAGACAGCCACCTTTACCCAGGTGTTCATCCCAGAATCTCGTGTTAACGGCACTGATTTCATTCGTTGTGTGCCGCAAGTTATGTAACCTATGCTGTGTATCATCCACCCAAAGACACAATCAATTTTAAAAAGTCGAGTGCCTAAGATACCTTTAAGCTCTGGCTCCCCCTGCTGGTTCTGCAAAGAGCACTAAGACCCTCCGGAACTTGGCTGAATCTCTCCCCCCCCCCGTTGCACCGATGAGGCTTTGAGTAAAGCGGAGAAGTTCACAGCTGGAGCTAGACACCTCTCTAAGAGCTGGCTAATTTAAATTCCTAAGAAGATTTTAGCATTTCTTAGGAGACTGCCAGCAGGAATTTGAGTACCACTTCAGGGAAACTCTTCAGGTCTGAGCCCAAGGATGTGATGAAGGTCTTGGCTTGGTCTGGACTCTTCAAAGAGTCAATAGGGAAACACAGCCCTGTCCTCCAGGAGGGCATAACACATGTGTTTCCATAACACATGGAAAAGAGAGTATTTCCTTCTCGCCTGTAACTATGCCGCCTCAGATTGCTGGGAAACGGCTTCTGCGAGTTTAGAAGAAGAAAGGCTTCTCTGTGATTGAAAACACACACATGCATGCACAATTTCTAATTTTTCTTAACAAGATAAAGATGGGATAATTTAATACTCTTAGTGAACTCTTATGAATTCCATCTTTCCCTCATTATCTATAATAGTTATAAAAACTACAGTCTGACTGGTGTTTTATGATTTGATCAAATTCAGAATTATGAAATTTAATCAATCAGAAGGGTTTCTGCTAGTCATGACTCTAAAAAACTTGATGAAAAATATGAGAATCAATTTGTTTTTTCCTTTCAGCTCACGGTGCTCTCAACATGCATGTGTTTTGTGTTTGGAAGACTGACCTTTTCTTTCCTCATTACCTCAGGCTATGATTCAACTAGTAGTAATAATTATGTGTGTACAAGTGAGTGTGTCTGTGTGTGTGTGTGTATGTATATATATATATATATATATACCTTTTGAAATAGTCATTTCTATGTATGCATCTGAAAGTGTTTCCATTTGAAATTACTGTCAAAATATTAAAAAGACACTTTGGGATTATTAACGAACTAAAATAATGCATTCCTTGTGCTAAACAGAGATGGACGTTGCTTAATAAAATCACTTTGTTTAGGATAACATGCTTAGAGGTTTCCATTGTGTGAACTGGCATAGTTATGATTTTTCATGCAGTAACTCCCCGAGTCTCTGATTCTCTTCTTATTCTACTTGAGATTCAATCTGCAGCCTCTGCCGTCTTCAGGGCTTGCTTATGTGGGTTTCCTAAAGACCGTACTGATATATTTCTGCATGATTTGAAAATATTTGACATTTAAATAAAAAGGTGTATTGCTTAAAAAAAAACCTTGGTTACAATTAAGTTATGTTAGAAAACTTAAGCTGCAAAGAGGTGACATTTGTCCCTGATTCTTTCTTTAGACTCACAAAGGACAGAGGAGGCTGCAGGAGGGGTCACCCAAGGCACCGTATTTCCTACTGTTTTCAGAACTTTGCGTCTAAGTAGTCAGAGGAGCCAGCAGGGATGTTACTAGCGGACCTACTGTTTTTTCTACACGTCAGGAAATAGTGCCCTAAGTCAGAGCGCCAAATCTCCCCTCCCCACTGACTGGGATCTACAGGACCAACGACTAAAGCTGGCCCAATCAGTAAATGCTGGACTTTCATGGGTGTGACCAGAGAGAGAAGACCAGAAAGGGATGACCTGTCTTATGCTGCACTGAACCTGAGAGGCAACCGCCTGGTCACCACCTGGAACCTGAGAACAGGACAACAGGGAGCACGGAGATGAGAAGAAACCAGTTTTATCACCTGAGGCGCCAGACCCATCTAAGATTAAAACCTTCAGCTTCTCAGGTACATGAAAAAGTACCATCCTTTTTATCGTTTGTAAAGGTACTTGGGTTTTCTATCATTTGCCATGCAAAGAGTTCCAACTGATAAAAAAAAAAAGGGGCTAAGTTTGAATTTTAAAACTAAAGAATCACAACACGTCGGCATGAGACCTGCACAGGCCCCACAGCCTGGTGGTGTGAAGAACCAGGGAGAAGGTGGCTGGACACGGACGTTCCCTTCACTTTTTCTGCCACCTGCTTCAACAGGCAGATGCGAGCTGAGCGCTTCCACGCACCTTCCATGCGTGTTGCACCTTCCAGCTCAGGGCACACGACTTGTGGATCCAGAAGCTCCTCCTACTGGCTATTCTGGTTTGGTTTGGGCTTTTTGTAGAACTAGAATTATCAGCAGAGAATTATTTAGCCCCGCATTTTTCAAGCTTGGCTTAATGCAGAAGGACATCCAGGAATTCCCCTTGGGAAGGATTTGAACAGGGCTGGGGTCTTGGACCACGCACGCACGCACACGCACGCACACGCACGCACGCACACGCACACGCACGCACGCACACACAGAGTTTTCTCTCTAGGCTTCCTGTACCTCCTGTCCCTCTATTCCCAGACACTGAGTCTCGGCTGACAGCCCGGGGAAACCACAGACCCTGAGAGGAATTCCTTAATCTTGACCAAGCACCATCTCCTTCTGATGAGAAACTGCCTCCAGAAACCTTGAGGAAATGCCCTCAAGTATTCATTCAACTAAGGCAGGCTGAGCACTACCACGAGATCATCTGATTATTGTACAATTTTTAAAACTTTTATTAATATTCAATTTCTGCAAGCAACACATGAATACATTCTAACAGGATAATATTTAACAAATAGTCCAATAGTCTAAAAATAAACTTCCTCTTAAGTCTTCTGCCTCCTCCATGGAGGAAACTACTGTTAATACAGTGGAAAGGGGCTTCCCTGGTGGCGCAGTGGGGAAGAATCCACCTGCCAATGCAGGGGACACGGGTTCGAGGCCTGGTCTGGGAAGATCCCACATGCCGTGGAGCAACTAAGCCCGTGCGCCACAACTACTGAGCCTGTGCTCTAGAGCCCCGCGTGCCACAACTACTGAGCCCATGTGCCACAACTACCGAGCCCATGTGCCACAACAATGAAGCCCACGCACCTAGAGCCCGTGCTCCACAACAAGAGAAGCCACTGCAACTAGAGAAAGCCCGCGCACAACAACAAAGACCCAATGCAGCCAAAAATAAATAAAATTTAAAAAAATAAAGAATTTTAAAAAATACAGTGGAAGTTTCAGGTTCTTTCATAGGCGTATTTAAAAATCTAGAGTATTCCTTTGTGGGGCATTAATACAAAAATGGTCAAAGTAAAAAGGACCTTGAATGTGTTTATTATCCTGATCTTAGTAATCATTCCACAATGAATATGTATATCAAAGCATCACATTGTACACTTTAAATATATACAATTAGATTTGTCAATTATTCCTCAATAAAGTTAAAAAAATTAAAAAGGACCTTGAGCATATCAGTGAGCTTTTCCTGTTTAAAACTCCATGTTCTGTATCTTATTATCATTATACTCTCTATGTTATAGGGCTGTTTATTGGTCAAGCACTTGTATAAGACTTGTCTCTGTATTTGCTCTGAGACTAGTTTAGACTTGTATTTCCCAACCATTTTAATTTCGGCCTTCCTTTGGAAATATAAGACATTGAGTTCTTTTTTAGTGTTATTTGAGATTTCAAAATAATTGCTACAATTGAAAACAAATAAGCAATTGCAGCATGAAATACACCGTTCAGGGCTTCCCTGGTGGCGCAGTGGTTGAGAATCCGCCTGCCAGTGCAGGGGACACGGGTTCGTGCCCCGGTCCGGGAAGATCCCACATGCCGTGGAGCGGCTGGGCCCGTGAGCCATGGCCGCTGAGCCTACGCGTCTGGAGGCCGTGCTCCGCAACGGGAGAGGCCACAGCAGTGAGAGGCCCGTGTACAGCAAAAACAAACAAACAAACAAACAAAAAAGCAATACACCGTTCAGACTACACTCCCCACCCCCACCCCGCTACACTGCTCTTCCCCGGCCCCTGCTTGTTGCACACAGCAGACAGCTCTCCCTCCACGTAGGGATGCCCCTTTTACCCAGCAGCGAGACATGCCTGGGGAATATTCTAGTCTCTGGCTCAGAGGTGACTAGACATTTATATTCCACATACACTGATAATCACACAGCTGCACTTTAGAGTACTGGAGCACACATAACAGGCCTGCTAATAAGATACAGACTGAGAAACTCATCAGGAAGGCTAGAGTGGGCCATTCCTGAGAATTAATGGGAAAATCCGACAAGATTCCCCATGGTTACTCAGCACAGTGAGGGAGCTGGGATGGTGCGATTTTCTTTTTGTACATGTTGCTATTTTGAGTTGAGTTCTCTGGTGTGTCATGTGGGAAAGAGCTGAAGTCACCAATCACCTTGACTTTTGAACTGCTTGCCTGAAAATGTTTCTTTTTCCTCAACTCTTTAGAGTTTGACACAAACTAAGAATGGCAAACACTATAGATGAGGTGGTGGACATGCTGTAAGGAGCTGAGGCTGTTATCTGAAGATTAACCACAGAGGCCCTGAAACGGGACTGGGATGTTTCAAGAAGAATCTCCCACGAGGTTTCTGGGTCAGCTTATTGGGTCAGGCTGGTTCTACTGTGAGCTCTGCTTTGTCAGGGACTCTGCAAGACCATTTCTCATCGTTGACAGAACATGGGCAAGAGGGGAAGAAAACATACGACATGCTGCTAAGAAAAGCAAGGTGATCTAATTTATTTTAGATGGAGTTCTTGTTTATTGGGGGAAAATGACTCATGAGCTACCCGAGGAAAGGTTTGCATGGATTTCTCCCAGCCTCCATTTCTATAATTACCCACTAAGTATAACGCTGATCTCTCTCCAATACAAGTCAGCCGCCGGATGGGTTAGTAAGAGCCTCTGCAGACACACTCACTAAATTTCAGGCGTTTCCCTTGTCCACCAGACCCTGCCTCTGAGAACAGGTCCAGATCCCACGAATTCATGCCCCATCACCCAGCTACAACCGTGCACCTCCATGAGGTCTGCAGGAGAGCCCAAGCCCCTCCGGGATGCCCACAACCTTATTTTCCCCTGGGATCTGGACCTCTTTGCATTAATGACACCCTCATTATTAATTTAATCAAATGAATTCCTCCTGCTCTGATTTCACAGTCATCCAGCAAACCATGACTATAATGTGACATTCTATGAAGATGTTGTTCTAGCATAATATAAACAGTTGGCAAGTAATACTTGGTAATTAATAAGCTGGCACTCTGGCTATTGTGAACTTCTGAGCACAATCCCAAGCCCAGGGACTGGGCCAGGATTCTGACCATGAAGTTTCCATGCCTAAAAACCAATAATCCTCTCTTTCACGGCAGTAATGCTACCAGATGTGATGTCCTGCTAAACTGGACAACTGGATGTCCCAGTGAGATCTTGCAACTACAATGGACTCATGTAGGGGAAAACAGATCTGCTGTTGTGGGCTAAAAATGTGTATAAAGAAATAGTGGGGAATTACAGCAGGCAGGTTGAGACCCTAAATGGCAGGCTCATGTCTTTGGCTTTACCAGAAAGTCAAAGACTTTTGAATGTTTAGTAAAAGTGGGTGAAGGTAAGACAGGTGAGAACAGAGAAATGGACGTTTTGTTGTACTATTAATTGAGGTCTATTCCCATACATAATTTAACCCAATCCTATCGACACTGTGAAGCGGAAATGTCCTTCCCCACTTTATGGATAAGCGAACCAAAGCTGAGTGAGCTGTGACTTGGCTGAGGTCGCTCAAATAGTTGAACATGACATAGAGGCTCTAGATATTGTGATTTCAAATGCAGTGTTTATTTCCTGACTATTTAAATAGCCCTGTATTAGTGTTAGGACACAACTATCCTAGTCAAGCCACCATAATAGGGTTATACTTGCCTGCTAGACCCTGAAATAACACAAACAATACCTCTTTCCCCGCTGGAGTGAAAGGGTCTATAAATCGTTTCCTATTCTATAAAGCTGAACATGAACTTAGGCCCAAGAATCCTATGAACTGCATGTCCAAGCAGACTACGTGACTGTCCTATGCCAGCACGTTCCCTGCTAGGGTGGGCCCTTGTCCTGGTTCCTTACTGGCTGAGCTTATGTAAGTTTATTACATACCCTGGCACTGGCCTGGCCCCTCCAATCAAAGGATACCATGTTATGTTACTTTGATTTTGGCAAGAGCAAGGCTAGAAAAAAACGTATTTTCCCTCCAACCAACTGACCTAAAAACAGCCGTCATTTTTGTTGTTTGATCATCAAAATGAATATATAAATAAAATATAATGTGAACACAAAACTGGTTTTATTGTCATTGGATAATAATTATCCAAAATGAGAGAGTTTGGTGGATGCTGGTAAAGGAAAACGAGGGGCTTGCTTTGTATTTATAACAATGAATGGGGATTTACCTGTTTTGGTCTTCAAGAACTTCATGATTCTAAGTGGAGACATAAAATGTAGATCTAGGATGATTAACGGTGTTTATGCAATCTCACCTGAAAATCCTAGAGATTACAATTCGTTAAAAAAAAAAAAAACTTAACTGATGATCAGAGAACAAGCTCATGTCACCAAGTGTGAAATTAGAGAAGACCTCTAAAGGCTGGGATTTGCAAAGACCTCCCCATTTTAATGGCTTAAACAACCGGGCGGTGGAGAAGGACTCTAAACCAATGGCACTCCTCACTCTTTTTACAAAAGCTTGAAAGAAAAGGTGTTCTACAAGGTACATACAAAGGTGGACAGGAGATTAATATTTTATGTGAATTTCAGACAAATGTACTTCTGCAGCCTGCTCTCCAGACAGGACCTATCAGCCAGCTTTCTAAGATACTGGTCCCGCTGAATTCCCTTCAATTGATGCTCAGCTCTGCGTTATACTATAAACTGCTTGACAGAGACCATTCTATATTCTCCTGATTGGTATTTCTTACAGGGGTGGGGGATGGTAATAAAGAGGGGTAAGCTGATATGCTAAACACTGTACAGATGTCATTTATTTTCAGCCTCCCAATAACCACGCCATGTTTCTGTTTAATAGAAAATGAAAAGAAAGCTCAGAAACACCTAAGAAACTTTCACAAAATCACACAAAGTGCATGTGTCTGGGACCTAGAATTGCATCCAACTCTGTGTGACTCTGAAAACCACGTTCTTTCCTTGATGTGACATGTTCATATGTTCTGCCCCACCTCTCATGGGTAGAAACCCCTCAGTCAAGCTCATTAGATCAATTAACGAATGACTCTTTTCAAGGGAGATACCAGCAGCCTTTGACGATGGAAGGCGCTGCTGTGATGGACTAATGAGTTATATCTCCTGACGGTGACTCTCAACGGAAAACAGGATTTGGTCTGTCCTTAGCATGCACAAACATAGACTCCCACCTTCAACACACGGGCACCCCTCCACCTCCAGACCACGTTCATTACTTTGTTCCTCTGCACCTGTCTGAGTGATTTTTGACCCTGATAGTGACTCGGTGGATTTTATTCCTACATCCCTAAAACTCTCAAGAAGGCACAGATCTGTTTGCTCGGGGCTGATCTGTGCCTGGGGTGAGAGGCTGGCATGAGACAGATGTCCGTCGAGGTGGAGATTCTGCAGCCTTGAACTACGCCACGCCTTTGGGTGCCTGGCTAAGCTGCCGAGCCCCGTTTTCTTGCATCTGGAAGCCAGTCATCTGTACCCACTCCCAAGTTTCGGGCAGCCTGTGCCTCCATCGTGTCAACGTCTTTAATGAGTACACTGATCTTGCTGGTTCCCGAAGCTCATGCAGAGCACATAAATCTAATCAAACAGGAAATCTGAGAGACTCTACACTGGCGAGCTAAGTTTTACATACGGATCTAAAAAACAACAACAACAAGCCCTGAATCAGAAAATCCCCTTGCTTTTGTGCATTTGCCAAATGAACAGATTGCCACCAAAAGAGGAATCTCTTCATTTCCTACCAAAGGCCAAGGAAATGCTTTGCGTTGGTTATTTCCCTTGCCATGCCATATTGGGATATGGATGGGAAGAGATTGGAAAATGTAGTTATCAGTGATTGTGTATTGCCATGGGAAGAAGAAGTCCCACTAGGTAAGAGTGCATAGCATGGGACGGGGGCTGGCTGAGTTCTCTTAAGTTGCTGTCCTTCCTATTTTCAGAATTTGCCTGGGCTAAACGAACACAGATGACAGTGCGGAATGAATCGGGATTTTTTTTTTTTCCAAGTCCGTCAAAGCTGTGGGATCTTTCCCATCGTCACCATTTTATTATTCTGGTATTGAATCGTTCCATGAGGACCTTATTCATCTCTTACTTTTTTCTGTCCTGAGGCAAAGACAAAAGCTCTCTTGGGCTGTGAAGACACTGCTGCTTTCTTCCCAGTCTGCTCTCTCCTGCAGTAATCAACGTTTATGGCCGCAGTTACAGTAAAAATAGCAAAAGTCAATATTTGTGCTCCGTATCTGTGAGATAATAAAGCTGGCTGGAGGCATGGCTACATGACATCTGCATGCAACACACAGGGACTGGTCCCCCCATCCTTCCAGACAGTTTGTCTAAAGATGGCGTCATATTTGCACAGCTGAGATTCCCAAATCCCCCATGTGTGTCCTTAGGGAAGCTCAAGATTTTTGTTTGATTTTTGATCCTGTTGATTCTGGCCTTTGGACTGGGAAAGTTGTTAAAAAGAAGAAGAAGGATGAAAAAAGAAATATGAAAGTAAGAAAATGAAACGAGACAGAATAACCACTCAGAACATCTATCTAACAGTCCTCTTTGAACTATTGTTTTTTACACCTTGCCCACCTCTAAAAAGAATAGTAAGGGACAAAGAAATGACGGAAGAATTAAAAAGAAGGACCCTAGGACAAGATGGGAAATGAGAATTGATTTCAAAGGTTTGGATTTTAGATGAAGACCTGGGTTTCAGTTTCGGCTCTGTGATCTGGGGCAAGTATCTCAATGTAAATTAGCCTCAGATGTCTCATGTATAAAACGGGAATATTAACAGAATCCAATTTGTATAGTTGTTGAAAAGATTAAGTGAGATAAGGTGAGGAAAGCATTTAGCACAGCAGGTGGTAACAATACCAGTGATTGCAATTATCAAAGCAAAGTGATTTTTAAGGGAACCAGTGTACTTTTCCTTCAAATAAGTCATTAAATGACCAACACAAGTCACCAAAGAAAAAGCAAGTGTGGAAAGTCAAAACTCAATTTTTATAACTCATTTTTATGTTGCATTTCTTTACTACTATTATTATTAATCTCCTACGGCTTAATTCTTATGCATTTCCATCTTGTTCAATATTTCCAAGTCAGAATAATAGTCCTAGTCTGGGGGCACCATTTTTACAGTTGTTCTTCAGTTTGATCACTCAGGAATCCTGTGGCATTTCACAGCCACTGTGCACTGTCCCCCCCATATAGGCTGTGTTCCCTTCTTCCCTTTACTGCAGTTGATTGCATGCAACAAGCTCATCTGTCTCTAAAAGTGACACATTTTCTAATATGTGAAATAATTTTAGGTGAATGAACTTCCATATTTCTAAAAGTCATTCATTTTAATATGTACTAGAGAAAATGTAATAGCAGACCAAACCCATGATTTCCTAGATATTATCCTTTAGGTTGAAGATAAAGCAATGTACGGCTGAAAAATTTACAATGTATAAAAGATTTAATAAAACATTGATTAGGCTGGGGGTGCCTGCTCCTACTTCCCAGCTCCCTGCAGTGCAGTGGGGTCATGTGTCACTGCTGAGCAGAGGCCTGCAGGAGCCCGCATGTACTTCCCAAGTTATCTCTTACAGCCACGGTGACTGATGAGGCTGCGTGGTCCAAATGATGCAGCTGTACGATGCCGGGCCTCCACCAGCCGGGGTCCCTGAGTGACTGTGGAGCAAAGCGGCTATCGACCCACGACCAACGGGTAGTATGAGTGGGACCACTTCTTTTGTGATAGTCTTCTGTTTCCAACAAATATTTATTTAATTTTCATTTAATATTTTCTAGTATCTTGTTCTGAGTTATTTTCTTCCAATTATTCAATGCCTCCTCTTTCCCCTTCTACTTTATGCTCATTTCTTTCCATTTCATTAAAAAAAAAAAAATATATATATATATATATAGTACTATATTAAAATGTAGGCTCATTGTTTAACAAATACTTATCGGCACTAATTCTATGCCTTCTATGCCAGGGTCTCTGCTAGCCATGTAAATATAGTGATAGGCAAGACAAATTTGGTCACCATCTTCACAAAACTGAAAACGATGCTTGGACAATCACTGGTTTCTTTAGACACCCTTCTGTTTTCCTTCTCATCAGAATTATTGTCATTTGTGTAGTCAGAACGTTGAAGGGTCCCTCATTCCTTCTAAGCTATGATCCATTCAAATGCCACTAGCTATAGAATAATGATTACACGTTCTCTGAAAATCCGTCCAAGTCTCATTCTAAGTACTGCTGTCATCTTTTAAATATACCTATGTGCTCCCAGCTGAGAAATCAGTCTACTCAAGCAGAAGGTGGATGTGCTTGGCTCAGGTGAAGAAAGACTAAGAAAAGGATCCCTGAGTGAACATCACTGTCCATGAACATAAAGGGCTTCTCAAGATTTGCTTCCTTCTCAGACTGAAGCATGTTGTGTGAAATAACTTACATTATGATTTTCCCAGCTGGTAGCCTTGTGGAAAGGAAAGCCCTGTTACGCTACCTCTTTCTGAACTAACATATTTCAAGAGATTCACTGTATTATTATAACGACTTTTAGAATTTTTATTGCAAATGTTCACTGTAGCAGTATTTGAAAAATATAAATAGAAAAAGAGAGTAATCAATACTGTGTGGTCCTGGCATAAAGCCTGACCTAGAGGTCAATGGAGTAGAACTGAGAGTCCAGAAATAAACTCCTGCATTTATGGCCACTTGGTTTTAACAATGGCCTTAAGGTAATTCAACGAGGAGAGAACAGACTTTACAATAAAAGAATGAAGCTGAACCCCTACTTCATGCTATATGCAAAAATTAACTAAAAATAGATCAAAGACCTAGCGGTAAGAGCTAAAATCGTAAAACTCTTGTAATAAAACAAGTGAAAGTCTTGGATTAAGCAACGTTTTCATAGATATTGTTGTCAAATCCAAGTTCGTGTGCCCAACACACAGTGAGCCCAGACAAACCGAAACATCAGAGTTTGGAGCAGAGAAAGGTTTATCAGTCAAGGAGGTGCCCACCGGGAAGATGGGAGACATATACTCATCTCAAATCCATCTTTCTTTCTTTTCATAGGAACACAGCTGAAAATTTACCCATTTTATGAAATATACCGTAGGGGACTACCAGATAGAACAGATCTCTGATCACCCATACTTAATTATTCACAGCCCATGTTGTCAGATACCTAGAAAACAAACCAATGCAATGCAAAATCATCTCCCAGGGTCACAGTTCCCTAGCCCCCAAAAGGGAAATTTCCAAACAATGCCCCATCACAGACAAAGCCAAATGACCAAGCTTGAGTCCAAAAGGGAGAATCCCAACCAATGCTTTGCCATAGGCAAAGCCAGTGCAACAGAGAAGAATACCCTGGTGTCACATATGAGCTCTGTTACTTACCAGAGAGGTCTCACTTGCCAATGCAAGTGCATTGTTTCCTTTACCACAAAAGTCAAAAGCACCGTGGGTCAATGCCAGGTCTTTCGAGCATTAGCTGCCTACCCTCCTTCTTCCTTGGCGCCTGCAATAAACACTGCACTTTCCTTCACCACAACCAAGTGTCAGCAGATTGGCTTTACTGTGCACGGGAGAACAGACCCCAGTTTGGTTCGGTAACAATATCACATCAAAAGCATCACATCAAAAGCATCACGTCAAAAGCACAAACAACAAAAACATAAAAAATTTTAAAAAGATAAATTGAACCCCATGGGGACGCACTCAGAGTCTAAAAATTATTTGTAAGTGAAAGCATTTGAGCTAAGAAGATGCAGAAAGAAATTTTATCTGAACTTACCTTATCTGACTGAAGCAGAGCCTCCAGAAAATAAAGCTGCCATTTGCCCCACTCTTAGGGCATTTCCTGTGAGTTCAGCTGAGATGCAGACAGACTACCCCATTCCATTAGCACCTAAAAGTGCAACAGAACCTTTCATACCTTCCCATTGAAGTCCTAAAAGCAAATACAAGAACAAACAAACAAACAAACCTTTGTTAACTTCTGCATACAACACTTTTACCTCTGGCTATTGAGGGAGTTACTCTCCACTGAGAGCATTAAAAAAAACCTTGATTTTCCTCCTGCTAATCTACTGTTAGCTAATTTGCATACCCCGGACCACTGCGCCCAAGACTGAAGCAGAGCCTCCAGAAAATAAAGCTGCCATTTGCCCCACTCTTAGGGCATTTCCTGTGAGTTCAGCTGAGATGCAGACAGACTACCCCATTCCATTAGCACCTAAAAGTGCAACAGAACCTTTCATACCTTCCCATTGAAGTCCTAAAAGCAAATACAAGAACAAACAAACAAACAAACCTTTGTTAACTTCTGCATACAACACTTTTACCTCTGGCTATTGAGGGAGTTACTCTCCACTGAGAGCATTAAAAAAAACCTTGATTTTCCTCCTGCTAATCTACTGTTAGCTAATTTGCATACCCCGGACCACTGCGCCCAAGTTGTAAGAGGAAAAGTTTTCCTCCCGACAACCTCATCCAAAATAAAAACTTTCATGCTTCAGAGGACACTATCAAGAAAGTGAAAAAACAAGCCAAATAATAGGACAAAATATTTGCAAATCATGTATCTAATAAGGGTCTCATATCCAGAATGTATAAAGAACTCTTACAATAAAAAGACAGATAACCCAATTAAAAATGAGCAAAAGGGCTTCCCTGGTGGTGCAGTGGTTGAGAGTCCACCTGCCGATGCAGGGGACACGGGTTCGTGCCCCGGTCCGGGAGGATCCCACATGCCGCGGAGTGGCCGGGCCCGTGAGTCATGGCCGCTGAGCCTGCGCGTCTGGAGCCTGTGCTCCGCAACGGGAGAGGCCACAACAGGGAGAGGCCCGCGTACCACAAAAAAAAAAAAAAAAAAAATGAGCATAAGTATTTAAATAAATATTTCTCCAAAGAAGATAGGCAATGGCCAATGAGCCAAGGGAAAAGGTGCTTAACATTACTAATCATTAGGAAAATGCATATCAAAACCACAATGAGAATGGAGTATTACTCAGCCATAAAAAGAAACGAAACTGAATTATTTGTAGTGAGGTGGATGGACCTAGAGTCTGTCATACAGAGTGAAGTAAGTCAGAAAGAGAAAAACAAATACTGCATGCTAACAAATATATATGCAATCTAAAAGAAAATCGTTCTGATGAACCTAGGGGCAGGACAGGAATAAAGACGCAGACATATAGAATGGATCTGAGGACACAGGGAGGGTGAAGGGGTAAGCTGGGACAAAGTGAGAGAGTAGCGTTGAGAGTAGTAAAATAGATAGCTAGTGGGAAGCAGCTGCATAGCACAGGGAGATCAGCTTGGTGCTTTGTGACCACCTGGAGAGGTGGGATAGGGAGGGTGGGAGGGAGACGCAAGAGGGGGGGGATATGGGGATATATGTATACGTATAGCTGATTCACTTTCTTATA
>NC_041227.1:85119448-85120093 GCF_002837175.3 Physeter macrocephalus
TTATACTCCAATAAGTTAAAAACAAACAAACAAACAAACAAAAAACATGACGAGAAAAGGGATGCTGTATTTTAGATTGGTCCTTGGTGTCCTGCAAATTAAAATGACAAAAGACAGATTGGCAAGAGAAAGGACACTTATTCACGTGCGTATAAACGCAGGAGTTCACAGAAAAATGTGACTCAAAAGGGCAGTTAGAACTGGGGGCTTGTATACCATCGCAATAGGTTAGGAAGAGGGTGAGAAGGGCACTTCTGAGAAAACAAATGACTTATTGAGAAAATAAAGGAGCCCTTAGGAGAACAGGTGGGAGATATGTTAGTTTTGTAACAATGTCTGTTTGGGTATGATACTGACTTCTTCTCTCAGAGAAGAGAAAATTAGACTTGCTCCCAAAAAAGGGGATTTATGACAATTGAGTTCTTCTGGGGGTCTCTGCTCTCAGGCAGATAAGGGATTTCAGGAACTCAAACGCCTTCAGTTCAAACTGATGGTGCCACAGTGGCTTATTCTGGATCCTTTCAATGCAATTTACTCAACAGTCACACAGCTAGTTAAGAAGCAAAACAAAGAACTAGAATCCACGCCTTCTGGCTCTAGGGCTCTAGGGCTCTAGGGCTCTAGGGCTCTAGGGCTCTAGGGCTC